>NC_060173.1:27445703-27755703 GCF_021184085.1 Oncorhynchus gorbuscha | reverse complement strand
CTCACTGCATTACTGTGCCCTCTACCCCACACCAGCTTGAGAGAATAGACAAGACATTCATACTACTTCAAAACAAGGCAGGCCCTGTTACTTGATTGATTCTACTGTTACCAGGGCACATACTTTTTCCTGGCCAGGTCACATGGTCAAGCAAAATCCTGGCTTGACCATGTCCTAACTGTATCTAACTGTAATCAGGCAGCTAGGCAGAAAACTGAGGAGCCAGTTAGAGAAGACAAACACTGCAGAAACATTGTTTAGCACTGTGTGATGACTGGGATCCTGTGTTCTGGACAATCATGTTACAATACATGGATGTTAGCCTTTATTTAAAGCTTTTTCATCAAACTGTCCTCAGACCAGCACCATCCTCAGACAATTGCTTTCATTTTTGGTGTAATTCCCATTTCTGGAAAAGGTGTGACATGATAATCTAAAACACAGGGCCCAAGTGATGACATTGGAAACAGTAATGAGTTATTGACGAAATGCTGAAATATCTGCAGTGATGCTGCTCCGACACTCAGGCAGAAATGATGCCAGTGAAATAACATAAACGTGTAACTTACTGATCTTTGCTGGAGACTGTAATTAGTGCTATCCACAGTTTAATTATGCTAACATTTCCGTTATTGTAATCACCCTCTCTGCTGTTTGCTTTTATTTGGACTCTGTTCTCTACAGTGACAGTGTTCCAGTCAACCATTCCAGTCCACAATGATCAGCTCTGTCCTCTGAAGCTTGTGCATTGAGGCAAATGATTCCCAGTGGAGTAGTAGGCCTTTTTCATCAAACTGTTTTATAGTCCTATCAGTCAGAGTTGTTGTGTAGTGCTGTGGACAGGTCTGGGAGTAGTGGACACAATGAATTGCATTGTGAAATAGTGGGATATACAGCAGCAGATATGAATTTGCAGAAATCGGCATGATTGCCATTGGCCTGCACTTTTACTGTAATGGTAATAACTGCAGAGGACATTACATTCAGAGACTCTGTGACCCTTGGATAAAGGGGGTCTTTCATAATTGACCATTTCAAAGCATTCAAGGAAGGGAAAAATCAACAGAGCAAAATTCATTAAAACTATTTACAGTTACAAAACACTGCAGAGTGACAGGAATGAATCCCCATGGTAATATGTCTTGTGGATTTCATAACCACATCTTTATAACAAGTGATTAATATTGAGACGGGGATGGGATTAGTTCAATCATTTATTCAGAACGTGCACAGTCGACAACACATATAACCCCCATGATGCTCTGCGACACAACCCCAATACACAACAACGCCTCCCCTCTTACATGAACTGTCAGGAGAGTCTCTTCTACAAGTACAAGAGCCTTGGTGCCTATCTTTCGTAGGGTAATGGCAGGATATCTGACTCTCAACAACAATATCTCTAGACTGTGGCATTGACACAGGTGTAGGCATGTGTGTAGCCTGTGTCCCAGTCTCCTCATACACTTGTGCGGATGAGTCAGTGTACTGAAAACGCCAATGTGAACCCCTAGGTGATGACTGCTGTGTTAGGGTGTCACCCCATAACAGCCTGGACCACTCACGACTGGTGGATCTGTCGGTGTTGCTCTACTCAACAGTAACTGATCTGTGTTCCTTTTCCAGATGATGTCCTCTGCAGTCTGGATTAGAGGTTGACACAGGACTGCGGGTCCTGCGGGTCTTGCAGGAGCCCGCAGGATTCTGGCAGGAATGGGAGTGAAGCTCTCGAGACTATATATTGACTGTCTCTGTCCTGTCTCGGTTTCAGATAGATTTTTACTCAGTCTTGAACAGTGATGACTCACAATTTCTTCTTGAGACCAGCCAAGACTAGCGGAGTAAAAAAACAAATAATTATCAGCTCCCATTCAGTCAGCGCAAAAAAACACTTTGCTAGGCAAAATATACGCTGCACACTCCTTTCATTAAACATTAATTTTTGATCACCTATTGGAACCTGGGCTTACTACTTTACTTGGGCTACATGGGCTTCCTACTTTACTTTATTGTCCATTACTTTGATTGAAAAATATCCTCAAACGTTGTCCCAATCATCAGAATTTCTCTGATTCGCTGGTAGGGAAGAGTGGGGGAAATTGAAAGGTGCATGTTCACGATTAGTAAAGGTAGACTGGGGGAAATTGTAACAGTCTTTATATATCTTTGCGGATAAGCAGCCCATTCACTCAGACATAATAAGCCAGTAGGTCCCAATCAAAAGAATTAAAAACAAAACCATTAACCTGAGCATTTCCCAATTGAAATGTAAATCTATTACTTCCCATTGCAAAAAAAAGGGATTAAATGCAACAATGTTGAGCCCAGTTCCACAAAGGGGCAAAGGGGGCTTGGCCGCCTCAATTCGTGCCCTTCAGTTTTAGATTTATGTTTTTATATAAAAATAGCCAAAAAGTTCAAATGATTGACTGACAGGTTGGTGCTGCGCTGTATCAGCAAGTGGACAGAGTGCACTGTGGTGTGTGTGGGGGGCTACGGAAACCCACTGGGGTGGTTAGGGATGACTCAATTGGAATCCATATAAAGTGGGGAAAAACGCTTCTCATCTGAGGTAGGCTAAGTGAATAACGTGATACGCCTCCGCCTGTACTATTTAATTTAGATTTATAAGGGTGGGGTCAAGTTAACAGTTGAAGCTACTTCCCTCAACTCTGCCTCACGCCCCAGATACTGGCTTCCCCAAAGTACCAAAACAAAGCCACTATAGCTCAGCATTCAACACCATGGTACCTTCCAAGCTCATCATTGAGCTTGAGGCTCTGAGTCTCAACAACGCCCTGTGCAATTGGGTCCTGGACTTCCTGATGGGTCGCCCCCAGGTGGTGAAGGTAGGAAACAACACCTCCACATCGCTGATCCTCAACACTGAGGCCCCACAAGGGTGTGTGTTCAGCCCCCTCCTGTACTCCCTGTTCACCCATGACTGCGTGGCCATGCACACCTACAACTAAATCATCAAGTTGCAAACTACACAACAGTAGTGGGCTTGATTACCATCAACTATGAGACAGCCTACAGGGAGGAGGTGAGGGCACTCGGAGTGTGGTGTTAGGAAAACCACCTCTCACTCAATCAAGAAAACAAAGGAGATGATCGTGGACTTCAGAAAACAGCAGAGGGAGGACCCCACTATCCACATCGACGGGACAGAAGTGGAGAACGTGGAAAGTTTTAAGTTCCTCAGCGTACACATCATGGACAAACTGAAATGGTCCACCCACATAGACAGTGTGGTGAAGAAGGCGCAACAGCGCCTCTTCAAATCAAATGTATTTATATAGCCCTTCTTACATCAGCTGATATCTCAAAGTGCTGTACAGAAACCCAGCCTAAAACCCCAAACAGCAAGCAAGGCAGGTGTAGAAGCACAACTCCCTAGAAAGGCCAAAACCTAGGAAGAAACCTAGAGAGGAACCAGGCTATGAGGGGTGGCCAGTCTTTTTCTGGCTGTGCCGGGTGGAGATTATAACAGGACATGGCCAAGATGTTCAAATGTTCATAAATGACCAGCATGGTCAAATAATAATAACCACAGTAGTTGTTGAGGGTGCAACAGGTCAGCACCTCAGGAGTAAATGTCAGTTGTCAGTAGCCGATAATTGAGAGTATCTCTACCGCTCCTGTTGCCTCTAGAGAGTTGAAAACAGCAGGTCTGGGACAGGTAGCACGTCCGGTGAACAGGTCAGGGTTCCATAGCCGCAGGCAGAACAGTTGAAGCAGCAGCATGGCCAGGTGGACAGCAAGGAGTCATCATGCCAGGGAGTCCTGAGAGAGAGAGAGATAGAGAGAGATGATGGAAAATAGACTTGAGGGTGGGTAAGAGAGATGAACATAGACACTGTGGCCCCATCAGATGATACCCCCCGGACAGGGCCAAACAGGCAGGATATAACCCCACCTATTTTGCCAAAGCACAGCCCACACACCACTAGAGGGATATCGTCAACCGCCAACTTACCATCCTGAGACAAGGCCGAGTATAGCCCACAAAGATCTCCACCACGGCACAACCCAAGGGGGGGCGCCAACCCAGACAGGAAGACCACTCAAGTGACGCAACCCTCCTAGGGACGCCATGGAAGAGCACCAGTAAGCCAGTGACTCAGCCCCTGTAATAGGGTTAGAGGCAGAGAATCCCAGTGTAGAGAGGGGAACCGGCCAGGCATAGACAGCAAGGGCGGTTCGTGCCTTTCCGTTCACCTTCACACTCCTGGGCCAGACTACACTCAATCAGAGGACCTACTGAAGAGATGAGTCTTCAATAAAAACGTAAAGGTTGAGACTGAGTCTACGTCTGAAAAAGCCCTGCCTCCAGCTGTTTGCTTAGAAATTCTAGGGATAATTAGGAGGCCTGCGTCTTGTGACTGTAGCGTACGTGTAGGTATGCACGGCAGGACCAAATCGGAAAGATAGGTAGGAGCAAGCCCATGTAATACTTTGTAGGTTAGCAGTAAAACAATGAAATCAGTGCATGCCTTAACAGGAAGCCAGTGTTGGGAGGCTAGCACTGGAGTAATATGATCAAATGTTTTGGTTCTAGTCAGGATTCTAGAAGCCGTATTTAGCACTAACTGAAGTTTATTTAGTGCTTTATCCGGGTAGCCGCAAAGTAGAGCATTACAGTAGTCTAACCTAGAAGTGACAACATGGATACATTTTTCTGAATCATTTTCGGCCAGAAAATGTCTGAATTTTGCAGTGTTACGTAGATGGAAAAAAGCTGTCCTTGAAACAGTCTTGATATGTTTGTCTAAAGAGAGATCAGGGTCCAGAGTAAGGCCGAGGTCCTTCACAGTTTTATTTGAGACGACTGTACAACCATCAATATTAATTGTGAGATTCAACAGAAGATCTCTTTGTTTCTTGGGACCTAGAACAAGCATCTGTGTTTTGTCTGCATTTAAAAGTAGGAAGTTTAACTTCCTTATGTCTGAAACACAGGCTTCCAGTGAGGGCAATTTTGTGGGATCACCATATTTCATTGAAATGTACAGCTGTGTGTCATCCACATAGCAGTGCAAGTTAACATTATGTTTTCAAATGACATCCCCAAGAGGTAAAATATATAGTGAAAACAATAGTGGTCCCAAAACGGAACCTTGAGGAACATCAACATTTACAGTTGATTTGTCAGAGGACAAACCATCCACAGAGACAAACTGATATCTTTCCGACAGATAAGATCTAAACCAGGCCAGAACTTGTCCGTGTAGACCAATTTGGGTTTCCAATCTCTCCAAAAGAATGTGATGATCGATGGTATCAAAAGGAGCACTAAGATCGAGGAGCACGAGGACAGATGCAGAGCCTGGGTCTGACGCCATTAAAAGGTAATTTACCACCTTCACAAGTGCAGTCTCAGTGCTATGATGAGGTCTAAAACCAGACTGAAGCATTTTGTATACATTGTTTATCTTCAGGAAGGCAGCTAGTTGCTGCGCAACAGCTTTTTAAAAATGTTTGAGAGGAATGGGAGATTCGATATAGTCCGATAGTTTTTTATATTTTCTGGGTAAATGTTTGGCTTTTTCAAGAGAGGCTTTATTACTGCCACTTTTAGTGAGTTTGGTACACATCCGGTGGATAGAGAGCCATGTATTATGTTCAACATAGGAGGGCCAAGCACAGGAAGCAGCTCTTTCAGTAGTTTAGTCGGAATAGGGTCCAGTATGCAGCTTGAAGGTTTAGAGGCCATGATTATTTTCATCACTGTGTCAAGAGATATAGTACTAAAAACACTTGAGTGTCTCCCTTGATCCTAGTCTGCAGAGTTGTGCAAACTCAGGACAACTGAGCTTTGGAGGAATACGCAGATTTAAAGAGGAGTCTGTATTTTCTTTCTAATAATCATGTTCTTTTCCTCAAAGAAGTTCATTAATTTATTACTGCTGAAGTAAAAGCCATCCTCTCTTGGGGAATGCTGATTTTTAGTCAGCTTTGCAAAAGTATCAAAAATACATTTTGGATCGTTCTTAATATCCTAAATTAATTTGGAAAAATAGGATTATCGAGCATCAATGAGGGCTCTTCGATACTGCACTGTACTGTCTTGCCAAGCTAGTTGGAAGACTTCTAGTTTGGTGTTGTTCCATTTCAATTTTCTGGAAGCTTGCTTCAGAGCTCCCTGTATATCAGGGAGCTAGATTCTTATGACAAATGTTTTTAGTTTTTAGGGGTGCGACTGCATCTAGGGTATTGTGCAAGGTTAAATTGAGTTCCTCAGTTAGATGGTTAACTGATTGTTGTCTTCTGACGTCCTTGGGTAGGCAGAGGGAGTCTGGAAGGGCATCAAGGAATCTTTTGGTTGTCTATAGCACGACTTTTCATGATCCTTGGTTGGGGTCTGAGCAGATTATTTGTTGATATTGCAAACATAATAAAATGGTTGTCCAATAGTCCAGGATTATGAGGAAAAACATTAAGATCCACAACATTTATTCCATGAGACAAAACTAGGTCCAGAGTATGACTGTGGCAGTGAGTACATCCGGAGACATGTTGGACAAAACCCACTGAGTTGATGATGGCTCCGAAAGCCTTTTGGAGCGGGACTGTGGACTTTTCCATTTGAATATTATCTGCTATGACTACAAGGTCCGATAGGAATTCAGGGAACTCCGTGAGGAACGCTGTATATGGCCCAGGAGGCCTGTAAACAGTAGCTTTAAAAATGTATTGAGCAGGCTGCAAAGATTTCATGACTAGAAGCTCAAAATACAATTATTATAAGCTTTTTGTAAATTTACATTTGCTATCGTAAATGTTAGCAAAACCTCCGCCTTTGCGGGATACGCGGGGGATATGGTCACTGGTGTAACCAGGAGGTGAGGCCTCATTTAACACAGTAAATTAATCGGGCTTAAGCCATGTTTCAGTCAGGCCAATCACATCAAGATTATGATCAATGATTAGTTCATTGACTATAACTGCCTTGGAAGTGAGGGATCTAACATTAGCCCTATTTTCAGATGTGAAGTATCATAATCTCTTTCAATAATGGCAGGAATGGAGGAGGTGTTTATTCTAGTGAGATTGCTAAGGCAAACTCTGCCATGTTTAGTTTTGCCCAACCTCGGTCGAGGCACAGACACAGTCTCAATGGGGATAGCTGAGCTGACTACACTGACTGTGCTCGTGGCAGACTCCACTAAGCTGGCAGGCTGGCTAACAGCCTGCTGCCTGGCCTGCACCCTATTTCATTGTGGAGCTAGGGGAGTTAGAGCCCTGTCTATGTTCGTAGATAAGATGAGATCACCCCTCCAGTTAGGATGGAGTCCGTCACTCCTCAACAGGCCAGGCTTGGTCCTGTTTGTGGGTGAGTCCCAGAAAGAGGGCCAAGTATCTACAAATTATATCTTTTGGGAGGGGCAGAAAACTGTTTTTAACCAGCGATTGAGTTGTGAGACTGCTGTAGAGCTCATCACTCCTCCTAACTGGGAGGGGGCCAGAGACAATTACTCGATGCTGACACATCTTTCTAGCTTATTTACACGTTGAAGCTACATTGTGCTTAGTGACCTCTGACTGTTTCATCCTAATATTGTTGGTGCCAATGTGGATAACAATATCCCTATACTCTCTATACTCGCCAGTTTTAGGTTTAGCCAGCACCATTTTCAGATTAGCCTTAACGTCGGTAGCCCTGCGCCCTGGTAAAGAGTGTATGATCGCTGGATGATTCGTTTTAAGTCTCTTCAACCTTAGGAGGCTGAATACGTTTGGCTTGTCACCTAAAAACCTCACAAACTTTTAAAGATGCACAATTGAGAGCAACCTGTCAGTCTGTGTCACCGCCTGATGCGGCAACTGCACAGCAAACGACCACAAGGCTTTTAAAGGTCTGCACCATGCATCACTACCTGCACTCTAGGACACCTATAGCCCCCAATATCACAGGAATGTCATGCAGGTGAAAGAGGACCCAAAAGCGACTTGGCGAAAACAGAGTCTTTAATCCAGTAAAGTAAATACAATCAAAAAAACACAACTTTCACTCGAGATGACGAGGACAAACTGGAGACTCGATCTTGAACAGCAGGTGAACAGCAGGTTGCCTCGGGAAGGCACTTGAACCAAACAGACTCAGACACCTGCTCACCACGCAGCATCTGAGGGAAACACGACACGACAGGGCGATACACAAACACAGCACGGTGAATTCTAGACAAGGAACCGACAGGGCAGAAACGAATAACAAGGAGAGAAATAGGGACTCTAATCAGGGAAAAGGATCGGGAACAGGTGTGGGAAGACTAAATGATTGATTAGGGGAATAGGAACAGCTGGGAGCAGGAACGGAACGATAGAGAGAAGAGAGAGCGGGAGAGTGAGAGAGGGAGGGGAGAGAGAGGGATAGAAAGAGGGAAAGAACCTAATAGGACCAGCAGAGGGAAACGAATAGAAGGAGAAGAACAGGGACAAGGCATGATAATCAATGACAAAACATGACAGTACCCCCACTCACCGAGCCCCTCCTGGCGCACTCGAGGAGGAATCCTGGCGGCAACGGAGGAAATCATCAATGAGTGAACGGTCCAGCACGTCCCGAGACGGAACCCAACTCCTCTCCTCAGGACCGTAACCCTCCCAATCCACTAAGTATTGGTGACCCCGTCCCCGAGAACGCATGTCCATGATCTTATGTACCTTGTAAATAGGTGCGCTCTCGACAAGGACGGGAGGGGGGAGGGAAGACGAACGGGGTGCGAAGAAAGGGCTTGACACAGGAGACATGGAAGACAGGATGGACGCGACGAAGATGTCGCGGAAGAAGCAGTCGCACAGCGACAGGATTGACGACCTGGGAGACACGGAACGGACCAATGAACCGCGGAGTCAACTTACGAGAAGCTGTCGTAAGAGGAAGGTTGCGAGTGGAAAGCCACACTCTCTGGCCGCAACAATACCTTGGACTCTTAATCCTGCGTTTATTGGCGGCTCTCACAGTCTGTGCCCTGTAACGGCAAAGTGCAGACCTCACCCTCCTCCAGGTGCGCTCACAACGTTGGACAAACGCTTGAGCGGAGGGAACGCTGGACTCGGCAAGCTGGGATGAGAACAGAGGAGGCTGGTAACCCAGACTACTCTGAAACGGAGATAACCCGGTAGCAGACGAAGGAAGCGAATTGTGAGCGTATTCTGCCCAGGGGAGCTGTTCTGCCCAAGACGCAGGGTTTCTGAAAGAAAGGCTGCGTAGTATGCGACCAATCGTCTGATTGGCCCTCTCTGCTTGACCGTTAGACTGGGGATGAAACCCGGAAGAGAGACTGACGGACGCACCAATCAAACGACAGAACTCCCTCCAAAACTGTGACGTGAATTGCGGGCCTCTGTCTGAAACGGCGTCTAACGGGAGGCCATGAATTCTGAACACATTCTCGATAATGATTTGTGCCGTCTCCTTAGCGGAAGGAAGTTTAGCGAGGGGAATGAAATGTGCCGCCTTAGAGAACCTATCGACAACCGTAAGAATCACAGTCTTCCCCGCAGACAAAGGCAGACCGGTAATGAAGTCTAGGGCGATGTGAGACCATGGTCGAGAAGGAATGGGGAGCGGTCTGAGACGACCGGCAGGAGGAGAGTTACCCGACTTAGTCTGCGCGCAGTCCGAACAAGCAGCCACGAAACGGCGCGTGTCACGCTCCTGAGTCGGCCACCAAAAGCGCTGGCGAATAGACGCAAGAGTGCCTCGAACACCGGGATGACCAGCTAACTTGGCAGAGTGAGCCCACTGAAGAACAGCCAGACGAGTGGAAACAGGAACGAAAAGGAGGTTACTAGGACAAGCGCGCGGCGACGCAGTGTGCGTGAGTGCTTGCTTAACCTGTCTTTCAATTCCCCAGACTGTTAACCCGACAACACGCCCATAAGGAAGAATCCCCTCGGGATCAGTAGAAGCCACAGAAGAACTAAACATACGGGATAAGGCATCAGGCTTGGTGTTCTTGCTACCCGGACGGTAAGAAATCACAAACTCGAAACGAGCGAAAAACAACGCCCAACGAGCTTGACGGGCATTAAGTCGTTTGGCAGAACGGATGTACTCAAGGTTCTTATGGTCTGTCCAAACGACAAAAGGAACGGTCGCCCCTCCAACCACTGTCGCCATTCGCCTAGGGCTAAGCGGATGGCGAGCAGTTCACGGTTACCCACATCATAGTTGCGCTCAGATGGCGACAGGCGATGAGAAAAATAAGCGCAAGGATGAACCTTATCGTCAGACTGGAAGCGCTGGGATAGAATGGCTCCCACGCCTACCTCTGAAGCGTCAACCTCGACAATGAATTGTCTAGTGACGTCAGGAGTAACGAGGATAGGAGCGGACGTAAAACGTTCTTTTAGAAGATCAAAAGCTCCCTGGGCGGAACCGGACCACTTAAAACACGTCTTGACAGAAGTAAGAGCTGTGAGAGGGGCAGCAACTTGACCGAAATTACGAATGAAACGCCGATAGAAATTAGCGAAACCTAAAAAGCGCTGCAACTCGACACGTGACCTTGGAACGGGCCAATCACTGACAGCTTGGACCTTAGCGGAATCCATCTGAATGCCTTCAGCGGAAATAACGGAACCGAGAAAAGTAACGGAGGAGACATGAAAAGAGCACTTCTCAGCCTTTACGTAGAGACAATTCTCTAAAAGGCGCTGTAGAACACGTCGAACGTGCTGAACATGAATCTCGAGTGACGGTGAAAAAATCAGGATATCGTCAAGATAGACAAAAACAAAGATGTTCAGCATGTCTCTCAGAACATCATTAACTAATGCCTGAAAAACAGCTGGCGCATTGGCGAGACCAAACGGCAGAACCCGGTACTCAAAATGCCCTAACGGAGTGTTAAACGCCGTTTTCCACTCGTCCCCCTCTCTGATGCGCACGAGATGGTAAGCGTTACGAAGGTCCAACTTAGTAAAGCACCTGGCTCCCTGCAGAATCTCGAAGGCTGATGACATAAGGGGAAGCGGATAACGATTCTTAACCGTTATGTCATTCAGCCCTCGATAATCCACGCAGGGGCGCAGAGTACCGTCCTTCTTCTTAACAAAAAGAACCCCGCCCCGGCCGGAGAGGAAGAAGGCACTATGGTACCGGCGTCAAGAGACACAGATAAATAATCCTCGAGAGCCTTACGTTCGGGAGCCGACAGAGAGTATAGTCTACCCCGAGGAGGAGTGGTCCCCGGAAGGAGATCAATACTACAATCATACGACCGGTGAGGAGGAAGGGAGTTGGCTCGGGACCGACTGAAGACCGTGCGCAGATCATGATATTCCTCCGGCACTCCTGTCAAATCGCCAGGTTCCTCCTGAGAAGTGGGGACAGAAGAAATGGGAGGGATGGCAGACATTAAGCACTTCACATGACAAGATACGTTCCAGGATAGGATAGAATTACAAGACCAATTAATAGAAGGATTATGACATACTAGCCAGGGATGACCCAAAACAACAGGTGTGAAAGGTGAACGAAAAATCAAAAAAGAAATAGTCTCACTGTGGTTACCAGATACTGTGAGAGTTAAAGGTAGTGTCTCAAATCTGATACTGGGAAGATGACTACCATCTAAGGCAAACATGGGCGTAGGCTTGTCTAACTGTCTGAAAGGAATGTTATGTTTCCGAACCCATGCTTCGTCCATGAAACAACCCTCAGCCCCAGAGTCAATCAAGGCACTGCATGTAGCACCCGAACCGGTCCAGCGTAGATGGACCGACATAGTAGTACAAGATCTAGATGAAGAGACCTGAGTAGTAGCGCTCACCAGTAGCCCTCCGCTTACTGATGGGCTCTGGCCTCTTACTGGACATGAATTAACAAAATGTCCATCAAATCCGCAATAGAGGCACAGGCGGTTGGTGATCCTCCGTTCCCTCTCCTTAGTCGAGATGCGAATCCCTCCCAGCTGCATGGGCTCAGTCTCAGAGCCAGAGGAGGGAGATGGTTGCGATGTGGAGCAGGGAAACACCGTTGATGCGAGCTCTCTTCCACGAGCCCGGTGACGAAGATCTACCCGTCCTTCTATGCGGATGGCGAGAGCAATCAAAGAGTCCACATCTGAAGGAACCTCCCGGGAGAGAATCTCATCCTTAACCACTGCGTGGAGTCCCTCCAGAAAACGAGCGAGCAGCGCCGGCTCGTTCCACTCACTAGAGGCAGCAAGAGTGCGAAACTCAATAGAATAATCCGTTATGGACCGTTCACCTTGGCATAGGGAAGCCAGGGCCCTAGAAGCCTCCCTACCAAAAACTGAACGGTCAAAAACCCGAATCATCTCCTCTTTAAAGTTCTGGTACTTGTTAGAGCAATCAGCCCTTGCCTCCCAGATAGCTGTGCCCCATTCTCGAGCCCGGCCAGTAAGGAGTGAAATGACGTAAGCAACCCGAGCTCTCTCTCTAGAGTATGTGTTGGGTTGGAGAGAGAACACAATCTCACACTGCGTGAGAAAGGAGCGGCACTCAGTGGGCTGCCCGGAGTAGCAAGGTGGGTTATTAACCCTAGGTTCTGGAGGCTCGGCAGGCCAGGAAGTAACAGGTGGCACGAGACGAAGACTCTGGAACTGTCCAGAGAGGTCGGAAACCTGAGCGGCCAGGTTCTCCACGGCATGGCGAGCAGCAGACAATTCCTGCTCGTGTCTGCCGAGCATGGCTCCTTGGATCTCGACGGCAGTGTAACGAGCGTCTGAAGTCGCTGGGTCCATTCCTTGGTCGGTTCCTTCTGTCATGCAGGTGAAAGAGGACCCAAAAGCGACTTGGCGAAAACAGAGTCTTTAATCCAGTAAAGTAAATACAATCAAAAAAACACAACTTTCACTCGAGATGACGAGGACAAACTGGAGACTCGATCTTGAACAGCAGGTGAACAGCAGGTTGCCTCGGGAAGGCACTTGAACCAAACAGACTCAGACACCTGCTCACCACGCAGCATCTGAGGGAAACACGACACGACAGGGCGATACACAAACACAGCACGGTGAATTCTAGACAAGGAACCGACAGGGCAGAAACGAATAACAAGGAGAGAAATAGGGACTCTAATCAGGGAAAAGGATCGGGAACAGGTGTGGGAAGACTAAATGATTGATTAGGGGAATAGGAACAGCTGGGAGCAGGAACGGAACGATAGAGAGAAGAGAGAGCGGGAGAGTGAGAGAGGGAGGGGGAGAGAGAGGGATAGAAAGAGGGAAAGAACCTAATAGGACCAGCAGAGGGAAACGAATAGAAGGAGAAGAACAGGGACAAGGCATGATAATCAATGACAAAACATGACAAGGAAGACCAAAAAGATCATCAAAGACAACAACCACCCGAGCCACTGCCTGTTTACCCTGCTATCATCCAGAAAGTGAGGTCAGTACAGGCAGTGGTGTAAAGTACTTTAGTTAAAATACTTTCAAGTACTACTTAAGTAGTTTTTAGGGTTATCTGTATTTCACTATTGATAATTTTTAGTACTTTAACTTCACTCCATCCCTTAAAGGAAACATAGCACTTTTTACTCCATACATTTTTCTTGAAACTCAAAAGCACTCTTTACATTTTGAAAGCTGAGCAGGACAGGAAAATGGTCCAATTCACACACTTATCAACAGAACATCCCTGGTCATCGCTACTTCTCTGCTCTGGCAGGCTCACTAAACACACATGCTTCATTTTAAAATTATATCTGAATGTTGGAGTGTGTCCCTGGCTGTCCTTAAATAAAAACAGAAAAGAAAATGGTGCCGTCTGTTTTGCTTAATTGAGGAATTTGAAATGGTTGATACTTAAGTATAAATACATTTCCTTTTGATACTTAAATATATTGTATTCCAAATACTTTGACTTTTACTCAAGTTGAAGTTTACTCTGTGACTTTTACTTTTACTTTAGTAATTTTCTATTAAAGTGACTGGTGATCGCTTTATTAAAGTGACAAATGATTTCAAGTCTGTATGTAGGCAGCAGCCTCTCTGTGTTAGTACTGGCTGTTTAATAGTCTGATGGCCTTGAGATAGAAGCTGTTTTTAAGTCTCTGTCCCAGCTTTTATGCACCTGTACTCATTGGTGGAAAAAGTACCCAATTGTCATAAAAGTAAAGTAATGATACCTTTAACGGTTAATATTGCCACGTTTTAATAATGTTTACATATCTTGCATTACTCATCTCATGGGTATATGCTGTATTCTATACTATCTATTACATCTTGCCTATGCAGCTCTGTCATTACTCATCCATATATTTATATGTATATATATGTATATTCCTTTACTTAGATTTGTGTGTATTAGGTGTTGTTGTGGAATTGCTATATTACATGTTGGAACTATAAGCAAAAGCATTTTGCGACACTCGCAATAACATCTTCTAACCATGTGTATGTGACCAGATTTTTGAAATCCGACACAGCGGTTGCATTAAGGAGAGGTATATCTACAATTCCATGTGTATAACTTGTATTATCATTTACATTTTTGATGAGTATTTCTGTTGAATCGATGTGGCTATGCAAAATCACTGGATGTTTTTGGAACTAGTGAACGTAACGCGCCAATGTAAACTCAGATGTTTTTTATACAAATATGATCTTTATCAAACAAAACATACATGTTTTGTGAAAGTTTATCGTCGACTTTTTGAATTTTAAAAAATGACGTTACGTTATGAAACGCTATTTTTTTCAGTTTATCACACAGTCTTCATAGATCGATATCTAGGCTATATATGTGTAACAGCGTTTGTCTGTTGAAAGAAGAGAGTCGGACCGAATTGCAGCGTGTAGGTCAGGGGTGTCAAACTCAAATACCCAGTGGGCCAAAATGTAAAACCTGAACAAAGTCACGGGCCAACATTGAACAAATTTACCTTTTAATATGGACCCAAACAAGTTTTGCTTTAACATTGAATATGGAACAAGCATCGCTTATTACCATACAATATATAATTTAATAGTGGAGACATGCAAAATCGAATTTCAAATGAAAAAACACATCAATGGCATTCATTTATTAAATAAATAAAATTTAAATAAAAATTGTATGCCTCTTCTATTTGCAGCCTTCTGATTTAAATACCAAAATAAACTTTTTCCACTGGCTAATAATTTTACAAATAAAATGATAATAAATCAATCAACTATTCAAGCCCATGCCTTGTAGCAAGACAAAGTGCATCAAGAAAACGTTAATTATTGCACACTGGTCTAATCTGATGTGCCCAAGCCAGATACCTGGCATCTCTTCTTGGATGCTAGTTCATCAATGTCTGGGCTCAAGCTCTGAGCTGAAGAAATCCTCAGTATCAGTCAGACGTCTCCTGTGAGTTGTTGAGAAGCTATTATCTGATAGCATGTAACAACCCAAAAGACCCGCAGGGGACGTAAACAAAATAATTAGCATAGTCGGTGCTACACAAACCGCACAATAAAATATAAAACATTCATTACCTTTGACCATCTTCTTTGTTGGCACTCCTAGATGTCCCATAATCACTATTGGGTCTTTTTTCCGATTAAATCGGTCCATATATAGCCTAGATATCGATCTATGAAGACTGTGTGATAAACGAAAAAAATAGCGTTTCATAACGTAACGTCATTTTTTTAAATTAAAAAAGTTGACGATAAACTTTCACAAAACACTTCGAAATACTTTTGTAATGCAACTTTAGGTATTAGTACACGTTAATAAGCGATAAAATTCATCAGGAGGCGATGTAAATTCTATAGTTGTCCGTCTGGAAAAAAAGTCAGGAGAATTCTCAACCAAAACATCCAGTCGGAGACCGAAGGGAATCGGTTCCCTTGATTCGGTTTGACCAAGAATCAAAGCCGAAGGCTCTGTTATAGTCACAGCCGTGATTCGACCAGTTTTATAAACGTCTGAGTGTTGTGTATCCACACATACTAATTATATGCATATACTATATTCCTGGCATGAGCAGCAGGGCGGTGAAATGTTACGCGATTTTTAACATAATGTTCGAAAAAGTAGGGGTAGGAGTAACAGGTTAATTATATGCATTTTCTAGCATTTTGTCCTGACAAAATATCCCGTTGCCTACGGGAAAGTCATTTTTCCAAAACGGGAACGTTTTTTTTCTCCAAAAATGAAAATACTGCCCCCTAACACCAAGCGGTTGCAAATGTTTACTTCTGAACGTATGTAGGCTTGCCATAACAAAAGGTTAAATTCTGTAAGGTCCCTTAGTTGAGCAGTGAATTTCAAACACAGATTCAACCAGGGATGTTTTCCAATGCCTCTCAGAGAAGGGCACCTATTGGTAGATACAAATAAAAAGGGTACAAATAGAAAAAGCAGATGTTGAATATCCCTTTGTGCATGGTGAAGTTATTAATGACACTTTGGATGGTGTATTAATACACCCAGTCACTACAAAGATACAGGTGTCCTTCCTAACTCCGTAGCCAGAGGGGAAGGAAACCGCTCAGGGATTTCACCATGAGGTATGTTGTGATTTTAAAACAGTTAAAGAGTTTAATGGCTGTGACAGCAGAAAACTAACGATGGATCAACAACATTGTAGTTACTCCACAATAATAACCTAATTGATAGAGTGAAAATAATACAACTATTCTAAAACATGCATCCTCTTTGTAACAAGACACTATAGTAATACTGCAAAAAAAATGTGGTAAAGCAATTCAGTTTTTGTCCTTAAAAAACAACGTTATGTTTGGAGCAAATCCAATACAACACATTACTGAGTACCACCAGCATCATGTTATGGGTATGCTTGTAATCATTAAGGACTGGGGAGTGTTTCAGGATAAATTAATTGATGGAATGGAGTTAAGCAAGGCAAAATCCTAGTGGAAAATCTAGTTCAGTCTGTTTTCCATTAGACACTGGGATATTAATTCACCTTTCAGCAGGACAATAACCTTATTCTACACTGGAGTTTTTTACGAAGATCACAGGGAATGTTCCTGTGTGGCCGAATTACAGTTTTGACTTAAATCTACTTGAAAATCTATGGCAAGAGTTGATGGTTGTCAACAACCAATTTGACAGATTTTGAAGAACTCTGGAAAATGAATCATGGGCAAATGTTGCACAATCCAGGTGTGAAAAGCTCTTGGAGATTTACCAAGAAGAACTCACAGCTGTAATCCCTGCCAAAGGTGCTTCTACAAAATATTCACTCAGGGGTGGAATACCTATGTAAATGTGATATTTCTGTATTTCATTTAAAAACATGTTTTCACTTTGTCATTATGTGTGTAGATGGTTAAGATAATTAAAGTCCATTTAATACATTTTGAATTCAGGCTGTAACACAACACATGTGAAATAAGTCAAGGTGTTGTAAGACTTTCTGAAGGCACTGTAAATCTACACCAGCAGACATTTTCCTAATATTCCCTCATGGATTGGTGGTTACAGTGCCTCTGACATCAATAATCATTCTGTGCCATTCAACCATGAATCTATTTTGTTTCTCCTATTATTAGCTGTTTCATCTCAGTGCACTTTTACTAATATTTCGTCACTTTTAATTCAACAGAATGCATATCCTGCAGGCTAAATATTGTGTGTGTTCGTTCCCCTCAGGTAACCCCAATCTTTTATCAAAACCATGAATGTGGATTGAGCCCTCGTAGTCCCCCCCCCCCCCTAGGATGTATTACAAAATTACAAAATCTCTGTGTGTTTAGTCCTTTTGGCTCAACTGTGTTCAGATAGCTGGACAGCTAGATCTTGTAATATGTGGTGTATGGCATTGTTTTACCCCTCTAATCTCAATAACCAAAGTGTTCCTGTTGCCAGGAAGGGAGCACGGTGGACTACCTTTATGAGATGGCCCACGGTAGGAATCTTAACTTTCTTCCAGCTGCCCCTGCCTATCCAAACAAGCCGACGATGCACCGCCCCGCTATCCCTAAACCCTGTTTTGGTCCAATCATTGGGCCGATTACAGTCATAGCTCATCAGTTTCACAATGGCATCGGATATGCAGGAAATGATTTTGTCAGAGGGCAATCACAGCCAAATGGAGCCTCTTCACGCTTTGGTTCCCCCTCACCCATCAGTTAGCCCTAATTGTCTTCTCCCTCTAACAAGGACCATGGATGTTTATGGAGAAAAGCTGAAATGACCTAAAAACCAAAGAAAGGAGGAAAACAAAACGAGAATGCAAAACAATAAAAATCACTATCAGAAAAATTGTGTTTTAAAACCCTGCCGGAACAAGTTAGGGAATGCAAATGGTGGCCTCAGAATGCTGATGAGGCCTCATCTTAGATATGTTGGCTGCCTTGGCATTTCCAGCATGTTGACTATTTTTATGATATCAATTGCACATCCCAGTAGGGTTTTTAAAGTGTCACTACTGAGCAGGGCATTCTGCATCCCAATTACTCTGCTGCTCAGGCCAACACATCCTTCATTCTCTGGTACTGCCTGTTCAATGAGACTTGTGCAGAACTATAGGGAGCCAGAGATGGCACAAAATGCACCCAGATTTTTTCCTCTGTTATTGATTATTGTAGCGATATCGCTTTCTGAGTAGCACAGAGGAAGAAACGAATTACCCAAGTTTAACGGTTAGACTTGTCATGACTAATGAAAGACTGTTATGTTAGTTTAAATTTGACGAAGAGAGAACTACTCATTATAACACTGTTTTCTGTGTGGTACGGATCTTGCTGGAGCCATGTGTGAATTTCCATTTTAAATGCCTCTGTTCTGGTAGTGGGGCCAGGGTAATTATTGATGGCTTCTCTCCCTTTAGACTGATAAGGCGGTTGCGCTGATGGATAGATTGCTGTGCTATGCATATACAAGGTTGAAAACATTGATCTTTGGGATTAATGTGGTTCCCACAGGGGCTGGTGGCAGTCAAATGGCATTTCTGTAATTATACATTTACACAGACTAATATCCCTCAAGGTGCTGACAGATACTTTCATTTGCCACGACTACTCAAGTGGTGAGACAATTTGTTTTTGCTCTACTTATTTACATATTTCAATGGCATGAGGCCCCCCAACCCCGTCACTGCATAGCATTGCAAAGCTTAAAATAACACACCATTCTCAAGGTCTCAATTACTTGAAGTTACATTACAATGTAATTGCAGTGCAGTTGCTATTTTCTGATGTCATGCGCACTCTTTTCTACAAACAAAGCACAATTCTGATGAAAGACAGTGTGTGAACCCTCCAGACTTTATGTCATGTGATGACACACCACCCCATGCTGTGAATATCCAGACAGTGTGTGCATGTGTGTGTGTGTGTGTGTGTGTGTGTGTGTGTGTGTGTGTGTGTGTGTGTGTGTGTGTGTGTGTGTGTGTGTGTGTGTGTGTGTGTGTGTGTGTGTGTGTGTGTGTGTGTGTGTGTGTGTGTGTGTGTGTGTGTGTGTGTATGTGTGACAATTTCAGACAGGCTAAAGCTGAGCTTCCAGAGCTTGCCAAGGGGCCAAAACAGACTATTGAGCTGGTCAGAAAGGTCTTGGGTGGTGAGTTAAAAAATAAAACACAATATTTTGAGGCTAATCTTTTCTATTACTCCTCAGAGAAAGTCTGGGAGTGTGTGTTTTGAGAGTGATATTGCATATGATGTGTCAGTTAAATATGTGTTGATTGGCAGAGAGAAGTGACAGGCATAACTTTCTCTGAAGGATGGACAGTGATGCAGTTGCTCAAGATAATCCCTGGATAAGACAGGAAGCAGCACACCTGCTGCGGCAGCAGTCCATGCAACAACTTCTTCTCCTGCTCATTGTTTTCTACATGCAGAACTTTACCAGCAGAAAAAAATCTAAAAACATCTCTGGCCATTCGAGATTTCTAAAAAAGACATTGTTATGGCTTGGTCGTGTTGTTGTTCTATGTGGCAACCGGTGTGGATTCCTTCAGGATCCGTGAAATGTGCAAGGCGTGGCGAGAACAGATTGCAGGGGAATCCATGCGAGAACACGTAAAATCGCTAAGGATTATTCTAAAGATTCGAGTTGGTCAGTATGCGGCAGGCAAGAGAAAGAGAGCAGATCAGACATGAATTCCCAGACTCCTGAGTCAGACATCTAAATCAAGATGTGCTGCCTCCTTTTGTTATGTTGTGGGCTATCCATCCTCTCATCATTATATATTGTTAGGTGATCAAAAGTGAGTCCTCTCAGGCAATACCCACAACTTAAATCAGGTTTTTACATTGTGAAGCCATTTTTTATCAGTCTGGAATGGAATGGTACATATTCCTGCTGACTGTTTGCTTGTAGCTAAACACAAAACACAAAATGTGTTCCATATTTACAATGTAATATTAACCAAATGTTATCTAGAATTTAACCATTCATGTAATATATCTGGTAAATATTAAATATTGTCTTCTTTAAAGTGGAACTCATAGCATTTTAGCAACATGAAATCTGATTAAAATCTGTTCATAAACCCCAGGAAGAATATGACTTTTTTTTCTTAACATTTTCTGACAAGCGACCACTTAGATGGTCATTTTCATGTTTTCAAAGAACCTTAGAATGTTTGGGAATTACGTATAATTAGTCATTTGTGGAAATTCTATAGCGATATGCAGTACATTTGGAAAGTATTCAGACCCCTTGACCTTTTACACATTTTGTTACGTTACAGCCTTATTCTAACGTTGATTAAATAGTTTGTTCCCTTTACCTAGCTACACACAACACCCCACAAACTGTTTTTTAGACATTTTTGCAAAAGTATATATAAAAAAAATGGAAAGAGTACATTTAGGTAATTATTCAGACCCTTTACTCAATACTTTGTTGAAGCACCTTTGGTAGCGATAAAATCCTCAAATTCTTGGGTATTCCGCTACAAGTTTGGCACATGTGTATTTGCGGTGCTTCTCCCAATATTTTCTGCAGATCCTCTCAAGCTCTGTTAGGTTGGATGGGAAGCATTGCTGCACAGCTATTTTCAGGTCTCTTAAGAGATGTTCGAACGAGTTCAAGTCCGGACTCTGGCTGGGCCACTCAAGGACATTCAGAGACATCCCGAAACCACTCCTCCATTTTCTTGGCTGTGTGCTTAGGGTCATTGTCCTGTTGGAAGGTAAACCTTCACCACAGTCTGAGGTCCTGAGCACTATAGAGCAGGTTTTCATCAAGGATCTCTCTGTACTTTGCTTCGTTCATCTTTGCCTCAATCCTGACTAGTCTCCCAGTCCCTGCCGCTGAAAAACATCCCCACAGCATGATGCTGCCACCACCATGCTTCACCGTAGGGATGGTTCCAGGTTTCTTCCAGAAAGTGATACATGGCATTCAGGCCAAAGAGTTCAATCTTGCTTTCATCAAAACAGATCATCTTGTTTCTAATGGTCTGAGGGCCTTTAGGTGCCTTTTGGCAAACTCCAAATGTTCTGTCATGTGCCTTTCACTGAGGAGTGGCTTCCATCTGGCCACCCTACAAAAAAGGCCTAATTGATGGAGTGCTGCAGAGATGGTTGTCCTTCTAAAAGGTTCTCCATCTCCACAGAGGAACTCTAGAGCTATGTCAGAGTGACCATTGGGTTCTTGGTCACCTCCCTGACCAAGGCCACTGTGTTCTTGGGGATCTTCAATGCTGCAGACGTTTTTTGGTACCCATCCCAAGCTCTGTGCCTCAACACAATCCTGTCACAGAGCTATACAGACAATACCTTCAAATTCATGGCTTGGTTTTTGCTCTGACATGCACTGTCAACTGTGGGACCTCATGTCCAATCAATTGCATTTACGATAGGCGGACTCCAATCAAGTTGTATAATCCTCTCAAGGATGATCAATTTAGAACTCAATTTAGAGTCTCATAGCAAAGGTTCTGAATAATTAATTTTTGAATAATGCTATAACTTAACAAAATGTGGAAAAAGTCAAGGGGTCTGAATACTTTCCAAAGACACCGTGGAGTGGGAAAGTGGCCGTGTGTTTGGACAATTAATAGACACTGCAGTAAATAAAACCGAATAAAAACATCCGTCTCATCCAGGACCCAGTGTCTACGCAGACCGGTGCGCCATAGCGAGTCAGAGTTTCAGTAGGCCTATATGCAAACAAGCCATTTGCCACAAGGACCTGCCATAATTTACTTTGAACTGGACTGTGTGTTTACAGGCAGTTGCAACAGCGTGACTTTAGATCAATAAAATGCATTTAGCAAAAGTCACAAAATACACCTAAATGGATTTCTGCCAATATGTGGCTAAATATCATAGGAGACCTCTTACATTTGGGAACTTTACAGTCCTATTGATCAAACAGCCATAAAAATGTAGGCTACCTTTCCCTATATGCACATCAACAACAACAAGATCAACAACTAATGCTCAAATCGAATGAAGGAACATTAGATAAACCCTCTCAAACTTTTTCAGATAATTGGCTGTCAAAATTGCACAGATAAACGATGGGGAATAGCTTGCTCGTCCTTCTGCAGCTGACCTGCCATGCAGCTGAATTTGTTCATAACTGACTTGCCTAGTAAAATAAACCAACCAAGCACCCAAGCTAACGGGCTAAAGTTGGCTTGTTTGCTAGCTAGCTACTTCCAGAAATAAGAGAACACATCACTGACCATTTTACTCACAGTTTTAGAGCTGGTTAGGCTGTTTACATGTTTTCTAGAGTATTTGTGACTAACTATTACTTTTTTTTGCCTACGTTTACTGACATGGTCATTCAGTGGGTGTAAATTCATCAGTTATTCTTTGCTCTGGCACACTCAGACAAGAATAATCTGAAATCTGAGTAGATGGCCAGAGTGAATTTGCGAACACAAGAGATATGCTAACTGGATAACAGCAATACTGTTTTTCTAGCTAAGCAAATGACACGTGAATCTCTAGCTGTGTAGCCACCAAAAAAATGATACAAGGGCAAAAAGTCAGTCACTCAACCACTCCTCCAATGACATGACGTCCTCCTAGAACGTAGCTAGCTATCTATCTAGCTAACGTTAGGCTCTGTGTTTCTAGCTTGCACTAGCATATTAGCCACATTATGACTGACTTGTGATCATTGACACTTGCTAGTTTGATTGAATTGACATTCCCAGCCTTAGTTACATCAGTTTTTGTCCAAAATATTGAGTACTTGAAACTGAAACAATGGAGGCAGCAAACAATGTACCAGGCCAGCTGTGATTTACAACCTGATAGCAATATTTTTTGGAGTACCAAGAAATGTATTGGTGAATTATATAAATCATGCATTGAACTGCCTCCACTAAGGCCAACAATGCCTTAGTGTATGTCATGGAATGTTGAGTCAAATAGAACTTATTTTTAAAACATCTCATAAAGTTGGTTTTGTAGCATAAACTGGGAATTTGATATTTTTGACTGAACTTATGATTGTCTGTTCTTTTCATATCTGCAAAGTAGTAAAAATACCGTTAGTTCCACTTTAAGTGAATGTAATATTGGGTACATTTTCAAAATGGGCATTCTGCTGTGTCACCAACCCAGATGTTGTCCATTTTAATCTGCAATATAGAGGAGTGTGCGTACTGCTTCTGCTCGGCTTGACCAACTGCTGCCAGGCCATGGCTTGGCCCGAGCGGGTTACACCTCACAGAATGGCTGAATCCTTGATCTCAGTGGAGCGAACACTGCCGCAAATTACACTCAGCAAAGAGGTCTGCCCAGTCAAGCTTGGTTTACCTACATCTGCCACCCTCTCCTCAGTGGTACTGTAGCCTACAGTAGTTAATGCCACATATGCAATTGAATAGGCTTGTATCTGTAGCAGAACAAAGTTATATGAAAAGACAAAGGTAAATGTTTTTCTACTGCAGGACTGGCTATCCCTCACTATACTCTCTTTGATATTGGATTATTCACATGCTTCTGTTATGTAAAATGGCTAGTCTGTTTGTGGCAAGTGTCTATACGTTTGGTTTTTTGAGGTTGTATAGAATAAGCACAAATTAGCACAAACCCTCAAACTGTTTGCTGTTGTTTGCTTCTCGCTGAATGTGACCCTGTTTTTTTTGACAGTTGTTGTCAACAGCTTCAACATCCAATTCACAAAGGTAATGTTGACACTAACTTGATGGGCACTGCAGAGAAGCATTTCAATCTGAAGATGTCAACAGTGGGAACTAAACTAAATTGACATTGTGTTCAGCAGTCTTCATAATAGTGCTTTGCTTCTGTTTGTCTCTGGAGCGGTGCCATAAACTCATTGTCCCTGTTATGATGGTGTAATACCATAGCGGTGTGTGAGACATATGCTTCCATCAAAGTCTCATTAACCTTGTATCTGATGATGTCCCTCATGGAGAGATTACTCTCTGAGATATCGTTCAAACAACACAGTGGCCATTTACAGCCCAATGATGATTAACAGGCAGGACAAACACTTCTCTTCCTAGACACAGCCTGAACTTCATATAGTTTTTGCATTGTTTTCTGCAGCTATTGACTGGCACTACCTCTCTCTCTCTCTCTCTCTCTCTTTCTCTCACTCTCACGACTCACAGATGGCCTATGAAGAGGTCCATTAACACTCGCAGGAAAGAGATGCTGAAATGGGTTTTAAATGCTACAAGATGGAGAGCAATCTTTTTCCACATGCAAGGACAAAGTTAACGTGGTAGGTCACGCTTACTCATCTAGCAGGCTTTAATGCCCTCTCATCTCCTCTCCCCTGCACAGCAAATAGCTGATGTGTTTTTGTGAGGCTTGAATTGATGAAATGGAGCAATTCGCTCCACAGCATTTAAAATGTAAATTGATACGGGGGGAAGTTTCTGTGGCGGTTGTTCGGGCTTCATGAATATTGGTGAAGTCCTGGCATGTGATTCATATTTTTTTTAAACATTTCATTCAAGCTCTGAGTTAACACCCAGTGATCAATATTTAATGCTTTTGGGGTGAATAGTTATAATTGTACAGTGAGAGCGTTACTATCTGCATTAAGGCCCAGGTTCCACTCCTGGTGTGCGAGTGAAGCAGAGCAAACATTGCTCCCATTTATTACTATGAAGACAGAGCATGATGGAGAACATTTACCCTTGCATGGAGTCAATGAATTGCATTAAGCCTGTGCATTACTTTGAAAAGGGCAAGCTGATATTACCCTATGGATGACAGGAGAGCATAAAAGAAGGCAATGTGTAATGGCGCAGTGAAAAGTGCCATGGTGGGGCTCAGAATTCAATCTGCGGCTGCTAACTTTTTTTCTCCATAACTCCAACGTTTTTTAGTTTAGTGTGCATGTGTGTATGAGAGAGAAAGAGAGGGAGAGAGAGAGAAAGAGAGAGAGAGCAACCACCCCACTGCTCTTCACAATACTATGTTCAAACCTGTGTATTATACATTTTAGGTACATGCATCATCACTGTAGGCTTCGATTTGGTTTGAGAGATGAATACATTGATCCATATACAGAAGCCTAGATTGTCTGTTCATCTAAAAATAGGTCAGTTGGTCACAATCTGACAACCACGTTCGCAATTAATCAATGATGAGGAAAGCTGGAAATGATTGTCTATAGATTTGAAAGAACTTTTGTTCTACCAACATAAATGCAAATATATGTCATGTTAAGCATATTTATATCTCCTAGAACTCCACTTTCTTCTGTGTATCAAATTTACTTTCAGTGCAGTAAATCAGGTCTTTTTTTTCTCCAATGGCCAAAATATATATATATTTTTTTTTCACTGCGCTGACGTAGTGCTGCCGAAATGTTTATAATGGAATGGATTTGACACAAGGAGCACATTGGGAGATGGGCTGACTTTACAATCTCACACTGTGTGAACCTCTCTACGGTGGCCAAGGTCTGGTACAGAACTTTATATTACCTCAATTTTTGTATTTTATGATTTGGAGATGAACATGAACTTGGGGAAGGAATGACACATTGTGTATTGACAGGCATGCAATGAAAACAAAATAAAAATGATAATATAGACAACCAAGGAGTACTATGGACCTTAAACATCTTCATCAATGTATCAGGACATAGTGCCTGGCCTAGTGTTATTGTTACCATCGAAGTGGCTATGCAAAGACATGGAAGGGATTTCATTGTTCTTGTTTAACATCCACTCCAGCAGGGGTATTCAATGCCTTTTGACAAGGCATCCTCAAGTTGTGAACTTTAAGTAGTCCTAATTTTGTAGTTTTATAGTCTGCTTTTGTATACACAGTAGGCTGTGGAGTCACTGTTGGGTCTCAGCCAATCACATATGAGCCAAACTCTAAAGTGATGATGACCCAGCACACTGGCTCAGCCTGTCAAGTAGAAAAAAAATAAACACGTTTGGAAATGAATTCATAATGAAATAAATAAATAAGTAAACTTAAAGAGAGAGGGTGAGGATTCATTGTCCATTCATCAACCTGATTGGTGTAAGCACACCTTGTCTATTTTTTTGTGTCCTCTAATCTCAATAGCAAACTCAGTTTTATCTGACTTATTTTTCATGCCTGTTAATTCAGATAGGAAAGACTATCTATTTACAGGAATTCAGTCCTTAGGTTTCCACTCACTCACTCACTCACTCACTCACTCACTCACTCACTCACTCACTCACTCACTCACTCACTCCCATCCATTCATCCCTTCATCCCTCCATCCCTCCAGATTCATAATGATGGCTGAACCAGTGAAATCAAGGTGATTGAACTGATTCAAAGCAAGCCCTTGAGTATATAAAACAGTTACTCAGTTCTTCATATGAACTCACATTTTCAATCATTTTAAATCATTTAAACCCAGAATTTGACTGACTGCTGAATTCTCAGAAATGTACTCAGATTAAGCAGGAGAGAGAGAGTGGGGGCATTGAGAGAGAAATAGAGAGAGAGAGAGGCAGGCACAAAAACAGATAGCATAACGTGGATTACTTCAACAGACAAAACTCACAGCAGCATTAAGCTGAGAGTGCACCTCCACCTCCACAGCAAGGGTATCTTTAGGATGTGCTTTTCTACTCAGGGGGATATGTAATAAAACAGCTCTCATTACCACACGGCCAGCGCCTTGCCTTGTTCCACTGCTGCGACTACTACGTCTACTACACAAATTAGCCCCTAATCATATTAGGAGATACTGTAGGTTCACCATTGGGTTAAATGTGGAGAAAATTCCTTAACATACACTTATCACCAAATTTGGTGCAGGAGATGATTGGGTATCGTAAAGAGATATACTAATTACCCTACATTCATTTCAGTGATGTCATCCTCCAGTGCTAGGGTACTGAATATGTATTTAAGCTCTGTGCAACAGGGTAAGTCTAGTCTAGTCTAGTAAGTTCTACTGAAATGTGTCTCCCACATTTAACCCAACTCCTCTGAATCAGAGAGGTGCAGGACGGCTGCCACGTCTTCAGGGTTAACTGCCTTACTCAGGGGAAGAATGACAGATTTTTACCCTGTCAGCTCAGGGATTTGATCTAGCAACTATCCTCTTACTGTCCCAACGCTTTAACCACTAGCCTACCTGTTGGCCATGTATGTTGAAAGCAACACTTCTAAGAGGCTAAAAATATTCAAGCTGAATGTAAGTATTGAAATCTGAAACTAAAAAAAACTATGTCGATGGGGCAGTGCGCGTGTGCGTGTGCGTGTGCGTGTGCGTGTGCGTGTGCGTGTGCGTGTGTGTGTGCGCGTGTGCGTGTGCGTGTGCGTGTGCGTGTGTGTGTGTGTGTGTGTGTGTGTGTAAGGGCATGTATATACAATGCAGTCCCCAGTCTCTGCAATCCCAACCTTTTCCCTTTTCCCAGCCAACTCAGGTACTATATATTAACTGCAGTGGAGAAGAGGGTTTGGCGACCCGTGTCCCCCGCCTTTTAAATCCCATCTCCGTCAATGAAATCAGGTGTCAACGTTTCCCGAGGATGCAGCAAAAACAAGCCATACTCGATCACGGCCTTACCTGTCAACGCTAGTGAGAAGAGTGATAAAATAATCCAATAAAGAAGAGAGAGAGAGGCTGAACCAGAGTCCTCTACAGCCCAATGGTGCCCGCCTTGACAGAAGGCCACTGAGGCTTTACAATGGCAGCCATGCATGATGTTACAGTCAGGCAGGCATGCCCAACATTAAGGGGTGTTTTAGAGTACAGCAGTAGCCTATAACTGTGTGTACAGAGGTAATACTGGGCCGAACCAAGGAGAATATATAGACAATGCAACGTTAATAGGAATACACAGAGGGGTGGTGAAGTCAATGAAACAGGCATCCAGCTGAAGAAAATGGGTTGCATGAGTTGTGTCAAAGTCCAGAGTCATTGCATGAACATATGTCTTATTGATTCCAGTTGCAGAACGTGTTGATCCAGTGCAGTCTTATGCTTGTCTCTGTCTCAAACTGCCCTTTTGTTCTTGTTGGACTGAGGCCATGTTTTTTGTGCTCTAGGTTGTGTTTGCAGCAGATAAATGGGCCTCCTCCATCACTTCTCCTTTTGGCTAGCTTGTTAGAAGCTATGGGGATGAGTGTACAGCAAGCAAAGAGGCTTGAGTCATACTACTTTGATGGCTTTGTTATGAAGTCACAATCCATCATCACAAATGGTGTAAATGTTCATCTTGTGATTTTTTTAAATCAAATGTTCTGCCTAACAATTGCCTTGTGTTTGTATTGATGAGTGTGCGTAAAAGCTGTGTATAAAATCTGGTGAAAACATTTTCATCCATACCACAGAAAACTGTCCAGTCACCTTCTTTAGATCCAAACTTCCTCTGCTTTTTTCAGAATGGTGTACTGTCTGATATTGTTTCTGGAAAAAATAACACCTCCAGAGGCCCAGCTTCACACAGAGTGACCAGCCATGATAAATAGTCACCTTCTGTCATTTTCCCCTTTGAATGAGTCCTCTTCTGTCCCTCCATGCGGACATGGAAGGCTAGTCACAGGTGACAGAGCCCATGCCTTATGTCATCTGTTGCCTAAAAGTGTGGGAGCGCTGGACAGGAATTGATATTTAGACAGTAATACCTACTCAAGTCGTCATAGATAATGTAATATTGCCACAGCGTTGAAGGAGGGAGCATTGCCCGTGCTCCCGAAAACCATTTCTCTGGACTGAGCGACTGGCAGTAGATGACAGGGATGAAGCAGGAGTTATTGAAAATTGATTGTAGGTTTGATTAATATTGAATGGAATCTATCTCAGAGCATGTCTTACTTACTTCTCACCCCTTCCCTTCATCACAGGCCTCTGTCGAGGATGAACCATCTCTGTAAAACTGTAAAACATGTCCCCTGCTCTGCCCAGATTAAACCATCCGTCTGACTGTGGAACCTCACTGATAATGGAGGAGGATCTCTCCTATGTGACACCTCAGTGCCTTCCCCTCTCTTCCCCTCTCTCACTCTCACTCTCTCTGCCTCTTTCCCTTTCTCTCTTTGTTTCCTATTTTCTCTAGCTTTGATGCAACACGTCTATGTACTGTTCAGCCATGTGTTAAATAAATGATATTACAATCTTGATTATAGTCTGCTAATTGGCAATACTTATACTCAAACAGAATAATGCATTCTTCCAAAATTATTTTCTATCATCAGTCATTTTCTTTTCTTTTTTACTTTTAACAACTCTAATTTGCTAATGGCATGATGGTTTTGAGGCTTGCAGCCACTTTGGTGTCCTGTATCAAAAGGTTGTGTTTTTCTGTCTACTTCTGTGTCTTACCTCATAGTCCACACAGCCCATCTGTCCACACAGCCCATCTGTCCACACAGCCAATCTGAGAGCACCTATGCCAACTGCACACTATATAATTACAAATTATTGCAGCATATTATCATTATTAATTTGTGTGCTGTCTGCGAGAGAGAAATCCCTCCCTTGCTCTTTCTCATCTACCCTCCGTCTATCACTTTAGAGCTAATGCCTGTTCACAAATTACATTGGAGAGGAGCCATTAATTGTGGGTTGAGATCAATTGTTGAATTGTTATTTTAGCCGCTGGCCTGATTGCAGTGCTGAGGGTGAGGGGGTGGTGGGAGAGGGGGTTTAGAATGGAGGAGGCAATGGGAGGGTGACACTGTAGGCCACAACGAGTTGTCTTCCCCATTAATCAATGCCTTCCAAACAATTTACCATCTGTGAATTGGGACCGACCCGTCTCGAGCCACATTATCCTGAGTTCCACCTCCCTGCTCAGGAAAAGTCACTCTTTCTACTGAAGTGATTCCATCTCACTGGAAGATGGCCTGCTGCTGACTTGCCTTGCCTTACTTGATCTCTATCTCGGATTGTTTCTGATATCTCTTCTCTGTCTCTGTCTCTGTCTCTGTCTCTGTCTCTGTCTCTGTCTCTGTCTCTGTCTCTGTCTCTGTCTCTCTCTCTCTCTCTCTCTCTCTCTCTCTCTCCTCACTTACAACACCTTTTCTCTAAACCTCAAGAAACTGAATCAATGCTATGTTATTGCTTAACCTGACACCATGAAGAGGATGTGAAATGGATGGAATATACTGTATGCAACTATATTTGATTCTTGAACAAGTAATTTGATTACACTAATATGTTTTCCTTGTGATATGGATAACATCGACTCATGTTAGCAACATAGAGGAGTAGCCTACAACTAGAGAGTATAGTCTCGCTAGACAGACAGGTTGCCTTCCATAATGTACCAATGTTTCAACGTACACGTCAGTAGAGGTTCAGGCATCAGTTGTGACAGAGAGGAAGAGTTGGAGATGGGGCGCGCATCACCGGCGATGTCACTGCTTTATCCGCTTGTTGCCCTAGCTAAACAAGCACAATTCCCACTCGCATTTCCAGCCCCGCCTACCCAAACTCGTGATTTTTTGGGAACATTTATTTTTCCCTTTTTAACATTTCCAAGAGAATCTGACATCCACTCCAGATCTTGTGCTTCTGCTCCTAGGTCTGGGTTTCCAAGACTAGCTAGAGAGCATCACTCTAGCCCAGCTAAATAAGTCTGCAGGGCTCAACCCAGTGTCCTGAGTATCCTGTGGTTAATATAGGCACTTTGATATTGGCGTCACACAGTCAGACAAATCATCCTTTAATTGCTCTTCTCAGGAGAGCGCAGTGAATTGCAAGGCCTCACCAGCCCCAACTAGCGGTGAGAGGCAGCCCTGCCAACAAGGAGAGGAGAGAGGGCTTAACATACCCCAAAGGTGCCTCCCTCTCTCTACACCAGAGGAGGATCCATAGGAGGACGGGCTCATTGTAATGGCTGGAATGGAATATATGGAACTCAGTCAAATGTGGTTTCCACAGGCTCTGATGAATGGACCGTTCCTCACATGTTCCTTTGATTGTTATTGGTTTGAATGAGAAGCTGCACCACAGTGGTCACGCTGTTTTATGATGATTGAATTTCATTAGGTGTCTAATTGAAACACGCTGTCTCTGCGCTCGAAGGCTAGCTAATTAAAAAGAGGCACCCCAAACAATCTGCTCCACCACTGGTTTGGGAATTTGAGGAATTAATTAAATACACGTTTGCAAACAGAAAGGTGGCTAGACTTAGACGGAATATAATTATTACTGTTATGTTTGGGTTTCACACTTGTTCGGAAATGAGTTCAGTGCCCCCAGGTTTAGGATTAATTACATTTTGAAAATGTGCTCACAACAAAATTACTCCAATGCCATTCTGAGAAACTAGAGGCCAGATCTTTTGTCATGGTGATTTTGTTCTGAGTGTGGGTTCAACTTGGAAATCTAATCGTGAGATCTTTCTTAATGGCTTGTTTTGTCTTTGATGTCATCTTGCATTTTATTCTTTGCTCTCAGTTTGAAAAAAAAAAACACTGGCACAGTAACAGTCACACACAATGTGTGAAATAAGTGTAATCCATCCTTTTCTATCTTTGACTGACACTATCCGACCATTTCAGTGTCAAGTCTTTTCACTGGGGAATGCAGAGGAGAGAAGAAGGTGGAGACAATGCCTGTTCTCTATTACAGTCCCTCCACAGGCCCCTCTCTGACCACAGTCACCTCTTTTTCGCCAGTGTCAAAACACCTCATTCAATCTTATTGCTAACCTCCTGGAACAAATCAATGAGCTTCATTACATTGAGACCCCTGAGGATTACTTGTTGTTGCTTGGTGGCCAGGATAACAAAACTACAGACTACAGCTCCTCCATCACTGTATACTGGATAAAACAATGAATGTGGCAAGGGCCCTCTCAGGGAGCACTAATGGGCCAAACTGCACTGTGGGAGACCATGAAAAGCACCCATAGATTGATTTCAACGCTCTTCTATTGATTTATATTCCACGGTGTGGTTGCTAGCTGTATTTGCCACTTGCTCACTAAGCTATTCTTCCGTGTACTCTATATGATGACGGCTGTCTGGTGATGCAACAAGGCTGTAAAAACCTTTCATTCTTAACATTATGTCAAATATCAAATCAAATGTTATTGGTCACATACACATGGTTATCAGATGTTATTGCGAGTGTAGCGAAATGCTTCTTGTCAGATATCAAAATATATTTTCATTAAGCAGTGGTATATATGTTTACTGTACTCAGGCATCTCAATTGACAATATTTCCAGTTTCTCTGCGTGGCTTAATGATTTGAAAAGAAAATGTCAAATATAAGACATCTAGCATTATTTCTACTAATCCAATGTAATAATCGGAAAAGAGAGGTAACAAAATTGAGCATATGTGGCTGGAATGTCCATGGCCCTTCATTTTTTATTATAAATATTGATATATATTTCCCAGATGACATGTGGTGTCCCAGGATTTCCCCCCGTCTCCCAGACTGTGACTGACGTGTACATTGAGTGAAATAGTACACCACTGAAAGTCTACAGGAATGTATTGAATAGGAATGGGGGACATTTGTTATGTCAAATGCAGTCATGTCATGATGGTCAGTCCAAATGATCATGTATACCCAGGACTTTCACTGAGTCTTCTTCGCAGAAATGTATACAATTCTCCTATAGCTATATCTGTTACTCGGGAACATCAAGGGAGCTTCAATTCCAGTGCCGTCTTCTTTGTCGACGTGGCACAGCTCAGAGCGCAAAGCGCTCAACTGTGAATATTACATCTTTCAACTGTCAAAGTCCCTTGAGTGTTCAAGTTAGTTAAAACCAACACATATGGCACTTGCTGGAGTGGATTTCATGTGGGAGAGAGTGAGTAAGCTTGAAAGAGACACTGTAGACCATGTGAAGTGCAGGTCTCGGCATGACAGCAATACAAACTGCCCCTCATGGTGGTTCACTGCCAGTTTAACTGTGTGAGAGCAGAGCGAAGGGACTGAGGTGGGCATAACTGTGAAGGGTGGGTGTGTGATTGTTTGCTTCATCTGTTTCTTCTTAGTGTTGCCATATAGTGTTTGAGCGGTTTCACAGAATTGTAACTCAAATCAAAACTCCACTCAGACAGAGTAAGACAGAAAGGTATAATTGATGTTGTCTGGAAAACACTTGTTGTGTTGGAATGGCGTCAAGGGCCCTTGCCTCAGCCACGTTTAATTTAGAACAGGAACCAGTGGCCATGATAGGGAGCTCACAAAAGACAGTGTGTGTGTGTCTGTGTGTGTATCACGGGGCACATCTGATCTCTGCCTCAGGAAAAGGTTGTTTTGAATGAATGTCTTTCTCTTTATAAAGTGTGGTGACATTCTCAGTCCTATCCATTCCCCATCACAATCCCTGGGCTTTAGGAGTGACATTCAATGCAGCTACATCATCTCTAAAATATATTTATCACGACAAATAACTTTACAGTTGCTTGGGTTTAATGTAAATCGACTAAATTGTCACGCTTGAAGTGCCGTGAGATTGGTAGATGGGTCGTTGGTAGGCTTTTTTCAAACAAGATTCTCCGTGGGTGAAAGCTATAAAAACAACAACTCTGAAACCCAACAAAATCACCTAGAATATTCCAAAAACAAAGCTGCCCTCAGAGTTCAGTGAACACACATCAAATAAGAAAGACATTTGTAAACCTATCAGCTCTACAGCCAACTCCCCCCTGACCTTCATTTGTGGTTTGGGTGTGGTACAGTGTTACTGTAGATACAAGAGAGAGAGAGAGAGAGACAGATGTGTCAGCCAGAGGAGGCTTGTGGAAGTACAGTGCCTTGCAAAAGTATTCGGCCCCCTTGAACTTTGCGACCTTTTGCCACATTTCAGGCTTCAAACATAAAGATATAAAACTGTATTTTTTGTGAAGAATCAACAACAAGTGGGACACAATTATGAAGTGGAACGACATTTATTGGATATTTCAAACTTTTTTAACAAATCAAAACTAAAAAATTGGGCGTGCAAAATTATTCAGCTCCCTTAAGTTAATACTTTGTAGCGCCACCTTTTGCTGCGATTACAGCTGTAAGTCGCTTGGGGTATGTCTCTATCAGTTTTGCACATCGAGAGACTTAATTTTTTCCCATTCCTCCTTGCAAAACAGCTCGAGCTCAGTGAGGTTGGATGGAGAGCATTTGTGAACAGCAGTTTTCAGTTCTTTCCACAGATTCAGGTCTGGACTTTGACTTGGCCATTCTAACACCTGGATATGTTTATTTTTGAACCATTCCATTGTAGATTTTGCTTTATGTTTTGGATCATTGTCTTGTTGGAAGACAACTCTCCGTCCCTGTCTCAGGTCTTTTGCAGACTCCATCAGGTTTTCTTCCAGAATGGTCCTGTATTTGGCTCCATCCATCTTCCCATTATTTTTAACCATCTTCCCTGTCCCTGCTGAAGAAAAGCAGGCCCAAACCATGATGCTGCCACAACCATGTTTGACAGTGGGGGTGGTGCGTTCAGGGTGATGAGCTGTGTTGCTTTTACACCAAACATAACGTTTTGCATTGTTGCCAAAAAGTTCAATTTTGGTTTCATCTGACCAGAGCACCTTCCTCCACATGTTTGGTGTGTCTCCCAGGTGGCTTGTGGCAAACTTTAAGTTACACTTTTTATGGATATCTTTAAGAAATGGCTTTCTTCTTGCCACTCTTCCATAAAGGCCAGATTTGTGCAATATACGACTGATTGTTGTCCTATGGACAGAGTGTCCCACCTCAGCGGTAGATCTCTGCAGTTCATCCAGAGTGATCATGGGCCTCTTGGCTGCATCTCTGATCAGTCTTCTCCTTGTATGAGCTGAAAGTTTAGAGGGACGGCCAGGTCTTGGTAAAGTTGCAGTGGTCTGATACTCCTTCCATTTCAATATTATCGCTTGCACAGTGCTCCTTGGGATGTTTAAAGCTTGGGAAATCTTTTTGTATCCAAATATGGCTTTAAACTTCTTCACAACAGTATCTCGGACCTGCCTGGTGTGTTCCTTGTTCTTCATGATGCTCTCTGCGCTTTTAACGGACCTCTGAGACTATCACAGTGCAGGTGCATATATATGGAGACTTGATTACACACAGGTGGATTGTATTTATCATCATTAGTCATTTAGGTCAACATTGGATCATTCAGAGATCCTCACTGAACTTCTGGAGAGAGTTTGCTGCACTGAAAGTAAAGGGGCTGAATAATTTTGCACGTCCAATTTTTCAGTTTTTGATTTGTTAAAAAAGTTTGAAATATCCAATAAATGTCGTTCCACTTCATGATTGTGTCCCACTTGTTGTTGATTCTTCACAAAAAAATACAGTTTTATATCTTTATGTTTGAAGCCTGAAATGTCGCAAAGTTCAAGGGGGCCGAATACTTTTGCAAGGCACTGTAGCTATAGGAGGACGGGCTCATTATAATGCCTGGGACGGAATAAATGGAACAATAAATGTATTTTCCATATGTTTGATACCTTTCCATTGATTCCATTCCATCCATTACAATGAACATGTTCTCCAAAAGCTCCTCCCACCAGCCTCTTCTGGTGTCAGCGCTGCAGTATTGGAGTACTATAGTGTTTTTAGAGGTGTAAAGCCACAGGTAGGACATAGCCTGTAACTCATTCGGGGTCAGAATCCATTTATTTCATAGTTTCTGGGTGACTGTGGAAGGTATAGGCACTATCTCAAAGCATACAGCTCCATGAAGGTCTAATGCTTTACCTGAACCCACTGGAATAGTGAAGGCTACAGCCTCAGAGAGTGAAAAGATAAATAAATAAGGACCATCCAACAGTAAATTCAGTGACATGGTATCTGTGATTCCACCTTCCCATGGGCCAAAACTAGATCGACTTCCTTAGTCCCCTGAGAAATGTCTGTTTAGAAAACAACTCAAACAATTAAATCAGTAATGGTCCAAGTGTATTGTGTCGTGACCTCTGTTATTTGGGGATGGTGCTGGGGAGGGACTGTTGTGGTTGTGTTTACAATACCTCCACGGCGGTGATGCTCAGAGCACGTCACTCTTCATGTCCCTTTGAGAGGTTGTCAGAGATTATTTAGACAGAGGAGTGGGACACCATTACCCCTGCTCCCTATCTACCACCCGCCTCTTTTTATTAGCCACATAATGGCAGAGATCCATTGTCAGACCTAATCAGAGTCAAATGAATAAAAGTAGTGGAGTGAGACTGCAGGAATTGATACATTTTTTCCACCCGATGCGTTGGCCAGACCCCCGTCGAGCTTTTCCCACTCTCTCCCACTCTACTGTATATCTCCCTCCTCACCTTCTCTCTCTGTCTTTCTCTTGTTTTGCATACAACCTTCACACAACGTTCTTGGAATGGTGCAGGTTACCCAGTTAGAACATAACGTTCTAGAACGAATGTTCAGAGAACGTTAAGAAACAATGTTCTTCTTTGGGAATTTTAGTACTTCATTATAACATTTTCTGCATGTTTTCTCATGGTGCTATTTATGGTAATGTTCTCAGAATGTTCAGAAGACATTAAGAAAGAACATTATTCTGGGGGAATTTCAGTACTTCAACATAACGTTCTAAGAATGTTATTTAAAAACATATACATTCCGTTCTCAGCATCAACAAACTCTCTTTATCCTCTAAGTGTGTTCAGGTGTGTTGGCCGAGCAATCTAATTAGTCACACTTGATCTTAATGAGTGTTTGTTTCCTTTGAAATGGGGTCTGTTTGAATAGACTAAAACGAACAGCTTTCAACGAGTAAAAAAATGACATAGCATGTTAGATCATCCTTGTAGTGCAGTCAACTAATTCCATGGATAAAGATCAGGTCATAGGTTTGAATCTCACTGACGACATGCCACCATAAACAATACATATGTGTTTGCGTGAAGCATGATATTATTGAAACATGTTCTTAGAATGTTATTTAAATATCTTAAAATAACCTATTTCTGTTCTCAAAAGTTTAATAAAACCTCGCAGGAAAACTTTCAGGCAACAACAAAAATAAACATTCCCATAACAGGCAAAATTTTCACTTCCATTCTCAGAACATACATTTATTTTATTTTAAATAATGCAGTTTCACCGGTCAGGAAATGTATGGCTTCGTTCCCAGAACCAATGTGAAACCAAAAACGTGCTATCCCACAACTTCCAAGGAGCCAAATGTGCTAGCTTTGCCGTCCCCCGCCCCCCCTCTCTCTGGGGTGGCCTGTTTGATATGCTGGCTGCGTGGTGGTTCAGAAGATGGATTAGAGCACGGATTAGAGCTCCACTACTGCCTCTTCAGTGCTATTGATGCACACACACTGAAACCCACTGGATATGGATGGAGTAGCATCTCTCTGTTCTCACTGCTGTAGAACATCAAGCAAAGGTCCCCTTTGGCAAACAAGCCAGTTCTCATAAAGATCAATGGTTCATTTGCACCTGTGATAGCTTCCAGCAGAGAAGCCAGTGTTTTTAGAATGGATAGCCTGTACAGTTTTCCCTTTGGCACTGCTGATAGCATGGTTTTTCTCTGCAGCCGTGTGTTTATACCCCATTGTGCCTTGATCCCACAGACCCACAAATTGCAGATCCCTCATGTGGGGAAACAGAATTACTGTGCCTCCCCAGCCCTTTCATTGGATCAATAAGGTGATCTTCCAAGGCAGACATTAGGGGCATTGTAAAAAGGTTACAAATAGGAGCGTTTAGTCCATCACACTCTGCTTAGGTACTAGGATAATATTGATCCTTTCAGGCTCATCAACCTGTTTTCTCGCAAAAGTGATGCTTGAAAAGTAATTATTCTCAAAAGGAGGAAAGATAAAGCGTATTTTGTGTGTGTATGTGCGTGTCTGTGGGGAGGCAATGACAGCAAGACGATAAACACAACCATCCTCATCATGGATTTTTTTCTGGTAGCCAGAAGCTACTGTATTTTCAATCATATGTCTATAGGGGAAAGTTACTGCGGCATCACAATATCATAGTGATCCATTCAACTGCAGAGATGGTGCCACAATGGCACTTGGTCATGTGCTTCACTACAATTGCATACCGTACCATAATATTTCAAGCTAGCTATATGTATTTGATGATGCAAGGCACATTAATGTGTTAATCTAAGGCTCACCTTTAGTGTGTTCGGGTAAATCATTGCCTGATAGTGTAACTTAAATACCACCATGAAATTGCTTGGATGAGCAAAAATTTGCATCAATACCCCAAACAAAATGTTCATTATACTTGCCTGTAAATGTACATACACTATAGGTGAGAATTGACTTTGTACACGGCTGTCAGTTTTAATACCGGAATGTTTTTCCCTCTGTTTATGTTATTGTGTTTTCTGATGGACTTGTTTCATTTTAAAACCATGCTCATCTTGTGTGAGTTGATTTGATCATTATCACCCTGGCACTCCGTCTCGTAGAAGAGGGCCCTCAATAACAGGGGGAGGTTAGTCCTCCCTCCCTTCCATTTGTTTAGGTGACAGCTAGCACATCAGATTTAGTCTGTTCCCCCAGAGCGCTACACAGGAAGTAAAAGATGTGATGTTTCACACTGACTAACCCTTAATCTAAAATATATTAAAGAAATCATTTTCTATTGTCTTTCTCTCATTTTAAATGTTGCCCCTGAGTGACAGCTATGACTGAACAGATTTCTTTAGCCTCAACGGACAAACATGGAACTGTGTAGCATGGAAACACACACACAGGCACATATAGGAACATGTGTGTGTGCACAAACTGGTTAAATCAACATTGAAGATGGTGCTGGCTAAGGTTAAAACTGGCGAGCGTAGTGAGTATAGCGATATTGTTATTCACGTCGGCACCAAAGATGTTGGGATGATAGCTTCAGCGAAAAATCAGCTACAAAGATGTCGTCATCGAGTAATTGTCTCTGGCCCCCTCCCAGTTAGGGGGAGTGATGAGCTCTACAGCAGTTTCACAACTCAATCGCTGACTGAAAACTGTTTTCTGCCCCGAAATGTATCATTTGTAGATAATTGGCCCTCTTTCTGGGACTCACCCACAAACAGGACCAAGGCTGGCCTGCTGAGGGGTGACGGACTCCATCCTAGCTGGAGGGGTTCTCTCAACTTATCTATGATCATAGACAGGGATCTAACTCCTCTAGCTCCACAATGAGATAGGGTGCAAGCCAGGCAGCAGGCTGTTAGCCAGCCTGCCAGCTTAGTGGAGTCTGCAACTAGCACAGTCAGTGTAGTCAGCTCAGCTAACCCCAATGAGACCGTGTCTGTGCCTTTATCTACGTTGAGCAAAACAAAACATGGCGGTGTTCGCTTTATCAATCTCACTGGAATAAAGACCTCCTCTATTCCTGTCATTATTGATAGAAATTGTGATATTTCATATCTCAAAATAGGGTTACTTAATGTTAGATCCCTCACTTCCTAGGCAGACATAGTCAATAAACTAATCACTGATCATAATGATCTTGGTGTGATTTGCCTGTCTGAAACATGGCTCAAGCCTGATGAATTTAATGTGTTAAATGAGGCCTCTGCTCCTGGTTACACTAGTGACCATATCTCCTGCGCATCCTGCAAAGGTAGAGGTTTTCCTAACATTTTATGACAGCAAATTTCAATTGACAAAAAAATAAATACTGTTTTTGTCTTTTGAGCTTCTAGTCATGAAATCTATGCAGGATACTCATTCACTTTTTTTGTGAAGAATCAACAACAAGTGGGACACAATCGTGAAGTGGAACGACATTTATTGGATATTTCAGAATTTTTTAACAAATCAAAAACTGAAAGATTGGACGTGCAAAATTATTCAGCCCCTTTACATTCAGTGCAGCAAACTCTCTCCAGAAGTTCAGTGAGGATCTCTGAATGATCCAATGTTGACCTAAATGACTAATGATGATAAATACAATCCACCTGTGTGAAATCAAGTCTCCGTATAAAAGCACCTGCACTGTGATAGTCTCAGAGGTCCGTTAAAAGCGCAGAGAGCATCATGAAGAACAAGGAACACACCAGGCAGGTCCGAGATACTGTTGTGAAGAAGTTTAAAGCCGGATTTGGATACAAAAAGATTTCCCAAGCTTTAAACATCCCAAGGAGCACTGTGCAAGCGATAATATTGAAATGGAAGGAGTATCAGACCACTGCAAATATACCAAGACCTGGACGTCCCTCTAAACTTTCAGCTCATACAAGGAGAAGACTGATCAGAGATGCAGCCAAGAGGCCCATGATCACTCTGGATGAACTGCAGAGATCTACCGCTGAGGTGGGAGACTCTGTCCATAGGAGAACAATCAGTCGTATATTGCACAAATCTGGCCTTTATGGAAGAGTGGCAAGAAGAAAGCCATTTCTTAAAGATATCCATAAAAAGTGTCGTTTAAAGTTTGCCACAAGCCACCTGGGAGACACACCAAACATGTGGAAGAAGGTGCTCTGGTCAGATGAAACCAAAATTGATATTTTTGGCAACAATGCAAAACGTTATGTTTGGCGTAAAAGCAACATCACCCTGAACACACCACCCCCACTGTCAAACATGGTTGTGGCAGCATCATGGTTTGGGCCTGCTTTTCTTCAGCAGGGACAGGGAAGATGGTTAAAAATAATGGGAAGATGGATGGAGCCAAATACAGGACCATTCTGGAAGAAAACCTGATGGAGTCTGCAAAAGACCTGAGACAGGGACGGAGATTTGTCTTCCAACAAGACAATGATCCAAAACATAAAGCAAAATCTACAATGGAATGGTTCAAAAATAAACATATCCAGGTGTTAGAATGGCCAAGTCAAAGTCCAGACCTGAATCCAATCGAGAATCTGTGGAAAGAACTGAAAACTGCTGTTCACAAATGCTCTCCATCCAACCTCACTGAGCTAGAGCTGTTTTGCAAGGAGGAATGGGAAAAAAATTCAGTCTCTCGATGTGCAAAACTGATAGAGACATACCCCAAGCGACTTACAGCTGTAATCGCAGCAAAGGTGGCGCTACAAAGTATTAACTTAAGGGGGCTGAATAATTTTGCACGCCCAATTTTTCAGTTTTGATTTGTTAAAAAAGTTTGAAATATCCAATAAATGTCGTTCCACTTCATGATTGTGTCCCACTTGTTGTTGATTCTTCACTGCTTTGCTGAAGATACACAGCTGTACATTTTGATGAAACATGGTGAAGCACCAAAATTGCCTACCCTGGAATCCTGTGTTTTAGACATAAGGAAGTGGATGGTGGCAAATGTTTTACTTTTAAACTCTGAGGTCCCAAGAAACAAAGAGATCTGCTGTTGGACCTGACAATTCATCTTGATGGTTGTACAGTCGTCTCAAATTAAACTGTGAAGGACCTTGGCGTTACTCTGGAACCTGATCTCTCTTTTGACAAACATATCAAGAATATTTCAAGGACTGCTTTTTTTCCATCTTTGTAACATTGCAAAAATCTGAAACTTTTTGTCCAAAAATGATGCAGAACTGCTAATCCATGCTTTTGTCACTTCTAGATTACACTACTGCAATGCTCTACTCTCTGGCGACCTGGATAAAGCACTAAATAAACTTCAGTTAGTGCTAAACATGGCTGCTAGAATCCTGACTAGAACCAAATAATTTGATCATATTACTCAGTGCTCAGTGCTAGCCTCTCTGAATTGGCTTCCTGTTAAGGCTCGGGATGATTTCAAGGTTTTACAGCTAACCTACAAAGCATTACATGGGCTTGCTCCTACCTATCTTTCTGATTTGGTCCTGCCATACATACTGTACATACACGCATGCTACAGTCACAAGACGCAGGCCTCCTTTTTGTCCCTAGATTTTCTAAGCAAACAAATGGAGGTAGGGGGTTTTCCTATTGAGCTCCATTTTTATAGAATGGTCTACCCATCCATGTGAGAGACGCAGACTCGTTCTCAACCTTTAAGTCTTTACTGAAGACTCATCTCTTCAGTAGGTCCTATGATTGAATGTCGTCTGGCCCCTGGGTGTTAAGGTGAATGGCAAGGCACTGGAGTGACGAACTGCCCTTGATGTCTATGCCTGGCCGGCTCCCCTCTCTCAACTGGGATTCTCTGCCTCTGATGCTATTACGGGGGCTGAGTCACTGGCCTACTAGTGCTCTTCCATGCCGTCCCTAGGAGGGGTGCGTCACTTGAGTGGGTTGATTCACAGACGTCATCTTCCAGTCTGGTTTTGCGCCTCCTCAGGCTCGTGCGGTGGAGGAGTTCTTGTGGGCTATACTCAGCCTTGTCTCAGGGTAGTAAATTGGTGTTCTGTTGATATCTGTTAGACTGGCCTACAGTGCCCTCTGACCCACCCCGGTCTTAGTCTCCAGTATCTATGCTGCAATAGTCTATGTGCCGGGGGGCTAGGGTCAGTCTGTTATATCTGCTATATCTGCTGTAATTATCCTGTCTTATCTGGTGTTCTGTGTGAATTTATTAAGTATGCTCCCTCTAATTTTCTCTCTTTCCCTTTCTCCCTTCCCTCCCGGAGGACCTGAGGCCTAGGATCATGCCTCAGGAATACCTGGCCTGATGACTCCTGGCTGTCCCCAGTCCACCTGGTCATGCTGCTGCTCCAGTTTCAACTGTTCGGCCTGCGGCTAGGGAACCCTGACCTGTTCACCGGGTCAGGGTACCTTGTCCTGGACATGCCATTTATCGACTCTCTCTCTCTACCACACCTGCTGTCTCGACCTCTAAATGCTCTGCTATGGGAAGACAACTGACATTTACTCCTGTGGTACATTCTACAACCACTGTGATTATTATTTGACCCTGCTGGTCATCTATGAACGTTTGAACATCTTGAAGAACAATCTTAAGGTTAAATGGCCATTTAATCTTATAATCTCCACCTGGCACAGCCAGAAGAGGACTGGCCACCCCTCAGAGCCTGGTTCCTCTCTAGATTTCTTCCTAGGTTCCTGCCTTTCTAGGGAGTTTTTTCTAGCCACCGTGCTTCTACATCTGCAATGCTTGCTGTTTGGGGTTTTAGGCTGGGTTTCTCTATAGCACTTTGTGACATCGGCTGATGTAGAAAAAGGCTTTATAAATACATTTCATTGATATCATCAATGATCTATTTAGGCAAACATAGCAATTGGGAATTCATCAACAGCTATTGTTTAAATTCAATTCAGGATTAAACTAAATATAGATCATTCATATAGGCCTAGTGTTTCAAACTTTGGTTATTTCAAATGGAATCTACAAGGTATTTAAAGATTTAGTCTCCATTTCAACCAAAGTTAAAGAATAGGATGAAGTCCCATCAAACTGTATTTAAAGTGCATTTAAAGTTTGATTTGATTTAGTCCGATTAATTAACTTAGATTTTTGTTTGAAATGGAGACTTGAATCTTTTTTTTCACCTTTATTTAACCAGGTAGGAAAGTTGAGAACAAGTTCTCATTTACAATTGCGACCTGGCCAAGATAAAGCAAAGCAGTTCGACACATACAACGACATAGAGTTACACATGGAGTAAAACAAACGTACAGTCAATAATACAGTATAAACAAGTCTATATACGATGTGAGCAAATGAGGTGAGATAAGGGGGGTAAAGACAAAAAAAGGCCATGGTGGCAAAGTAAATACAATATAGCAAGTAAAACACCGGAATGGTAGATTTGCAGTGGAAGAACGTGCAAAGTAGAAATAAAAATAATGGGGTGCAAAGGAGCAAAATACATAAATAAATTAAATACAGTAGGGAAAGAGGTAGCTGTTTGGGCTAAATAATAGGTGGGCTATGTACAGGTGCAGTAATCTGTGAGCTGCTCTGACAGTTGGTGCTTAAAGCTAGTGAGGGAGATAAGTGTTTCCAGTTTCAGAGATTTTTGTAGTTCGTTCCAGTCATTGGCAGCAGAGAACTGGAAGGAGAGGCGGCCAAAGAAAGAATTGGTTTTGGGGGTGACTAGAGAGATATACCTGCTGGAGCGTGTGCACAGGTGGGAGATGCTATGGTGACCAGCGAGCTGAGATAAGGGGGGGACTTTACCTAGCAGGGTCTTGTAGATGACATGGAGCCATTGGGTTTGGCGACGAGTATGAAGCGAGGGCCAGCCAACGAGAGCGTACAGGTCGCAATGGTGGGTTGTATATGGGGCTTTGGTGACAAAACGGATTGCACTGTCATAGACTGCATCCAATTTGTTGAGTAGGGTATTGGAGGCTATTTTGTAAATGACATCGCCGAAGTCGAGGATTGGTAGGATGGTCAGTTTTACAAGGGTATGTTTGGCACCATGAGTGAAGGATGCTTTGTTGCGAAATAGGAAGCCAATTCTAGATTTAACTTTGGATTGGAGATGTTTGATATGGGTCTGGAAGGAGAGTTTACAGTCTAACCAGACACCTAAGTATTTGTAGTTGTCCACGTATTCTAAGTCAGAGCCGTCCAGAGTAGTGATGTTGGACAGGCGGACAGGTGCAGGTAGCGATCGGTTGAAGAGCATGCATTTAGTTTTACTTGTATTTAAGAGCAATTGGAGGCCACGGAAGGAGAGTTGTATGGCATTGAAGCTTGCCTGGAGGGTTGTTAACACAGTGTCCAAAGAAGGGCCAGAAATATACAGAATGGTGTCGTCTGCGTAGAGTTGGATCAGAGACTCACCAGCAGCAAGAGCGACCTCATTGATGTATACAGAGAAGAGAGTCGGTCCAAGAATTGAACCCTGTGGCACCCCCATAGAGACTGCCAGAGGTCCGGACAGCAGACCCTCAGATTTGACACACTGAACTCTATCAGAGAAGTAGTTGGTGAACCAGGCGAGGTAATCATTTGAGAAACCAAGGCTGTCGAGTCTGCCGATGAGGATGTGGTGATTGACAGAGTCGAAAGCCTTGGCCAGATCAATGAATACGGCTGCACAGTAATGTTTCTTATCGATGGCGGTTAAGATATCGTTTAGGACCTTGAGCGTGGCTGAGGTGCACCCATGACCAGCTCTGAAACCAGATTGCATAGCAGAGAATGTATGGTGAGATTCGAAATGGTCGGTAATCTGTTTGTTGACTTGGCTTTCAAAGACCTTAGAGAGGCATGGTAGGATAGATATAGGTCTGTAGCAGTTTGGGTCAAGAGTGTGTCCCCCTTTGAAGAGGGGGATGACCGCAGCTGCTTTCCAATCTTTGGGAATCTCAGATGACACGAAAGAGAGGTTGAACAGGCTAGTAATAGGGGTGGCAACAATTTCGGCAGATAATTTTAGAAAGAAAGGGTCCAGATTTTCTAGCCCGGCTGATTTGTAGTGGTCCAGATTTTGCAGCTCTTTCAGAACATCAGCTGAACGGATTTAGGAGAAGGAGAAATGGGGAAGGCTTGGGCGAGTTGCTGTGGGGGGGTGCAGTGCTGTTGACCGGGGTAGGAGTAGCCAGGTGGAAAGCATGGCCAGTCGTTGAAAAATGCTTATTGAAATTCTCAATTATGGTGGATTTATCAGTGGTGACAGTGTTTCCTATCTTCAGTGCAGTGGGCAGCTGGGAGGAGGTGTTCTTATTCTCCATGGACTTTACAGTGTCCCAGAACTTTTTTTGAGTTAGTGTTGCAGGAAGCAAATTTCTGCTTGAAAAAGCTAACCTTGGCTTTTCTAACTGCCTGTGTATAATGGTGTCTAGCTTCCCTGAACAGCTGTATATCACGGGGGCTGTTCGATGCTAATGCAGAACGCCATAGGATGTTTTTGTGTTGGTTAAGGGCAGTCAGGTCTGGTGAGAACCAAGGGCTATATCTGTTCCTGGTTCTACATTTGGGGCATGTTTATTTAAGATGGTTAGGAAGGCATGTAAAAAAATATCCAGGCATCCTCTTCTGACTGGATGAGATCAATATCCTTCCAGGATACCCCGGCCAGGTCGTTTAGAAAGGCCTGCTCGCTGAAGTGTTTCAGGTAGCGTTTGACAATGATGAGTGGAGGTCGTTTGACCGCTGACCCATTACGGATGCAGGCAATGAGGCAGTGATCGCTGAGATCTTGGTTGCAGATAGCAGAGGTGTATTTAGAGGGCAAGTTGGTTCGGATGATATCTATGAGGGTGCCCGTGTTTAAGGCTTTGGGGAGGTACCTGGTAGGTTCATTGATAATTTGTGTGAGATTGAGGGCATTGAGCTTAGATTGTAGGATGGCTGGGGTGTTAAGCATGTTCCAGTTTAGGTCGCCTAGCAGCACGAGCTCTGAAGATAGATGGTGGGCAATCAGTTCACATATGGTGTCCAGAGCACAGCTGGGGGCAGAGGGTGGTCTATAGCATGGTGAGAGACTTGTTTTTAGAGAGGTGGATTTTTAAAAGTAGAAGTTCAAAATGTTTGGGTACAGACCTGGATAGTAGGGCAGAACTCTGCAGGCTATCTTTGCAGTAGATTGCAACACCGCCCCCTTTGGCAGTTCTATCTTGTCTGAAAATGTTGTAGTTTGGGATTAAGATTTCAGAATTTTTGGTGGTCTTCCTAGGCCAGGATTCAGACACAGCTAGAACATCCGGGTTGGCAGAGTATGCTAAAGCAGTGAATAGAAAAATCTTAGGGAGGAGGCTTCTAATGTTAACATGCATGAAACCAAGGCTATTATGGTTACAGAAGTCATCAAAAGAGAGCGCCTGGGGAATAGGAGTGGAGCTTGGCACTGCAGGGCCTGGATTCAGTTGCACAGATGAAACTATCTAAGGATACATCTCCTTCAAATGTATATATTTTCAGTGTGAGGAAGTTGGTTAAATGGAAAAATGCAGAGTCAGGCGCAGGACACAGTTCTGAGTAATCATCCAAAATGTACTCCAAAATAAGAACAGAGAGGGAAATCAGAGGGTTAATTAATGGAATAGAAACCAGGTTTGTATGATCAAGACAAATCAAAATGAAAATTAAATATAGATCGGTGGTGTCTAGAAAGCCGGTGGCATTGACCGCCGAACACCGCCTGAAGAAGGAGAGGGACCAACTTCGGCCGAAGTCGTGACATTCGGTTTCGTTGACAAACAAAAACAATTCAATATAACTTTTGTAACACAGTAAATGTGACATTCAGCAGTTAAAACAGATAGAAGGTAGCCTAGCGTTAACAGTGTTTGCTAAATGACTAAAATGTCATATTTTTTTTAAATAAAATGTAACAGCATTATTTATTAAAACGTGTTTGTGTTATAACTACAGGGTCCTTGAATTCTAAATTAAATTGCTAAATGATCCTTGGTATGATCATCTTAAAACAATTTCATATGTTAGCTTAGTAGAAACCCGGCACTGGGCCCTTAGACTCTAGTCTAGGGGGATACAATACACAATTATTTAGAAAAAAGACAGCTGCTGCTGATAATACTGCCATCATCATCAAGGCAGAGCATATGTATTTGTAGCCCATGTCTTTGATGCTGTCTGTTCAAAAAGAGTATGGTATGTCTTACTCTTTTTGACCAGACAGTATCGGATACATGGGCTCCATCCAGTGCATTCGGAAAGTATTCAGACCAGGCCCATTATCAGCAACCATCATTCCTGTGTTCCAATGGCACGTTGTGTTAGCTAATCCAAGCTTATCATTTTAAAAGGCTAATTGATAATTAGAAACCCCTTTTGCAATTATGTTAGCACAGCTGAAAACTGTGTTCTGCTTAATTAAAGAAGCAATAAAACTGTCCGTCTTTAGACTAGTTGAGTATCTGGAACATCTAAGTTTGTGGATTTGATTATAGGCTCAAAATGTCAGGAAAAAAATAACTTTCTTATGAAACTCGTCAGTCTATTCTTGTTCTGAGAAATGAAGGCAATCCCATGTGAGAAATTACCAAGAAACTGAAGTTCTTGTACAACCCTGTGTGCTACTCCCTTCACAGAACAGTGCAAACAGGCTCTAACCAGAATAGAAAGAGGAGTGAGAGGCTCCGGTGCACAATTGAGTTACAAAGTAGCCTTTGCTTACCTTTCAGAATGATATCATGATAATTTACATCATGTCATGTTTTGTCTTAGATTGTCTTGTCATTTTGCTTTTCCCTCTGTTCATTTTCCCCCTGCTGGTCTTTTTAGGTTCGTTCCCCTTTTTCTCTCTCCCTTCCTCTCTCTCTTCTCTCTATCGTTCCGTTCCTGCTCCCAGCTGTTCCTATTCCCCTAATCAATCATTTAGTCTTCCCACACCTGTTCCCGATCCTTTTCCCTGATTAGAGTCCCTATTTCTCTCCTTGTTTTCCGTTCCTGCCCTGTCGGATCCTTGTCTATTGTTCACCGTGCTGTGTCTATGTATCGCCCTGTCGTGTCGTGTTTCCCTCAGATGCTGCGTGGTGAGCAGGTGTCTGAGTCTGCTACGTTCAAGTGCCTTCCCGAGGCAACCTGCAGTTCTTGATCAAGTCTCCAGTCTGTTCTCGTCATTACGAGTAGAATTATGCCTTTTGATTGTAAAGTTACTTTACTGGATTAAAAACTCTGTTTTCGCCAAGTCGCTTTTGGGTCCTCATTCACCTGCATAACAGAAGGATCCGACCAAAGAATGGACCCAGTGACTACAGATGCTCGTAACACTGCCGTCGAGATCCAAGGAGCCATGCTCGGCAGACACGAGCAGGAATTGTCTGCTGCTCGCCATGCCGTGGAGAACCTGGCCGCTCAGGTTTCCGACCTCTCTGGACAGTTCCAGAGTCTTCGTCTCGTGCCACCTGTTACTTCCTGGCCTGCCGAGCCTCCGGAACCTAGGGTTAATAACCCACCTTGCTACTCCGGGCAGCCCACGGAGTGCCGCTCCTTTCTCACCCAGTGTGATATTGTGTTCTCTCTCCAACCCAACACATACTCTAGCGAGAGAGCTCGGGTTGCTTACGTCATTTCACTCCTTACTGGCCGGGCTCGAGAGTGGGGCACAGCTATCTGGGAGGCAAGGGCTGATTGTTCTAACAATTACCAGAACTTTAAAGAGGAGATGATTCGGGTTTTTGACCGTTCAGTTTTTGGTAGGGAGGCTTCTAGGGCCCTGGCTTCCCTATGCCAAGGTGATCAATCCATAACGGATTACTCTATAGAGTTTCGCACTCTTGCTGCCTCTAGTGACTGGAACGAGCCGGCGCTGCTCGCTCGTTTTCTGGAGGGACTCCACGCAGTGGTCAAAGATGAGATTCTCTCTCGGGAGGTTCCTTCCAGTGTGGACTCTTTGATTGCTCTCGCCATCCGCATAGAACGACGGGTAGATCTTCGTCACCAAGCTCGTGGAAGAGAGCTCGCGTCAACGGTGTTTCCCTGCTCCGCATCGCAACCATCTCCCTCCTCTGGCTCAGAGACTGAGCCCATGCAGCTGGGAGGTATTCGCATCTCGACCAAGGAGAGGGAACGGAGGATCACCAACCGCCTGTGCCTCTATTGCGGATTTGATGGACATTTTGTCAATTCATGTCCAGTAAAGGCCAGAGCTCATCAGTAAGCGGAGGGCTACTGGTGAGCGCTACTACTCAGGTCTCTTCATCTAGATCCTGTACTACTATGTCGGTCCATCTACGCTGGACTGGTTCGGGTGCTACATGCAGTGCCTTGATTGACTCTGGGGCTGAGGGTTGTTTCATGGACGAAGCATGGGCTCGGAAACATGACATTCCTTTCAGACAGTTAGACAAGCCTACGCCCATGTTTGCCTTAGATGGTAGTCATCTTCCCAGTATCAGATTTGAGACACTACCTTTAACTCTCACAGTATCTGGTAACCACAGTGAGACTATTTCTTTTTTGATTTTTCGTTCACCTTTTACACCTGTTGTTTTGGGTCATCCCTGGCTAGTATGTCATAATCCTTCTATTAATTGGTCTAGTAATTCTATCCTATCCTGGAACGTTTCTTGTCATGTGAAGTGTTTAATGTCTGCCATCCCTCCCATTTCTTCTGTCCCCACTTCTCAGGAGGAACCTGGCGATTTGACAGGAGTGCCGGAGGAATATCATGATCTGCGCACGGTCTTCAGTCGGTCCCGAGCCAACTCCCTTCCTCCTCACCGGTCGTATGATTGTAGTATTGATCTCCTTCCGGGGACCACTCCTCCTCGGGGTAGACTATACTCTCTGTCGGCTCCCGAACGTAAGGCTCTCGAGGATTATTTATCTGTGTCTCTTGACGCCGGTACCATAGTGCCTTCTTCCTCTCCGGCCGGGGCGGGGTTCTTTTTGTTAAGAAGAAGGACGGTACTCTGCGCCCCTGCGTGGATTATCGAGGGCTGAATGACATAACGGTTAAGAATCGTTATCCGCTTCCCCTTATGTCATCAGCCTTCGAGATTCTGCAGGGAGCCAGGTGCTTTACTAAGTTGGACCTTCGTAACGCTTACCATCTCGTGCGCATCAGAGAGGGGGACGAGTGGAAAACGGCGTTTAACACTCCGTTAGGGCATTTTGAGTACCGGGTTCTGCCGTTTGGTCTCGCCAATGCGCCAGCTGTTTTTCAGGCATTAGTTAATGATGTTCTGAGAGACATGCTGAACATCTTTGTTTTTGTCTATCTTGACGATATCCTGATTTTTTTCACCGTCACTCGAGATTCATGTTCAGCACGTTCGACGTGTTCTACAGCGCCTTTTAGAGAATTGTCTCTACGTGAAGGCTGAGAAGTGCTCTTTTCATGTCTCCTCCGTTACTTTTCTCGGTTCCGTTATTTCCGCTGAAGGCATTCAGATGGATTCCGCTAAGGTCCAAGCTGTCAGTGATTGGCCCGTTCCAAGGTCACGTGTCGAGTTGCAGCGCTTTTTAGGTTTCGCTAATTTCTATCGGCGTTTCATTCGTAATTTCGGTCAAGTTGCTGCCCCTCTCACAGCTCTTACTTCTGTCAAGACGTGTTTTAAGTGGTCCGGTTCCGCCCAGGGAGCTTTTGATCTTCTAAAAGAACGTTTTACGTCCGCTCCTATCCTCGTTACTCCTGACGTCACTAGACAATTCATTGTCGAGGTTGACGCTTCAGAGGTAGGCGTGGGAGCCATTCTATCCCAGCGCTTCCAGTCTGACGATAAGGTTCATCCTTGCGCTTATTTTTCTCATCGCCTGTCGCCATCTGAGCGCAACTATGATGTGGGTAACCGCGAACTGCTCGCCATCCGCTTAGCCCTAGGCGAATGGCGACAGTGGTTGGAGGGGGCGACCGTTCCTTTTGTCGTTTGGACAGACCATAAGAACCTTGAGTACATCCGTTCTGCCAAACGACTTAATGCCCGTCAAGCTCGTTGGGCGTTGTTTTTCGCTCGTTTCGAGTTTGTGATTTCTTACCGTCCGGGTAGCAAAAACACCAAGCCTGATGCCTTATCCCGTCTGTTTAGTTCTTCTGTGGCTTCTACTGATCCCGAGGGGATTCTTCCTTATGGGCGTGTTGTCGGGTTGACAGTCTGGGGAATTGAAAGACAGGTTAAGCAAGCACTCACGCACACTGCGTCGCCGCGCTTGTCCTAGTAACCTCCTTTTCGTTCCTGTTTCCACTCGTCTGGCTGTTCTTCAGTGGGCTCACTCTGCCAAGTTAGCTGGTCATCCCGGTGTTCGAGGCACTCTTGCGTCTATTCGCCAGCGCTTTTGGTGGCCGACTCAGGAGCGTGACACGCGCCGTTTCGTGGCTGCTTGTTCGGACTGCGCGCAGACTAAGTCGGGTAACTCTCCTCCTGCCGGTCGTCTCAGACCGCTCCCCATTCCTTCTCGACCATGGTCTCACATCGCCCTAGACTTCATTACCGGTCTGCCTTTGTCTGCGGGGAAGACTGTGATTCTTACGGTTGTCGATAGGTTCTCTAAGGTGGCACATTTCATTCCCCTCGCTAAACTTCCTTCCGCTAAGGAGACGGCACAAATCATCATCGAGAATGTGTTCAGAATTCATGGCCTCCCGTTAGACGCCGTTTCAGACAGAGGCCCGCAATTCACGTCACAGTTTTGGAGGGAGTTCTGTCGTTTGATTGGTGCGTCCGTCAGTCTCTCTTCCGGGTTTCGTCCCCAGTCTAACGGTCAAGCAGAGAGGGCCAATCAGACGATTGGTCGCATACTACGCAGCCTTTCTTTCAGAAACCCTGCGTCTTGGGCAGAACAGCTCCCCTGGGCAGAATACGCTCACAACTCGCTTCCTTCGTCTGCTACCGGGTTATCTCCGTTTCAGAGTAGTCTGGGTTACCAGCCTCCTCTGTTCTCATCCCAGCTTGCCGAGTCCAGCGTTCCCTCCGCTCAAGCGTTTGTCCAACGTTGTGAGCGCACCTGGAGGAGGGTGAGGTCTGCACTTTGCCGTTACAGGGCACAGACTGTGAGAGCCGCCAATAAACACAGGATTAAGAGTCCTAGGTATTGTTGCGGCCAGAGAGTGTGGCTTTCCACTCGCAACCTTCCTCTTACGACAGCTTCTCGTAAGTTGACTCCGCGGTTCATTGGTCCGTTCCGTGTCTCCCAGATCGTCAATCCTGTCGCTGTGCGACTGCTTCTTCCGCGACATCTTCGTCGCGTCCATCCTGTCTTCCATGTCTCCTGTGTCAAGCCCTTTCTTCGCACCCCCGTTCGTCTTCCCTCCCCCCCTCCCGTCCTTGTCGAGAGCGCACCTATTTACAAGGTACGTAGGATCATGGACATGCGTTCTCGGGGACGGGGTCACCAATACTTAGTGGATTGGGAGGGTTACGGTCCTGAGGAGAGGAGTTGGGTTCCGTCTCGGGACGTGCTGGACCGTTCACTTATTGATGATTTCCTCCGTTGCCGCCAGGATTCCTCCTCGAGTGCGCCAGGAGGCGCTCGGTGAGTGGGGGGGTACTGTCATGTTTTGTCTTAGATTGTCTTGTCATTTTGCTTTTCCCTCTGTTCATTTTCCCCCTGCTGGTCTTTTTAGGTTCGTTCCCCTTTTTCTCTCTCCCTTCCTCTCTCTCTTCTCTCTATCGTTCCGTTCCTGCTCCCAGCTGTTCCTATTCCCCTAATCAATCATTTAGTCTTCCCACACCTGTTCCCGATCCTTTTCCCTGATTAGAGTCCCTATTTCTCTCCTTGTTTTCCGTTCCTGCCCTGTCGGATCCTTGTCTATTGTTCACCGTGCTGTGTCTATGTATCGCCCTGTCGTGTCGTGTTTCCCTCAGATGCTGCGTGGTGAGCAGGTGTCTGAGTCTGCTACGTTCAAGTGCCTTCCCGAGGCAACCTGCAGTTCTTGATCAAGTCTCCAGTCTGTTCTCGTCATTACGAGTAGAATTATGCCTTTTGATTGTAAAGTTACTTTACTGGATTAAAAACTCTGTTTTCGCCAAGTCGCTTTTGGGTCCTCATTCACCTGCATAACACATCAATCCAGTGGCCATTTGTTTGGCAAACACCATCTCATGTGCTACAGAAACACTGCTAACCAAACAACAGTGCTAGGTCCCTGTGCACTTGAATGAAAGGGTAACTATATTTATAATTGATTACAATTGATTATATTTTTTACCAGACCTCAAAAGTGGACTCCTGCTGTGGATAAGCATTGTAATTTATTTAGAACATCCAATTTAGTTGTTTTTCATTTTAAAATGTGTGACTTTGAGAGCATTTTGTACCTGTGAATGTTTTACTCATTTGACAGCCTCATCTACCTGTTTCAATAGTACAGTTGAACTTCTGTTCACCTACTTGCACAGTACAGCTTGGGTTGGCCTGACTGTGAAAGACCAATATGTGACCCGATTCTGGAAACTAGGTGTATGTCACAAGTCTCAACTTCGCAGGAAAGCCGTTTGAACATAAAACAATTTTTTTTATCAAAATGTATTTTGGGGCAGAAATTCCTTCTCAAACTTTTATGTGCGTTAATAACAAATGTGTATGCCATCTGTAAATACGAATACAATTGTTAAATTACGAGCCTTGTTGGTTAAGCTACAGAAAAAGCTGGCAACCTTCCCACTGGCCATGATTGGCTGAGATAATGATTGGGCTGGACATGCCGAGAAAGGAGTTCAGATTGGTCTGCCATATTCAAGGCTTCTGTCTATTTGAGCATGTCAGTCTGTGTTGGTAATCCTGTCGAACGCGTCTTTAAAATGTTTTTATTGTGTAGTGGAGCTGCATACATGTTGCTCTCCACTTTCTGGAGGATCAGTTTTTTTTTTAAATCAGTGGAATTAGAGTATGATAGCTAAAGAGATGGGGAAAACACCTGTCTCCAGATTACTTCTTCAGACTAAGGGCAACCATGGTATGACATTCCTGACAGGGAGACGCATCCATCATGCGTGATCATCATGCATCATGATGTATACAGGTAGGATAGTCTAGTGTTAGCTAGCTACATTTTCAGATATTACACGTTTCTAATTTTGAGACAAAATGGTTTCATTTCAAGCTAAAGTGTACTGTATGCTAGCTAGCTAAGGTTACCTGGCTGGCTCCCTAGCTGATGTTATTATTTGTTACCCAGACCGTTTGCTTTTCTAGATATAGCCTAATGTTAACTAGCTAACATTGGACCTGGTTGGTTAGCTCCCAGCACTGTGGCATTGTTGGCACGTTGTTCATTGTTGTTTAATTAGCTAACATTGGCTGGCTGGCTTGTCGTGTGTGATCTTAAATGTTGTTTACCTAGCTAGGTTCAGTGTTTACCTATCTAGATAGCTATATGTCTTAAGCTAAAATGTACTGTTAGCTAGCTAACGTTAGCTGGCTGGCTCCCTAGCGGACGTTATTATTGGTTTCCCAGAGCTGTTTGCTTTTCTAGTTAGAGCCTAATGTTAGGCATTGGTGGCACTTTGTTCATTGTTGTTAAACTAGCTAACGTTAGCGGGCTGTCTCGTTAGCTAATGTTATGTGATGTGTGTACAACACCTGTTGAATATTGCCGGTGTCAGTAAACGTCTGCAAAAAAGCATAATGAAATTGTTGCCAGCAGAGCTAGTTTGGCTTTCATGTTGTCCAGATGTAAACAACTCATCGACCAGAGCATCAAGTGTGTGTTCCGAGAGTGCTCTGGATGGGTGGGACTAAAGCTTTAGAAGGTGTGAATGATGCTGAATGTGTGTAGACAAAGAAGAGCTCTTCACTAGATACCAAAACATTCAAAGGCGATTTTCTCAAAAGTGGGTTTACAAGTTTATTGATCAACTTTCAAAGCATAATTACTATCACATTGTTCCTCAAATGCAGTGTATGATATACCATTGTGTAGCTCTGAGTCTCTACCTTTATCCAATGTAAAACACACCATTCCACATTTTGCTACATAACACTGAATCCAGGTGGTGTGTCACATATGGGATGTTTCATTTTAGGACATTCAGAGTGTATGTCACTGTTCTTCATATACTTTTTCACGCAGGGAGCCTTTCCTTTCCGGGGGGGGGGGGCTTTTGGGACGGTGTAACCACTCATCCAGGCACCACTACACCACTGATTAAACCAGTGGCTCAGATGGAACTATCCAACCAGTAGATACATTAGATCTCCTTTAAATGTTAATAGTTGGTTGCATTGCAAACCAAATACAATTCAATATGACTTTTGAATACAGTAAATAACCTAAAGATTTACATTTACATTTAACATTTAAGTCATTTAGCAGACGCTCTTATCCAGAGCGACTTACAAATTGGTGCATTCACCTTATGACATCCAGTGGAACAGCCACTTTACAATAGTGCATCTAAATCTTTTAAGGGGGTGGGTGAGAAGGATTACTTTATCCTATCCTAGGTATTCCTTAAAGAGGTGGGGTTTCAGGTGTCTCCGGAAGGTGGTGATTGACTCCGCTGTCCTGGCGTCGTGAGGGAGTTTGTTCCACCATTGGGGGGGCCAGAGCATCGAACAGTAGTTTTGACTGGGCTGAGCGGGAACTGTACTTCCTCAGTGGTAGGGAGGCGAGCAGGCCAGAGGTGGATGAACGCAGTGCCCTTGTTTGGGTGTAGGGCCTGATCAGAGCCTGGAGGTACTGAGGTGCCGTTCCCCTCACAGCTCCGTAGGCAAGCACCATGGTCTTGTAGCGGATGCGAGCTTCAACTGGAAGCCAGTGGAGAGAGTGGAGGAGCGGGGTGACGTGAGAGAACTTGGGAAGGTTGAACACCAGACGGGCTGCGGCGTTCTGGATGAGTTGTAGGGGTTTAATGGCACAGGCAGGGAGCCCAGCCAACAGCGAGTTGCAGTAATCCAGACGGGAGATGACAAGTGCCTGGATTAGGACCTGCGCCGCTTCCTGTGTGAGGCAGGGTCGTACTCTGCGGATGTTGTAGAGCATGAACCTACAGGAACGGGCCACCGCCTTGATGTTAGTTGAGAACGACAGGGTGTTGTCCAGGATCACGCCAAGGTTCTTAGCGCTCTGGGAGGAGGACACAATGGAGTTGTCAACTGTGATGGCGAGATCATGGAACGGGCAGTCCTTCCCCGGGAGGAAGAGCAGCTCCGTCTTGCCGAGGTTCAGCTTGAGGTGGTGATCCGTCATCCAAACTGATATGTCTGCCAGACATGCAGAGATGCGATTCGCCACCTGGTCATCAGAAGGGGGAAAGGAGAAGATTAATTGTGTGTCGTCTGCATAGCAATGATAGGAGAGACCATGTGAGGTTATGACAGAGCCAAGTGACTTGGTGTATAGTGAGAATAGGAGAGGGCCTAGAACAGAGCCCTGGGGGACACCAGTGGTGAGAGCGCGTGGTGAGGAGACAGATTCTCGCCACGCCACCTGGTAGGAGCGACCTGTCAGGTAGGACGCAATCCAAGCGTGGGCCGCGCCGGAGATGCCCAACTCGGAGAGGGTGGAGAGGAGGATCTGATGGTTCACAGTATCGAAGGCAGCCGATAGGTCTAGAAGGATGAGAGCAGAGGAGAGAGAGTTAGCTTTAGCAGTGCGGAGCGCCTCCGTGATACAGAGAAGAGCAGTCTCAGTTGAATGACTAGTCTTGAAACCTGACTGATTTGGATCAAGAAGGTCATTCTGAGAGAGATAGCGGGAGAGCTGGCCAAGGACGGCACGTTCAAGAGTTTTGGAGAGAGAAAGAAGGGATACTGGTCTGTAGTTGTTGACATCGGAGGGATCGAGTGTAGGTTTTTTCAGAAGGGGTGCAACTCTCGCTCTCTTGAAGACGGAAGGGACGTAGCCAGCGGTCAGGGATGAGTTGATGAGCGAGGTGAGGTAAGGGAGAAGGTCTCTGGAAATGGTCTGGAGAAGAGAGGAGGGGATAGGGTCAAGCGGGCAGGTTGTTGGGCGGCCGGCCCTCACAAGACGCGAGATTTCATCTGGAGAGAGAGGGGAGAAAGAGGTCAGAGCACAGGGTAGGGCAGTGTGAGCAGAACCAGCTGTGTCGTTTGACTTAGCAAACGAGGATCGGATGTCGTCGACCTTCTTTTCAAAATGGTTGACGAAGTCATCTGCAGAGAGGGAGGAGGGAGGGGGGATTCAGGAGGGAGGAGAAGGTGGCAAAGAGCTTCCTAGGGTTAGAGGCAGATGCTTGGAATTTAGAGTGGTAGAAAGTGGCTTTAGCAGCAGAGACAGAGGAGGAAAATGTAGAGAGGAGGGAGTGAAAGGATGCCAGGTCCGCAGGGAGGCGAGTTTTCCTCCATTTCCGCTCGGCTGCCCGGAGCCCTGTTCTGTGAGCTCGCAATGAGTCGTCGAGCCACGGAGCGGGAGGGGAGGACCGAGCCGGCCTGGAGGATAGGGGGCATAGAGAGTCAAAGGATGCCGAAAGGGAGGATATTATAAACTAATGTAACAGTATTTCTTTTACGTTAAAATGAGTAACAGGGTAGCCTAGTGGTTAGAGCGTTGGACTACTAACCGGAAGGTTGCGAGTTCAAACACCCGAGCTGACAAGGTACAAATCTGTTTGTTCTGCCCCTGAACAGGCAGTTAACCCACTGTACCTAGGCCGTCATTGAAAATAAGAATTTGTTCTTAACTGACTTGCCTGGTTAAATAAAGGTAAAATTAAATTAAAAAACATCCCTGGACACATTTAGATGTTATTGTAATAATAAATGTCTTCTTAAGCAATCACGGAAAGTGTGCCTGTTCAAAATAGCATTCAAATGTCGCAGCTCTGTGGAGATCTTCACAACTGCAATTTAATTACAAACTGCATTGACCATTTGCACATAAATAATCTCAATTGTAAGTTGGTTGTGCCATTAGATGAAGCTCAGTAATTACACATGAAATTGTTGTATTAATAAACAATAACTGTATCTATGCTTGTATTCCCATTTGACATTTCTTCTGCTTTTAAATGGTTGTGATATCACATTTAGGTGACAGCCAAACCAAAGATCAGACATTGATTTTCCATTGGAATTTGGATGTACTTTTAGATCACATATGTCAGAGTCAAGGCCCGCGGGCCACATCCGGCCCGCGAGAAGGTTTTTTACGGCCCCTGGGATGATCTTGATTTGTTATTAGAACCGGCCCGCAGACCGCAGCAAGCCGGCAGCCCGCAGATCTTTTACACGCACCAATACTACATTTCCCACAATGCAACGGTGACGCACCGAGCAGTAGGCTGCTTCATTTCAATATTTATTGGCACAGCAGTTGTCAGCATCACAGTAAAATTAACTTTCAGATACCCATCAAAAATGGCAAAACGGAAGGTGGACACTGAGAACCGGGGGTTTCAAACAAGGTGGGAGTCGGAGTATTTGTTCACGGAGGTAGCTGGAAAACCTGTGTGTCTTCTGTGTGGAGAAAGTGTGGCGGTACTGAAAGAGTATAATCTGAGACGACATTATGAAACGAAACACGCGGACAAAAACAAGAATATGGACATGGAACAAAGGCTACAAAAGGCAAAGGAATTAAAACGAGGCCTCAAATCTCGACAGGCTCTGTTCAAAAAAGCCAAATCACAAGGCCAGGCTGCTGTCAAGGCCAGTTTTATTTTGGCAGAAGAGATCGCTAAATCAGCCCGGCCATTTACGGAGGGGGATTTCATCAAAAACTGCATGATTAAAGTTTGTGACGAAGTTTGCCCAGAAAAAAGGCAACTCTTTTTAAATGTGAGTCTGAGCAGAAACACCATTGCCGAGAGAGTAGACCAGTTGTCCATCAATCTAAAAGAGCAGCTTGTGAAAAAGGGAAAAGATTTCATTGCATATTCCTTGGCTGTGGATGAGAGCACCGACATTTCTGACATTGCCCAGTTGTCAATTTTCATCCGCGGAGTGGACTCCAGCGTAAGCGTGACAGAGGAGTTTTTGGCTTTACGTCCTATGCATGGCACAACTACGGGGCATGATTTGTATGAAGAGGTGTCAAGATGTGTAAATGAGATGGAGCTGCCTTGGGAAAAACTCGTGGGTTTGACAACCGACGGAGCACCTGCGATGTGTGGACACAGGAGCGGACTGGTGGAGAAGATACGGGAAAAGATGCAAGCGGAAAACGCGACAGGTGAGCTGACAGCTTATCATTGTATCATACACCAGGAAGCGTTGTGCGGTAAAGCCTTGAAAATGGAGCATGTAATGAGCATCATCACGCGCACAGTTAACTTTATCAGAGCCAAAGGTTTGAATCACCGCCAGTTCAAGGCATTTCTGACGGAGTTAGAAACGGAGCATGGTGATTTGCCTTATCACACAGAGGTGCGATGGCTAAGCCAGGGAAAGGTGCTTCAAAGATGTTTCGAGCTTCGTGAGGAGATTTGTCTGTTCTTGGACAGCAAAGGGAAAGACACAACACAACTCCGAGACGAAATGTTTCTGTGTGAAATGGCTTTTCTGTGTGACATTACGAGTCATCTGAATGCAATGAACTTGCAGCTGCAGGGTCGGGATCGTGTCATCTCTGATATGTACAGTACAGTGAAGGCATTTAAAACCAAACTGACTCTGTGGGAGACGCAGATGCGGAAAGACAATTTGAGCCACTTTCCCAGCTGCCAGACCATGAAAGAGAAGCTCTCTACCAGTGCGTTCCCGAGCGCACAGTTGGCTGATAAAATAGGTATGCTTGCCGCTGACTTTCGACGCCGATTTGCTGACTTTGAAGCACAAAAAGCAGGTTGGAACTGCTCGGTAACCCATTTGCTGTTGACGTGGAAAGCTCACCACCAAACCTCCAAATGGAGTTGATTGACCTCCAATGCAATGATGCACTGAGGGCAAAATATGCGGCAGTGGGTGCTGCGGAGTTCGCCCGTTTCCTCCCCGACACAATGCCCCAGCTGCGCATCCAGGCTGCTCAAACGTTGTCTATGTTTGGCAGCACATACCTGTGTGAACAACTGTTTTCTTTGATGAACTTGAACAAAACATCACACAGAAGTCGACTTACTGCTGAACACCTCCACTCAATTCTGAGGATTTCCTCAGCTCAGAGCCTTACCCCGAACATTGATGAACTTGTGGAAAAGATGGGACACCACCAAGTATCACCCTCAACCTCAAACAAGTGAACATTACTGTGCAATCACATATTTAGAGTTTTTACTCAGTTCAAGTTTAAAAGTTAAAGTTTAATATTTGTTTTCACTGCATGTTACTTCTCCTTAAACAAAGTGTTGTTTTTGATTAATAGATTTTTGCACTTTATTTTATTGTATTTCAATCCAATTATATTTTAAAAATATTTCAGTTGAGTGGATGATAGAAAATTGCTATTATTGTTTTTTTCTTTGAAGTAAATTTAGCCCACTTTTGCTAAAATAGAAAATATAGGCTACTGATGGTGCCTTGAATACCGGTTTCTTTCATTTAATGTTCATGTTATGGGGATTTTTATATAAAGGAAATTTGTCTTTTGTGTCTGTTGAAAATTAAAGATTACTGACAGAGCCATAAGAAAATATTGCTTTATTTATCTGATCATATTGGAATATATTTGTTAGGTTTTCAGTAGGTTCAATTAGGTTCACTAGACTATATGCGTCATTTAAACATTTTTCAATGAACATTCGAACAGTCCGGCCCTCGGCTTGTAGCTAAATTTTTTATTTGGCCCTCCGTCCATTTGACTTTGACACCCCTGTTTTAGATGGTTGAAAGCATCGTGATAACACATTGGGGATTTAACAAACTTTTAGATGGTTGAAAGCATCGTGATAACTCATTGGGGATTTAACAAACTTTTAGATGGTTGAAAGCATCGTGATAACACATTGGGGATTTAACAAACTTTTAGATGGTTGAAAGCATCGTGATAACACATTGGGGATTTAACAAACTTTTAGATGGTTGAAAGCATCGTGATAACACATTGGGGATTTACCAAACTTTTAGATGGTTGAAAGCATCGTGATAACACATTGGGGATTTAACAAACTTTTAGATTTTATTTTTGAGTGGGTGAAAATAGGTTGGATTCTCATTTATCAATGTATCAACCAAATATTACACAATTCTCCACGTTGAAATGGCATGGTGTGCCCAGTGGGTTTCATCTTCTCTCCTCAGTCATTGTGGTGGTGAAAGTACATTAGGGTCGTGGTTAAAAAAAAATCTCTATCTCAGCATCTACTTGTGTCAGTGTGACAGGGACATCAGATGAGCCGTTATGACTGAGACTTTCTCGCCTTCAGCGCCATCCATCTCTAAGCTGTCTATCGCTGCCTGCCACATGGGCGGCCTGATTTCACATCCTCCACCTCTCTTTCTCTCTTGCTCTCTCTCATTCACTATTCTTGCAGATTCCATTTAAATTTAGCATGACAATGCTTCCTGAACTTTGAAAAACAATAAATCAAAGAAGAATTGATCAGCTCTGATCTTATAGCGCTTTTGTGTGGAAAAAACTTCTGGATTGTATCTACACATTATATATAACTCTCTATTTCACCTCTCTTACTGTCTCCCCTCCTCTTTACCTCTCCCTCTTTTCTTTTCTTACCTCACATCAGATGTAAACTATCTGACTTTGATAGTGCATTAGAATGTCCTGCTCCAGAGGGTTGAGGGCAGCAGGGAGTGGGTGAGTGATGGTGGGAGCAGGCCCACTACCCCCACTGAGTCCAGTGATTGTTCAAATTGTCCAAAAATGGGAAACTCGCCCTGACAGCCTGGGGGGGCTCTTCCTCCTTTCATCCAAATATGTACAGTATGTGATATTTCTAAGATATGAAATAGTCATATGGCGTCTTTCAGAGAATGTACTTTTCTCTGATCTGTCTTGCTTGCATCTGGTATGCTGAGAAATGAATCAAAGAAATCATCAGGAATCACACCAATGTGTTTTCTTAAAAATATTGTACCTTGTTCAAAAAATCTTGTTCTAAAATTATTATTCTTATGATATCACAGAAATCAGACCACATAGCTTTTGCATTAGCCCCTGCAATCTGCTGTATTTGTAGTTTTTAACTGGCTTTGGAGTTTATCAAAATCTTTTGCTTCTTTGAGAAATATTATTTTAAAAGGGCACATTTTATAGAAATTGTTTCCACCACACTGCCAGATATCATAAAAGTTAAGCATTACTATTTCAGGGGGTGATTTGGAAAAACAAAATGAGTGTATTTTACCTGCCACAAGCAACACCATAGTGAAGAGGAAGGACTGCTTACAGTGCATTCGGAAAGTATTCAGACCCCTTCCCTTTTTCCACATTTTGTTACTTTACAGCATTATTCTAAATGGAGGAAAGGTGGACTCAAGTCCAGTTGTAGAAGCATGTCAAGGATGATCATGATACACCTGATCACAATTTCTAGTTTCATAGCAAAGGGTCTGAACACTTACGTAAATACGTTTTCTGTTTTAGTTTTTTTTCCAAATTTGCAAAGAAATCGCTTTGACATTATAGGTTATTGTGTGTAGATTGATGAGCAAAAACAACGACAATTTAATCCATTTTAGAATAAGGCTGTAACGTAACAAAATGTGGAAAAGTCAAGTGGTCTGAATACTTTCCGAATGCACTGTGAGTAGATACAATGCCTACATTTCAGTTTATACTCTGAAATATGCTATGTTTCAATCATCTCGCAAAGTGCTTGATCCTGGCGTACTCAATGTAGCTTTGCAAATAATGTTGTTAATCATTTGATTTAAGTCTTCCATCATCGGGCCTCCTGAGTGGCGCAGCAGTCTAAAGCATTGAAGTGCAGTACTAGAAGCGTTACTACAGACCTGGATTCATTCCCGGGCTGTGCCAGGATAGGGGAGGGTTTGGGAATTCCATAGGACGGCACACAATTGGCCAGCGTCATCCAGGATAGGGGAGGGTTTGGCAGGTGGGACTTTACTTGGCTCATCGTGCTCTGGCTACTCCTTGTGGTGGGCCAGGTGCCTGCAGGCTGACCCTGGTCAGTAATCCTCCAACACATTGGTGTGGCTGGCTTCCGGGCTGGCGGGTGTTAAGCAGCGCGGTTAGGTGGGCCATGTTTCAAAGGACACATGACTTCGCCTCTCCTGAGCCTGTTGGGGAGTTGCAGCGATGAGACAAGAATGAGAAAAAGGGGGTAAAATACAACAAGAACAAAAAAGTATTCCATCATCACTTGGAGGCATTTTTCTATTTCAGAAAAATTATACATTCAATGTAGAGTAGCTATTACAGAGCAAATATTACCAGGCATTAAAATAGCTATTTAAAATTATTCAACATGTAAGACAATCTGTAAAAATAAAATAAAGTGGACAACTTTTTCAGAAATGTACACAGTGTAACAATTCCTCCATGTGCTTATTTTATTTGCCCTTCATCTAAAACAAGCAGAAATCCATTTGCCTTCTCTGAAACAATTAATGGTTGGGGGTACAAACACGAAGAAAAAAATGCACGAAATAAATTAAACATCTGTGTCAACAATACTGTTTTTACATTGGAGGCCCATTTTGATTAAAATGTCATCGCCTCTGTTCATTTCTGGTTATATTTTTGTTGAACTTAACACACTTCACTTTTCTGTCTATAAAATGTGAATTACCGTCCAACACTTCACAGGCAGTCCTTATGCATTCACAAACACCACACACGCAAACACGCGCAAACGTAGACTGGGCTCTTACTGTGAAGCCATCCAGAATATTATCTCTGTGGCAAGAAGCTGAGTGGCAGCAGAGGGCATTTATGTGAAATAATGAGTAATGTACACTATATGACAAAAAAAGGACACCAGCTCTTCGAACATTTAATTCCAAAATCATGTGCATTAATATGGAGTTGGTCCCCTGTTGCTGCTATAACCGCCTCCACTCTTCTGGAAGGCTTTGCACTAGATGTTGGAACATTCCTGCGACGACTTGCTTCCATTCAGCATCAAGAGCATTAGTGAGGTCGGGCATTGATGTCTGGCGATTAGGTCTGGCTCTCAGTCGGTGTTCCAAATAATTCCAAAGGTTTTCGATGGGGTTGAGGTCAGGGCACTGTGCAGGCCAGTTAAATTCTTCCACACCGATCTCTACAACCCGATTGTGACTCGTTTCAGGAAACTAGGCATATGTTGCGTGTCACTACTTCACAGGAGAGCCATTTGAAAGTAAACTTTTTTTAAATCAAAATGCATTTTTGGTAGAAATACCTTTTGGAACATGTGCCTTAAAAACAAACTTGTATGCCGTCTGTAAATACAAAACACATTTAAAAAAATACGAGCCTAGTTGGCTTAGCCACAGAAAAATACAGGAAGATTCCCACTAACCATGATTGGCTGAGATAATGGATGGGTTGAACATGCCAAGAGATAAGTTTGGATTGAACTGCCATGTAATATGTTCTGTCTATAATATGAGCTGGTCAGAATGTTTAGGTAATCCTTTCTAATGCTGCTTTGAAAAAAATGTGTTGCACTCCACTTTCTGGAGGACCGAGTTTTGAAATCAGTGGACTGCCTGATGGAATTCGAGTATTATAGCTAAGGAGATGGAGAAAATTCTGGCGTTTGATTGCAAATATGCAGAGAGTCGAAAAGAGAACACATAGAAGGCTGTTGTATAAAACACCTGTCTCCGGATTACGTCTTCAAACTAAGAGCAAATACCATGGCATCCATGACAGAGAGGGAGAAGCGTCCATCCATGTATACGGGTAAAATAGTCTAGCTAGCAACCTTTTTAGATATTACATGTTTCTAATTTTGTCAAAGTCCTTTAAATTTCAAGTTAAAGAGCACTGTTAGGCTGGCTTGCTCTCTAGCTAACGTTAGGTGTATGATCTGTGTAGTAATATTATTTGTACCTCAGAGCCATTTGCATTTCTACTTATAGCCTAATGTTAGCTAGTAAACATTGAACCTGGTTGGTTAGCTACCTGCAGATTTATGCAGGGTAGTAACATTATGAATTGGGTTTATGGTTCATTCTTTAGCTAGCTAGCTAGCTAGCTACATGTCTAAACAAAAGACTCCAATATGCAAGTAACCACTTCAATAGAATGTTGCTGATCTCACTAAGACAACTGTCGATAGACTAGTAGCTGGTAAATTCGCTCTGGCTATCTATTCTGATTTCAGAGCACTCTCTTCTGAGTGCAACATTGCGTAGAATAACTGACGAATTTACAAACATCCGTTGAATATGGCCAGTGTCAGTAAATGTCTGGATAACACAAAAACAGCCTAACCCGCTCTGCTAAGTCGAGAACAATTGTCAGAGTGAGCTTTTCTTTGTGTATGGAAGTAGCCAGCCAATGTTAGCCAGTTAGCTTGGGGGCTTGACTGCTGTTGTAAGGTCAGAACGCTCGGATCAACCCTATTTCCCAGCCAGAGCGTCCAGTGTGCGCTCTGAATGCTCCAAGAGTGAAACGCTCTGAATTTACAAATGGACAATCTCACAATGCTCTGAGTATACGAATGCCAAGAGCGCAGTCTGAGCGCACTCCGGCAATCGAGATTGAATTTACGAATACACCCGTAGTATAAACCAGTCTCTAGTCTTGAAATCTTTGGTTGTTTAGGACATGGCCACAGATGTGAATCCTTAAATAGATGGATTGGACGAAGGCTTAAGAGGGTGTGAATGCTGCTGAATGGGTGTAGGCAAAGAAGAGCTCTCCAGTAGGTTTACCAAAATACTCAAGGGTCATTTTCTCAGAAGTGCGGTTGCAAGTTTATCAAAATGACTTTCCCATTGTTCCTCAACTGTAGTGTATGATAAACCACTTTCTAGCCCTGAGTCTCTCCTTTATTCAATGTGAAAAACACCATTTCAAATGTTGCTACATAAAACCGAATTGAGCCAGGTTGATCACAGGAAAAGGAAGGCCGAACAGGCCCCCATTAACATTGGCGGGACTGAAGTGGAGTGGGTGGATAGTTTCAAGTTCCTTGTGTCCACATCACCAACAAACTATCATGGTCCAAACACACCAAGGAAGCCGTGAAGAGGGCACAACAACACCTTTGCCCCCTCAGGAGACTGAAAAGATTTTGCATGGGTCCCCAGATCCTCAAAGTTCTACAGCTGCACCATCGATGGCATCCTGACCGGTTGCATCCTGCCTGTTATGGCAACTGCTCTGTATCTGACCGGAAGGCACTACAGAGGGTAGTACGTCCGTCCCAGTACATCACTGGGGCCAGATTCCTGACATCCAGGACCTATATACTAGGCGGTGTCATAGGAAGGCCCAAAATATAGTCAGCTGAAATAGGCGACTCCATTAATTTGAAGGGGTGTCCACATACTTTTGTACAGTATACCGACACACCTACTCATTCCAAGGATGATGGCCTGTCATTTATCTTTGCTTATTTGAGCTGTTATTCCCATAATATGGACTTCATCGTTTACCAAAATAGGACTATCTTCTTCATACCACCCCTACCTTGTCACAACACAAGTGATGGCTCAAACGCATTAAGAAGGAAAGAAACTCCACAAATTAACTTTTAACAAGCCACATCTGTTAATTGAATGCATTCCAGGTGACTACCTCATGAAGCTGGTTAAGAAAATGCCAATAGTGTGCAAAGCTGTCATCAAGGCAAAGGGTGACTAATTTGAAGAATCTGAAATATAAAATATTTTTTTATTTGTTCAACACTTCTTTGGTTACTACATTATTCCATTTGTGTTAGTTCATAGTTTTGATTTCTTCACTATTATTCTACAATGTAGAAAATAGTAAAAATAAAGAAAAACCCTTGAATGAGTAGGTGTGTCCAAACTTTTGACTGATACTGTATATAGTATATAATAATATATGAGTCTGCTCAGGAATTTCGGGGTTCACAGCCCACAGAGAAAGTCATCCTCCAGAACCAAGCTTGGGGATTTTACAACACCCAGCCTGTGATGGAATTACATGTATAGCAAATCCAGTAAAACAATGGAGCTTTAGAAAGGATGAGCAAGCCCACAACAAACACCCTCACTTTGACCCACTCTAAAAACTAGACCAGCATCACAGGTCTTCAATCAGTAATACAAAATTCCCCCCAAATGGTCTTGAGCGGAAGCCAAATGTGTTTTTTATTTTATCTTTATTTAACCACATTTACATTTACATTTAAGTCATTTAGCAGACGCTCTTATCCAGAGCGACTTACAAATTGGTGCATTCACCTTATGACATCCAGTGGAACAGTCACTTTACAATAGTGCATCTAAATCTTAAAGGGGGGGTGAGAGGGATTACTTATCCTATCCTAGGTATTCCTTAAAGAGGTGGGGTTTCAGGTGTCTCCGGAAGGTGGTGATTGACTCCGCTGTCCTGGCGTCGTGAGGGAGTCAGTTAAGAACAAATTCTTATTTTCAATGACAGCCTAGGAACAGCGGGTTAACTGCCTGTTCAGGGGCAGAACGACAGATTTGTACCTTGTCAGCTTGGGGGTTTGAACTTGCAACCTTCCAGTTACTAGTGCAACGCTCTAACCACTAGGCTACCCTGCCGCCCCCATACTTTAGATCTTATCGACACAAGAGAATAGTGCAAGAAAACACAAGTAGAAAAACTGTCAATATGACCATCTATCTTTTTATTAGGTCACAATTAAACCAAAACAATTAATGTTGTTTTGTTTGGATAAAGAAAGCAAAGGAAGTCAGCAATGAATCACTCTCGAACCCCAGCTCCTAGGATCACTGTGAATAAGACACTTAAATCTGCTTTTATGACAAGGAGATAGGCAAGTGAAGTGAATTCACGGGTCAAACAATGTTCATTATATTACTGTAGGGAATTCCATCTCCAAACCCGATTCACGGACAGACAGAAAGACCCAAGTCTCTGTGACATGCAAAACAGGATATCTAATACCCCTGCCCAGGTAATCACGTTCCAATTGCTGGGTTCTCCATTGTTGAGCATAATCAAGCAAGAACATTAGTTTATGTGTGGGGGAAAAAAAGAAGCATTTACATTTAAGAAGTGTCCAATGACAGGATAAATGAGAGAGCACTTGAGGAAAGCTGATGAGAATGCAGGCAGAGCCCTGGAGAGGAAATAGTGGCTTGGACAAATGGCTATGACAGATGTGGTACGGGAACTCTCCTTCGGATTGACACAGGTAAGTGGCGCTGCAGAGAACAGGGCAGTTGTGTCAATTAGCAGGCATGGAGGAGCAGCGTCTATCTGTAGGCAGCTCATTAACACCAGGGTCAGTCTCATCACAGCTCCAAGCTGTCCTCATTCTCACAATACCAGCAGGGACGGAGAGGGAACAGGGAATGTATGTAGGGATAGTGGAATCTATGCACATGTGTATACACATAATACTTTAGATCTCTCTCTACCAGTACTATGACCCAAACACACACACACAAACACACACACACATATAGAAACACATGCTTAAATGGCTCATTCCCAAAAAGCTTTTTGTAAATGCAGAGCAGATGGCAGGTGCTCGTTCAAATGAATATTGCAATTGTGTTTATGCAAAAACTGTTTTGTGAATGATTGCGCATGGGTCCAAGGGGCTCACCCCTTCTTTGGCAATCCCCATCAGAAACACCCACCTCAGAATCAGTGGAAGGATTTCAGCGAGAGCTGATTTATACTTTACTATGGAAGCAGGTGTTGCAGTAGTAGATGAAAAATGCTTGCCTGAAAAAATATTGTAAGACACCTAATAGATTGAGCTCGGGGTGACAAAGATGAGAAATCTCTCTTTCTCTCCCTCCCTCCTTCCCTCCCTCCCTATCCATCTATTTTCTGTTATCTGTCTATTTTCTATTCTCAGATTTCAGACCGATTTCATTCTATTTTAATCACATTTAGAATATGAACCTGTAATGACATATCTTAACACACAAACCGCTAAGCTGCTCATGAAGATGAAGGCATAACTGCCGAAAAGCATTAGCCATCCTGGCCGAAAAGAAAAGGTGCAATGAGGTGACGTCTTTTTGACCTTTAAAAAAAACTTTTGGGAGTGTTGCCGTTTCCCAATGTTTCTTGATCTTGGGATTTCCTTTGAAGTCATTGTCATATATGGCAGAGCACCCAGCTATTAAAGCGAGATAGCGCACCTGTTACCCATTCCACAGCTAAGCTACTCAGTTTGACGTTCACCACATATGTTTCCTGTTTAGAACTGGGTCAATTTAGAGCCTTCTCAGAATAAGAATACTATGGAGTTTCACATTCTCACTAGGTTATGGATCGAACAGCCCTGACCTATGCCCTTCCCTGGTGCTGAATGCTGAGGGTTAACTGACCGTGTCCAATATGTCAAACACAATGCAGCCTGAAACCGAGACGTTCACTAATCAGGTATCTGGTGAGTGAGGAGTTAATTGGACCTGCTTTTTATGGTCGATGCACAGGCAGGCAGTACCTCTTTTTATCAGTGATTGGTTGGAGCCTGAGGGCCCTCACCAGCTCCCCTATTCATCTCCTCTGACACCATGGCCCCAGCTGTCTCGTCCCTATTATTGGAGGGTACTGACGGGGAATATCTAACACCTCTAGCTCCCAGACGCTCCGGCATGGGGACTGCCACCGCTCTGGCCTCAGCTTGGTCTCTTAACTCTACTGTCAAGATCTAAAAGACAAAAAGACTATGGTTGCTGTTCCCACGGGGAACCGTGGACACAACTCAATTTGCTCTCCAGGTGACAGACAGAGTTTCAAACCTTCTGAGAGTTACCTGCCAGCCCTCTTTGCTCTCACTGCTCTCATTCACTCTATTCTCTCTCTGTCTCCCCACTCTCCTTCTCTCTCTGTGTCTCTCTCTCTCCTTGCCTCTTGCACTCTTTTTATTCCTGTCGTGAATACCGTCTCTCTCTCCTCTCCGGAAAGTTGTATCCACAGTCCTTCCCCTCTCTGTCTCTGTTTTATTGACAGTAAATATGTGAGAGCCTAAAACGGAAGTCGGTGTAGCAGACAGAATCAATTACCCCTCTTCTCCTCATTCTGCTATGCCTCCTTAAGGTCGACATTAGGCAGAGCGTTAGGTAGAGCTTCTCTCACATTAAAAGCGTGGAGCATTGGGGGTGCTGACAGGGGTGATGTGGAGCTGCACAGTGATGTATTCCTTACATAAACAAACTCCTGGCCAATCCATCTCTCTGACTACTTACAGGTTAAACCCTAGTCTTATTGGACTTGCATTATCCCCTAGTGCAAGTCATGGCATTGTGCTTGACTCATTGGACTGGATTATAAATGCTATAGGCTTAATTTGTTTGCTATTATTCTGTGCCAAGTGAATTATATTGTTATATGCAGTGGCTACTGAAGTAGGTGGCTTGGTTTTGTCTCTTGTCCAAAACAGCAATGTAAAAATGCAAAAAAATCTATAATGCAATACAGAGTAAAACATGCTCACACACAGGCACGCACGCACCCGCACCGGCACACACACACACACACACACACACACACACACACACACACACACACACACACACACACACACACACACACACACACACACACACACACACACACACACACACACACACACACACACACACACACACACACACACACACACACACACACACACACACACACACACACACTACGATACAAGCAGAGTTCGGCCTTTGCCATTTTAAAATTGGTCCTTAGTAGTAGCAGCCTTGCCCTTTCGAACAGCCTCACTGAATTCATATTATGTGATGAAAATACTCTCATACTTTGAGTGAAAAAAAAAAAGTTTTCTGTGACCCCTTGTATTACTCATATTTTCTATGGGTTTTCCATTAATACTTCTCTTCTACAATATAATTGAAAATGTTCTCTCCTCAGTGCCCATTGTGTAGCATAACAAGAGAAAAGTAATATGGTTCATCCACTGCAAGGCAAGAAAAGGTTAGACTTCAGTACTATTGAGGAACATTTAGGTTTCAATCATTTAGAAGGTATGACCTTTGGAGAAGGGGCCTAATCAGTCTGGACTCCCTCAGTGCCTGTGGAGCCTGTCTCTTAACTACTGTCAGAAAACTTAGGTCAGAGCACATCTCTCCTCTCTCTCATCCAGGGGCACAACTTTCATTGGGGACGGGGGGGGGGCATGTCCTCCCCCAACATTGTGAAATTGCAATCCCCAGTTTTAGAATTGGAATATGATAGAAGACACGGCACCAGTGTCCTTTAAGACCATGCAGATGCCTCCGAGCGGTCGGATAAACTGTTTGGAGTGTTTATCCGACTGGATTTAGGATCTGGAGGACACCACAGAGAGGGCTGACAGGCTGTGTGAAGGCAAAGCTTCTAGAAGGCTGGGTGGACCTGCACGGGAGAGTTGAGCATAGTGTGTACGTGTTGCGCTCTTTCACCGAGTTGTAAAAGGAAGAAAAACAGAATATGGCTACTCTTTAGTTCACTGATGTAGCTGGCAAGGCAACTGCTGATGAATTAACTTAACAGAAAAAAAACTAAACTAGATTTTACTTGCAGTGCTGAGCTAGTATGGTAACTGACATGTAAAGTTAGCTAATGTGTCATCCCCTCTCGACTGAAGTGAATGAATAAGCTACGCTAGTGAGTAGCTACCACAGCCAAGTCAGCTTTAGCCTCTAGTTATCTGTCAGATAGCAATATGAGGTGGCTATTATTAATATCAAACAGCAGATGTTTGTATGGAAATGTTTGTAGCCCATTTAAGAAGTAAATTAACTTGGCAAACTTTCACCAACATTGACGATTGATATATATATTTTTCAAAATCAGTGTAATGTGAGTTGTATTCGTCAGTATGGCAATGTAACGTTATTGATCTGTCAGTTTCCCTACCTAAAAGTCCCTGCTTTTCACACTGGCACAATAATAAACAGCCCTAATGTTACAGATTTCACTGTCATGTTGCACAGTAGAAGTCTGCACAGGACCGATTTCTTCATCTCACTCCTTCATCTCACTCCATTGTTTGTTCATTAAAATAACATCAAATTGATCAGGAATACAGTGTAGACATTGTTAATGTTATAAATGTCTATTGTAGCTGGAAATGGCTGTTTTTTTAATGGAATATCTACATAGGCGTAAAGAGGCCCATTATCAGCAACCATCACTCCTGTGTTCCAATGGCACATTGTGTAGCTAATCCAAGTTTATAATATTAAAAGGCTAATTGATCATTGGAAAAAACTTTTGCAATTATGTTAACACAGCTAAAAACTGTTTTTCTGATTAAAAAAGCAATGCAACAGGCCTTCTTTAGATGAGTTGAGTATCTGGAGCATCAACATTTGTGGGTTCGATTACAGGCTCAAAATGGCCAGAAACAAAGAACTTTCTTCTGAAACTCATCAGTCTATTCTTGTTCAGAGAATTGAAGGCTATTCCGTGTGATACATTGCCAAGAAACTGAAGATCTCATACAATGCTGTGTACTGCTCCCTTCACAGAACAGCGCAAACTGCCTCTAACCAGAATAGAAAGAGGAGTGGGAGGCCCCGGTTCACAACTGAGCAAGAGGACAAGTACATTAGAGTGTCTAGTTTGAGAAACAGATGCCTCACAAGTCCTCAACTGGCAGATTCATTAACTTCATCGATAAAGGGGGCGCTCTTTTAATTTTGGGATAAAAAACTTTCCCATTTTAAACAAGATATTTTGTCACGAAAAGATGCTCGACTATGCATATTATTGACAGCTTTGGAAAGAAAACACTCTGACGTTTCCAAAACTGCAAATATATTATCTGTGAGTGCCACAGAACTGATGCTACAGGCGAAACCAAGATGAAATTTCAAACAGGAAATGCCCCAGATTTTGAAGGCGCTGTGTTCCAATGTCTCCTTATATGGCTGTGAATGCGCAAGGAATGAGTCTACACTTTCTGTTGTTTACCCAAGGTGTCTGCAGCATTGTGACGTATTTGTAGGCATATCATTGGAATATTGACCATTTTACACTACATCTACCAGGTGCTCGCTTGGTGTCCTCCATTGCAATTATTGCGTAATCTCCAGCTGCGTGTATTTTTCCATTCCTTCAGAGGAGAAACCCAACTGCCACGAATGATTTATCATCGAATAGATATGTAAAAAACACCTTGAGGATTGATTCTAAACAACGTTTGTCATGTTTCTGTCGATATTATGGAGTTAATTTGGAAAAAAGTTTGGCGTTGTAATGACAGAATTTTCGTTTTTTTTTCTCAGCCAAACGTGATTAACAAAACGGAGCGATTTCTCCTACACAAATAATATTTTGGGAAAAACTGAACATTTGCTATCTAACTGAGAGTCTCCTCATTGAAAACATCCAAAGTTCTTCAAGGGTAAATTATTTTATTTGAATGCTTTTCTTGTTTATGTGAAAATTTTGCCTGCTGAATGCTAGGCTTAATGCTATGCTAGCTATCAATACTCTTAGACAAATGCTTGTGTAGCTATGGTTGAAAAGCATATTTTGATATTTTGAAAATCTGAGATGACAGTGTTGTTAACAAAAGGCTAAGCTTGTGAGTGAATATATTTCTTTAATTTCATTTGCGATTTTCATGAATAGTTAACGTTGCGATATGGTAATGAGCTTGAGGCTATGATTACGCTCCCGGATACGGGGTTGCTCGACGCAAGAAGTTAAATAGCACCCAAAAAACACCAGTCTCAACGTCAACAGTGAAGAGGCGACTCCGGGATGCTGGCCTTCTAGGCTGAGTTCCTCTGTCCAGTGTCGGTGTTCTTTTACCCACCTTAACCTCTTAGGCCGACCCACACCGCATTCGGTCGCGTAATCATAGCCTCAAGCTCATTACCATAACGCAACGTTAGCGATTTCTAAAAATCGCAAATGAAATGAAATAAATATGCCTGCTCTCAAGCTTATCCTTTTCTTAACAATCCTGTCGTCTCAGATTTTCAAAATATGCTTTAGAACCAGAGAAAATCAATAATTTGTGTAAGAGTGGTGATAGCTAGCTTAGCATTTAGCGTTAGCATTTAGCACGCAACATATTCACAAAAACCAGCAAAGGGATCAAATAAAATAATTTACCTTTGAAGAACTTCAGATGTTTCAATGAGGAGACTCTCAGTTACATAGCAGATGTCCAGTTTTTCCTGAAAGATGCTTGTGTAGGACACAACGTTCCGTTTTGTTACTATGCATTTGGCTACCGAAACTAACCGAAAATTCAGTCACCTACACGTCAAACTTTTTTCCGAATTAACTCCATAATATCGACTGAAACATGGAAAACGTTGTTTGAATCAATCCTCAAGGTGTTTTGTCATATATCTCTTCATTGAAATGCCGTTCCTGGAAGCCTGCATTGTTCTCAGATTCGGATGGAAAAATACTGGTAGGTGACTTTTGCGCACCAATTTCCACACAGACACCGTGCGGGACCCCTGGTAAATGTAGTCTCTTATGGTCAATCTTCCAATGATATGCCTACAAATACGTCACAATGCTGCAGACACCTTGGGGAAACGATAGAAAGTGTCCGTTCATTCCTGTCGCATTCACAGCCATATAAGGCGATCATGGAAAATGTGCCATCAGAAATCCTGTTGATTTCCTGGTCGCTCAAACATCTTGGTTTTGCCTGTAGATTTTGTTCTATGGCACTCACAGTGAAACTCTTTGCAGTTCTGGAAACGTCAGAGTGTCTTCTTTCCAGAACTATCAATTCCAAGCATAGTCGAGCATCTTTCCGTGACAAAATATTGCGCTAAAAACGGGCACGTCTTTTTATCCAAAAATGAAATACTGCCCCTAGAGTCTTAAGAGGTTAATCTTTTCTTTTCATTATTCAGTCTGAGATATGGATTTTCCTTTGCAACTGTTTCTTTGCATGTCGCCTCTTCACTGTTTTCATGACATTAAGCAAGAACGTTCTATTATCTTTTTATCCACAGGTCATATAAATGTGCACATTGACAATGCTGGAGATAATCAATATGATCTTAAAAAGTGGTGTAGTTGCCCTTTAACTTCTTGCGTCGAGCCATCCCGGATCCGGTATCGTGACTACAGCCTCAAGCTCATTACCATAACGCAACGTTAACTATTCTTGAAAATTCGCAAATGAAATTAAATTAATCTATTTGCTCTCAAGCATAGCCTTTTGTTAACAACACTGTCATCTCAGATTTTCAAAATATGCTTCTCAACCATTGCAAAACAAGCATTTGTGTAACTGTCATGCAGGTGAAAGAGGACCCAAAAGCGACTTAACAGAAACAGAGTTTATTTAAGTCCAAACAGGGAATAACAGAAATCCTCTAGTCTGTAGAGGGGAATAACTGGAGAAGCGGCCACAGACTGCAGGTCGCTTCGGGTAGGCGCAGGCCGTAGTAGACAGAGACACCTGCTCACACGCAGCATCTGATGAAGGCAAAAAACACGACAGGACAGGGCGATACACAATCACAGCAAAAACACGACAGGACAGGGCGAAACGCAATCACAGCATGGTGAATACTAAACAAGGAACCGACGGGACAGGAACGGAACACAAAGGAATAAATAGGGACTCTAATCAGGGGAAAGGATCGGGAACAGGTGTGGGAAGACTAAATGATGATTAGGGGAATAGGAACAGCTGGGAGCAGGAACGGAACGATAGAGAGAAGAGAGAGCGAGAGAGTGAGAGGGGGAGGGGGAGAGAGAGGGATAGAAAGAGGGAAAGAACCCAATAAGACCAGCAGAGGGAAACGAACAGAATGGGGAGCACAGGGACAAGACATGATAATAAATGACAAACATGACAGTAACAGTATTGATAGCTAACGTAGCATTTAGCGTTAGCATTCAGCAGGCAACATTTTCACAAAAACCAGAAAAAGCATTCAAATAAAATAATTTACCTTTGAAGAACTTAGGATGTTTTCAATGAGGAGACTCTCAGATAGCAAATGTTCAGTTTTTCCTGAAAGATTATTTGTTTAGGACAAATTGCTCCGTTTTCTGCGTCACGTTTAGCTACGAAAAAAAAACTGTATCCGGGATTGTGTAAATCTATCCGCAAGCTCATTAGCATAACACAAAGTTAACTATTCATGAAAATCGCAAATGAAATGAAATTAATCTATTTGCTCTCAAGCTTAGCCTTTTGTTAACAACACTGTCATCTCAGATTTTCAAAATATGCTTCTCAACCATTGCAAAACAAGCATTTGTGTAACAGTATTGATAGCTAACGTAGCATTTAGCGTAGCATTTAGCGTAAGCATTCATCAGGCAGCATTTTCACAAAAACCAGAAAAAGCATTCAAATAAAATCATTTACCTTTGAAGAACTTCAGATGTTTTCAATGAGGAGACTCTGTTAGATAGCAAATGTTTCGTTTTTACAAAAAATATTATTTGTGTCGACAAATCGCTCCGTTTTGTTCATCACGTATGGTTAAGGAAAAAAAATCATTAAAACGCGAACTTTTCCCAAAATTAACTCCATAATATCGACAGAAACATGGCAAACCGATGTTTAGAATCAATCCTCAAGGTGTTTTTCACATATCTATCGAAGATAAAATCCATCAGTTTACTTTCTCTTCTGAAGAAATGGAACGCGCATGGACCTACAGATTACGCACACAGGACACCGGGCGGGACACCAGGTAAATGTAGTCTCTTATGGTCAATCTTCCAATGATATGCCTACAAACACGTCACAATGCTGCAGACACCTCGGGGAATAGACAGAAAGCGCAGGCTCATTCCTGGCGCATTCACAGCCATATAAGGAGACATTGGAACACAGCGCCTTCAGAATCTGGGGCATTTCCTGTATGAAACTTCATCTTGGTTTCGCCTGTTGCATTAGTTCTGTGGCACTCACAGATAATATCTTTGCAGTTTTGGAGACGTCAGAGTTTTGTCTTTCCAAGGCTGTCAATTCCATGCATAGTCGAGCATCTTTTCGTGACAAAATATTGCGCTTAAAACGGGCACGTCTTTTTATCCAATAATGACACAGCGCCCCCATAGGTTGAAGAGGTTAACATCTAGCGCCGAGCAATCCCGTATCCGGGAGCGTAATCATAGCCTCAAGCTCATTACCACAACGCAACGTTAACTATTCATGAAATTCGCAAATGAAATGAAATAAATATATTGGCTCATAAGCTTAGCCTTTTGTTATATGCATCGTCGAGCATCTTTTCGTGACAAAATATCTTGTTTAAAACGGGAACGTTGTTTTATCCATAAATTAAAAGAGCGCCCCCTATATCCAAGAAGTTAAGCACTATACAACATTTTTTTAAATTATCAATTTAATTAATGAACATACCATGGAAAAGTTTAAATGACATACATTTCATATCACTAGGGTGACCAAAATTCCAAATACACAAATACGGGACATTGGGATGATTTTGTGCGTCATTCCCAGGACATTGCAGTGTTTTACACAAGCGCTGGCTGTCGGCCAAGCAGCCCATTATAGACTCATTTTCAGCCGACTACTTTTCCACTTCAAATAACTTTGCTGCTTTTTTATTATTCTGGAAGAAAAAATTGAGCGGAGCCCTCTCCCGCGAGAATAAACGGTATGCATATTCTATAGATCTATTGATAGGAAAGGTGCCTGTCAGTCACAAAGTGAGCGATGACAGGGAAACACCACCTCCTGGTACCTTGTTGTGTTTGTTGTGTGCACAGTGTCTAATGTTTACACGGAGGGAGAGAGCATGATGCCCCTTCGTTGTCCATGTGAACCAGTTTGCACGTCCTATATAATGTGGTAACGATGAGTTAAAATCCACTTAGCTATTGTCTTCTGGCATATTCATTTATTTTATTTCACGTGTTTCATATGCAGCCACAGAGTGACTGCGAATAGGCTATTTACTGTGCTTGATTGACAGCTTAACCAGTTCATAAAAGGTGTTGAACTGATTGAATGAAGTCAATATCATATATCCTTGCCATTCATAAGTCATACAACGTAATTATATGTCCACAATATGGCATTAGGACAAGTAAACTAAAAATCGTGTTTGCATCGCCATGGGAATTATAGGGCTGCTGAGGATGGTGCAACACCCTCTGACAAATCTGAATTGAAATGTGTATTTTTCCAATAAAAGTAATACATTGGACTTTTCGATATGAAATCCATCAGGGAATTCCACCTGACATTTAGAAAGCTTGCATAGATAATAGATGCCACAATTACCTACTGTGATGACTTTCCAATTAACTTTCTCATGTTGATAAAAAACAGCTGGAGACTCGGGAGGGTAGCAGGGAACCAGAGACTGAAGCTGAGCATGGGGCAAGGGGAGAGAAGACAGTGTAAGCAGGTCCGGAGCGAAATCAAAGGAAGCCGTAGAGCGGGGGTCCAGTGCAGGGAAGCAGGACTGACAAGACGAGGGACTGGAGACAGGGACCAGAGGCAGACCAGACGGAACTGTTGTGGAGAGAACAGCAGAGTCAGGCTAGGGAAAAAGGATAGCGAAATCTATGCAGGAACAAATGGCTTGAAACATAGACTGACTGAGCAGAGATTACAATCTGGTTTAGTATTTGTAGAGGTTTCGATTATGGAACAGGTTGCAGCTGGTGGGGATCTGCTCTGCCTCCAGCACACCTGTCTCCACTCACAAAATCACATGCACCCAAACAGCGAGAGAGAGGAAGAGAGCACTGGGGGAGTGGCATCAGCTTAGGGAGACACAGGATGAGAAGTAGTGGGTGTGGCAGGGGCAGATGTAACAGTATCCCCCCTCTCTACGTGGGGCCTGACCGGCCTTATATGGGTGTATGGTATGGAAATCACGTGAGTGAGGGTCCAGAATATGATGGCGAGGTACCCAGCAGCACGCCTCAGGCCTGTATCCTTCCCAGTCCACCAGGTACTACCAGCCGCGCCCCTGACGGTGCACATCCAGAAGCTGATGGTCATCAATGAGCCAAGGGGGTGGAGGAGCTGCTACAGGAGGAGACGGGACTGGACCAGACAGGTTTATTCATGGATACATGGAAGGTACGGTGGATCCCGAGAGAGGCTGGGAGTTTCAGGTGCACAGCAGAGGGGATAATGAGACCGTCAATTTCAAATGGACCAATGAGTCGGGGGGAGTGTCTTAGATGTCATCTTCAATGGCAGGTCCTTCGAAGAGAGTCATACCTTTTGGCCTGGGGTGTAGACTGGAGCTGAGGCACAGCGACGGTTGACTTGGGACTGGGTCCTGGTAGAGGCACGAAGAAGGGCACTCCGGGCCTTTCTCCAGGTGCGATGACTATGGCACATATGGTCATGGAGAGAGGGGACCGCAACCTCGACCTCTTAGGCAGGTATCAAGGGGGGGGGATAACACAGACCACACTCAAAAGGTGACATACCTGACGAGGTGTTAGTGAGGGTGCTGTGGGCATATTCAACCCAGGGTAGCTGAGCACCCCAAGAGGAAGGGTTAGCAGAAGTCATGCAGCGTAGGGCAGTCTCCATCTCTGGGTTGGCCCGTTCAGTCTACGCGTTAGTCTGGGGGTGATATCCAGAAGAAACACTGACATTGATACCAAGAGCTGAACAGAAGAATCTCCATACCTGGGATGTAAACCGGGGTACCATGTCATAAAAGATGTCATTGGGAATGCCATGCAGACAAAACACACGGGATACCAGCAGGTCTGCAGTTCACCTGGAGGACGGAAGCTTGGAGAGGGGAATGAAGTGAGCCGCTTTGGAAAATCTGTCATTAATCGTGAGGATGACTGAGTTAACGTTAGATGGAAGAAGGCCAGAGATGAAGTCCCAAGCTATGTGTGACCAGGGGCGACTAGGTATGGGAAGAGGGTGAAGCAGACCGGGTTTAGTCGAGGTTTTGTTCTAGGCACAGACTGAGCAGGCTGAGACAAACTCCCGGTATCTCTCTTCATAGTGGCCCACCAAAAATGCTAACGAAGGAAGCCGAGGGTCCAGTTCATACCAGGGTGACAGGTGAGGTGGGTAGAATGGGCCCATTGAAGAACATCAGAGCGAACAGAATCTGGAACAAACAGAACATTTCTAGGACCGTTACCCGGGTCAGGTTGGTTCCCCTGAGCTTGGCCCATACGGGACTTGATCTCCCAGGAGAGGGTGGCAACGATGCAGATGGATGGCACAATGGTCCCTGGCTCGGAACCAGTGTTGTCGGTGGTGAACTGGCAGGAGAGGGCGTCAGGCTTGGTAATCCTAGAACCGGGGTGACAAATTAGTGTGAAATTGAATCTACAGAAGAATCTAGTTCAGATGTTTGGCGGTCTGGATTTAGGACAGATTTGTGTGGTCTATTCACACAAGGAAGGAGAGTACGGAGCCCTCCAACCAGTGACGCCATTCCTCAAGAGCCAGCTTAACTGCCAGGAGTTCCCGGTTACCGATGTCAAAGTTTCTTTCTGCAGGTGAGAGCTTACTGGACATGCACATGGGTGGAGCTTCTGATCAGAGGGGGACCGTTGAGACAGAATGGCTCCTACCCCGGTGTCGGAGGCGTCCACCTCCACGATGAACTGGAGTTATGGGTCTGGCTGAGTGAGGACTGGAGCGGAAGTGAAGCGATGCTTGAGTTTCAAGAACGCTACCTCTGCCTCAGGGGTCCAGTGGACCAGAGTGGAGGTGGAGGAGAGTGGTGAGAGGTGCTGCCAGACAGCTGTAGTTGTGGATGAAACGTCTGTAAAAAAAAACAGGAAATGCTGTAGTTACAGGTTAGATGGCACAGGCCACTATGACTGGCATGACCTTGGTGGGGTCCATACATAACTCCCTGTGCAATAATATAACCCGGGAAAGACACAGAGGAAGCATGGAACTCACATTTCTTAGCTTTAACAAAAAACTTACTCTCCACAGCCGTTAGAAAACTCTGTGAATGTGCTGCTGGTGAGCCTCAGGGTCATTAGACAAATCGAAATGTCATCCAAATAGAAAAAACAAAGCGTCCAATCATATCCTTCAGCACATATTGGATATGTTCTGGAATACAGCAGGGGCGTTAGTAAGACCAAAATCATGACCAAATACTCAAATAGGCCAAGTGGTGTGTTGAACACAGTTTTCCACTTGTCCCCCTCTCTGATGTGGACAAGGTGGTAGGCACTCCGGAGGCAGAGTTTGGTGAACAACGTGGCACCATGCGGGCGGGCAAAAGCAAAACTGATGAGTAGCAAGGGATACTAGTTCTTCACTGTGATATTATTCAGCCCACAACAGTCTATGGACGGCCTCAGTGACCCATCCTGAGGAGCTCCCGGCTGGAAGTCAATGGCACAGTCGTTTGGCCGATGAGGTGGCAGCGACAAGGCAGGGTGCTTGCTGAACGCAAGATCTAGATCGGGATACTCGGGAGGAACTGATGACAGGTCCGGAGGTTCTGGAATGGACTGGGACACAGAAAAGGCAGGGGCAAGGGCAGACTGTAGACAATTTGAGTGACAAAATTAACTCCAAGTTGTTACCTTTCCGTCGGTCCAGTCGATCTGTGGGTTGTGCAGCTTTAACCTCTTGCTCCTACCTGGCACGCAGGCGTCCCATCTACACTCGATCCCTCCGATGTCAACAATTACAGACCAGTATCCCTTCTTTCTTTTCTCTCCAAAACTCTTGAACGTGCCGTCCTTGGCCAGCTCTCCCGCTATCTCTCTCTGAATGACCTTCTTGATCCAAATCAGTCAGGTTTCAAGACTAGTCATTCAACTGAGACTGCTCTCCTCTGTATCACGGAGGTGCTCCGCACTGCTAAAGCTAACTCTCTCTCCTCTGCTCTCATCCTTCTAGATCTATCGGCTGCCTTCGATACTGTGAACCATCAGATCCTCCTCTCCACCCTCTCCAAGTTGGGCATCTCCTGTGCGGCCCACGCTTGGATTGCGTCCTACCTGACAGGTCGCTCCTACCAGGTGGCGTGGCGAGAATCTGTCTCCTCACCACGCGCCCTCACCACTGGTGTCCCCCAGGGCTCTGTTCTTGGCCCTCTCCTATTCTCGCTATACACCAAGTCACTTGGCTCTGTCATAACCTCACATGGTCTCTCTTATCATTGCTATGCAGACGACACACAATTCATCTTCTCCTTTCCCCCTTCTGATGACCAGGTGGCGAATCGCATCTCTGCATGTCTGGCAGACATATCAGTGTGGATGACGGATCACCACCTCAAGCAGAACCTCGGCAAGACGGAGCTGCTCTTCCTCCCGGGGAAGGACTGCCCGTTCCATGATCTCGCCATCACGGTTGACAACTCCATTGTGTCCTCCTCCCAGAGCGCCAAGAACCTTGGCGTGATCCTGGACAACACCCTGTCGTTCTCAACCAACATCAAGGTGGTGGCCCGTTCCTGTAGGTTCATGCTCTACAACATCCGCAGAGTACGACCCTGCCTCACACAGGAAGCGGCGCAGGTCCTAATCCAGGCACTTGTCATCTCCCGTCTGGATTACTGCAACTCGCTGTTGGCTGGGCTCCCTGCCTGTGCCATTAAACCCCTTCAACTCATCCAGAACGCCGCAGCCCGTCTGGTGTTCAACCTTCCCAAGTTCTCTCACGTCACCCCGCTCCTCCGTTCTCTCCACTGGCTTCCAGTTGAAGCTCGCATCCACTACAAGACCATGGTGCTTGCCTACGGAGCTGTGAGGGGAACGGCACCTCAGTACCTCCAGGCTCTGATCAGGCCCTACACCCATTACATTACATTTACATTTAAGTCATTTAGCAGACGCTCTTATCCAGAGCGACTTACAAATTGGTGCATTCACCTTATGACATCCAGTGGGACAGTCACTTAACAATAGTGCATCTAAAACTTAGGGGGGGTGGGGTGAGAGGGATTACTTAACCTATCCTAGGTATTCCTTAAAGAGGTGGGGTTTCAGGTGTCTCCGGAAGGTGGTGATTGACTCCGCTGTCCTGGCGTCGTGAGGGAGTTTGTTCCACCATTGGGGGCCAGGGCAGCGAACAGTTTTGACTGGGCTGAGCGGGAGCTGTACTTCCTCAGTGGTAGGGAGGCGAGCAGGCCAGAGGTGGATGAACGCAGTGCCCTTGTTTGGGTGTAGGGCCTGATCAGAGCCTGGAGGTACTGAGGTGCCGTTCCCCTCACAGCTCCGTAGGCAAGCACCATGGTCTTGTAGCGGATGCGAGCTTCAACTGGAAGCCAGTGGAGAGAACGGAGGAGCGGGGTGACGTGAGAGAACTTGGGAAGGTTGAACACCAGACGGGCTGCGGCGTTCTGGATGAGTTGAAGGGGTTTAATGGCACAGGCAGGGAGCCCAGCCAACAGCGAGTTGCAGTAATCCAGACGGGAGATGACAAGTGCCTGGATTAGGACCTGCGCCGCTTCCTGTGTGAGGCAGGGTCGTACTCTGCGGATGTTGTAGAGCATGAACCTACAGGAACGGGCCACCGCCTTGATGTTAGTTGAGAACGACAGGGTGTTGTCCAGGATCACGCCAAGGTTCTTGGCGCTCTGGGAGGAGGACACAATGGAGTTGTCGACCGTGATGGCGAGATCATGGAACGGGCAGTCCTTCCCCGGGAGGAAGAGCAGCTCCGTCTTGCCGAGGTTCAGCTTGAGGTGGTGATCCGTCATCCACACTGATATGTCTGCCAGACATGCAGAGATGCGATTCGCCACCTGGTCATCAGAAGGGGGAAAGGAGAAGATGAATTGTGTGTCGTCTGCATAGCAATGATAAGAGAGACCATGTGAGGTTATGACAGAGCCAAGTGACTTGGTGTATAGCGAGAATAGGAGAGGGCCAAGAACAGAGCCCTGGGGGACACCAGTGGTGAGAGCGCGTGGTGAGGAGACAGATTCTCGCCACGCCACCTGGTAGGAGCGACCTGTCAGGTAGGACGCAATCCAAGCGTGGGCCGCGCCGGAGATGCCCAACTCGGAGAGGGTGGAGAGGAGGATCTGATGGTTCACAGTATCGAAGGCAGCCGATAGATCTAGAAGGATGAGAGCAGAGGAGAGAGAGTTAGCTTTAGCAGTGCGGAGCGCTCCGTGATACAGAGGAGAGCAGTCTCAGTTGAATGACTAGTCTTGAAACCTGACTGATTTGGATCAAGAAGGTCATTCAGAGAGAGATAGCGGGAGAGCTGGCCAAGGACGGCACGTTCAAGAGTTTTGGAGAGAAAAGAAAGAAGGGATACTGGTCTGTAATTGTTGACATCGGAGGGATCGAGTGTAGGTTTTTTCAGAAGGGGTGCAACTCTCGCTCTCTTGAAGACGGAAGGGACGTAGCCAACGGTCAGGGATGAGTTGATGAGCGAGGTGAGGTAAGGGAGAAGGTCTCCGGAAATGGTCTGGAGAAGAGAGGAGGGGATAGGGTCAAGCGGGCAGGTTGTTGGGCGGCCGGCCGTCACAAGACGCGAGATTTCATCTGGAGAGAGAGGGGAGAAAGAGGTCAGAGCACAGGGTAGGGCAGTGTGAGCAGAACCAGCGGTGTCGTTTGACTTAGCAAATGAGGATCGGATGTCGTCGACCTTCTTTTCAAAATGGTTGACGAAGTCATCTGCAGAGAGGGAGGAGGGGGGGGGGGCGGAGGATTCAGGAGGGAGGAGAAGGTGGCAAAGAGCTTCCTAGGGTTAGAGGCAGATGCTTGGAATTTAGCGTGGTAGAAAGTGGCTTTAGCAGCAGAGACAGAGGAGGAAAATGTAGAGAGGAGGGAGTGAAAGGATGCCAGGTCCGCAGGGAGGCGAGTTTTCCTCAATTCCGCTCGGCTGCCCGGAGCCCTGTTCTGTGAGCTCGCAATGAGTCATCGAGCCACGGAGCGGGAGGGGAGGACCGAGCCGGCCTGGAGGATAGGGGACATAGAGAGTCAAGGGATGCAGAGAGGGAGGAGAGGAGGGTTGAGGAGGCAGAATCAGGAGATAGGTGGGAGAAGGTTTGAGCGGAGGGAAGAGATGATAGGATGGAAGAGGAGAGAGTAGCGGGGAGAGAGAGCGAAGGTTGGGACGGCGCGATACCATCCGAGTAGGGGCAGTGTGGGAGGTGTTGGATGAGAGCGAGAGGGAAAAGGATACAAGGCAGTGGTCGGAGACTTGGAGGGGAGTTGCAGTGAGGTTAGTGGAAGAACAGCATCTAGTAAAGATGAGGTCGAGCGTATTGCCTGCCTTGTGAGTAGGGGGGAAGGTGAGAGGGTGAGGTCAAAAGAGGAGAGGAGTGGAAAGAAGGAGGCAGAGAGGAAAGAGTCAAAGGTAGACGTGGGGAGGTTAAAGTCGCCCAGAACTGTGAGAGGTGAGCCGTCCTCAGGAAAGGAGCTTATCAAGGCATCAAGCTCATTGATGAACTCTCCGAGGGAACCTGGAGGGCGATAAATGATAAGGATGTTAAGCTTGAAAGGGCTAGTAACTGACAGCATGGAATTCAAAGGAGGCGATAGACAGATGGGTAAGGGGAGAAAGAGAGAATGACCACTTGGGAGAGATGAGGATCCCGGTGCCACCACCCCGCTGACCAGACGCTCTCGGGGTGTGCGAGAACACGTGGGCGGACGAAGAGAGAGCAGTAGGAGTAGCAGTGTTGTCTGTGGTGATCCATGTTTCCGTCAGTGCCAAGAAGTCGAGGGACTGGAGGGAGGCATAGGCTGAGATGAACTCTGCCTTGTTGACCGCAGATTGGCAGTTCCAGAGGCTACCGGAGACCTGGAACTCCACGTGGGTCGTGCGCGCTGGGACCACCAGAGTAGGGTGGCCGCGGCCACGCGGTGTGGAGCGTTTGTATGGTCTGTGCAGAGAGGAGAGAACAGGGATAAACAGACACATAGTTGACAGGCTACAGAAGAGGCTACGCTAATGCAAAGGAGATTGGAATGACAAGTGGACTACACGTCTCGAATGTTCAGAAAGTTAAGCTACGTAGCAAGAATCTTATTGACTAAAATGATTAAAATGATACAGTACTGCTGAAGTAGGCCAGCTGGCAGTGGGTGCGTTGTTGACACTACACTAATCAAGTCGTTCCGTTGAGTGTAATAGTTTCTGCAGTGTTGCTATTCGGGGCTAGCAGGCTAGCTAGCAGTGTTGTTTACGTTACGTTGCGTTAAAAGAACGACAATAGATGGCTAGCGAACCTAGAAAATCGCTCTAGACTACACAATTATCTTTGATACAAAGCCGGCTATGTAGCTAGCTAAGTAGCTAGCTACGATCAAACAAATCAAACCATTGTACTGTAATGAAATGAAGTGAAAAAGTGATACAACCTGTGAATGCGACCGGGTAGTTGAGTTCTATACAGAAGACGTTGGCTAGCGTTGGCTAGCTGTTGGCTAGCTAGCAGAGTTGGCTAGCTAGCAGAGTCACCTACGTTAAGGATGACAAATAGCTGGCTAGCTAACCTCGGTAAATTAAGATAATCACTCTAAGACTACACACTCTAAACCTAAACAACACAATTATCTTGGATACGATGATACGATGATACGAAGACAGCAAAGACAGCTATGTAGGTAGCTAACACTAAACTAATCAAGTCGTTCAGTTGAGTGAAATAGTAATAGTTTCTCAGTGCAGCTAATCAGTGGACGTTAGCTAGCTGGCTAGTGAAGACTACGTTAGGACGGCGAAATACGATAATTACGCAATTATCTTTGATACAAAGACGGCTATGTAGCTAGCTGAGAAGAAATTGCTAAGATAAGACAAATCAAACCGTTGTGATATAATGAAATATAATGAAAAAGTTATACTACCCGTTGGAGCGACGTGCAGATGCGACCACTCGCTCCAACCGGAACCGGAAACACCAAACAAGGGCACTGCGTTCATCCACCTCTGGCCTGCTCGCCTCCCTACCACTGAGGAAGTACAGCTCCCGCTCTGCCCAGTCAAAACTGTTCGCTGCCCTGGCCCCCCCAATGGTGGAACAAACTCCCTCACGACGCCAGGACAGCGGAGTCAATCACCACCTTCCGGAGACACCTGAAACCCCACCTCTTTAAGGAATACCTAGGATAGGATAAGTAATCCCTCTCACCCCCCCCCCCCACCTTAAGTTTTAGATGCACTATTGTAAAGTGACTGTTCCACTGGATGTCATAAGGTGAATGCACCAATTTGTAAGTCGCTCTGGATAAGAGCGTCTGCTAAATTACTTAAATGTAAATGTAAATGATATCTAGAGCTCTGGAAATGCAAATGCGCTACGCTAAATGCTAATAGTATTAGTTAAAACTCAAATGTTCATTAAAATACACATGCAGGGTATTGAATTAAAGCTACACTCGTTGTGAATCCAGGCAACAAGTCAGATTTTTAAAATGCTTTTCGGCGAAAGCATGAGAAGCTATTATCTGATAGCATGTAACACCCCAAAAGACCCGCAGGGGACGTAAACAAAATAATTAGCATAGTCGGCGCTACACAAAACGCACAAATAAAATATAAAATATTCATTACCTTTGACCATCTTCTTTGTTGGCACTCCTAGATGTCCCATAATCACTATTGGGTCTTTTTTTCTATTAAATCGGTCCATATATAGCCTAGATATCGATCTATGAAGACTGTGTGATAAACGGAAAAAAATAGTGTTTCATAACGTAACGTCATTTCAAAAAAGTCAATGATAAACTTTCACAAAACACTTCGAAATACTTTTGTAATGCAACTTTAGGTATTATTAAACGTTAATAAGCGATCAAATTGATCACAAGGCAAAGTATACTCTTTAGCTGTCTGGAAGAAATGTCCGTGTAACTCTCAACCAAAATATCCGGTCGGAGACCGGAGGGAATCGATTCCCTTGATTTGGTTTGACCAAGAATCAAAGCTGAATCAAATGACAAGACTCTAGACATCGTGTGGAAGCTGTAGGCACTGAAACCTCGGCGTCATGTAATTCGGTTCACTTTGAACAATTCCTGGAAGTGGCGCAAGGATATTTATTTCCATTTTCAGTGATCAGATTTTCTTGCACTTTTCGATGAAACGGACGTTCTGTTATAGTCACAGCCGTGATTTAACCAGTTTTATAAATGTCTGAGTGTTTTCTATCCACACATACTAATCATATGCATATACTATATTCCTGGCCTGAGTAGCAGGGCGCTGAAATGTTGCGCGATGTTTAACAGAATGTTCGAAAAAGTAGAGGGTCGACTGAAGAGGTTAACCATGGATGGCCAAGAACGAGGGGAGAGTGAGGGCAGTCGATTATGTGGAAACTGATCTTTTCCTGGAGGTTTCCAGAGAGAAGCAGGATACCAGCGACGGTTCTCTCACAGACACGGGTGAGGAGCTGTCCGTTGATAGCGCTGGGTGAGGGTGAATTGAGTGGAACAATGTCCGGGCCCAACTGGGTAATGACACCACAGTCCAAAAAACTCTTGTTGGCGCCCAAGTCGATGAGGCTGCCGTCAAGCAGGGTTCTGGGGGGAGAAGGGCCAGTGATTTGGCTCAACAGTATATCCCCCACTACTACCAAGCCAACCCTTTTGCTGGTAGCAGGGATAAAGTGGAGACAAAGTGACCAACCTGGCCACAGTATAAGCAGCTCCTAGTGCTGATTCAGCCTTGGGAAGGGAGGCAGTCGGGGAAGGAGAACAACGAAAGGAAGCAGATGTAGATATGGGGCATGCAACCTTACCTGCCCTCTCCCTCCGATGCTCACGGAGACGGTTGTCAATGCGGATGGCGCGAGAGAGGAGCTCATCAAGTCCATCAGGCTCATCCCTGGACATTCAACTGGTCCTTGATGGTCTCAGTGAGAGAGTTCTAGAATGCTCCCTGAAGGGCCTCCTCATTCCAGCCGCTCTCAGCGGCAAGGGTGCTAAACTCGATCGCCATTTCAGCAACACTATGGGAGTCTTGACGGAGGAACAGGAGTAATTTAGCGGCATCCTTACTGCACATAGGGTGGTTGAAGACTCACTTTATCTCCTTTGTGAAGCTGGAGTAGGAGGCACACTGCCGTGGCCCAGGAAAGCACTGCTCCACGGAGACAGCTAATCAGGAAGGAAATATTGGCCCATTTGCTAGCAAAAGCATAGGGCTTTTGCTCGAATACTATTGAACATTGTACCAAAAAAGCTCTGCAAGCTCCGAGTTTGCATTTGTAACGCTCAAGAGCCGGAACTAATGGCTCACGGGGGGAGGAGGAGGACTAGGGGTTGGTTGTGAGCTATGGGCCTACGGTCCTGTAGGTTAGAAAGTCTCTGTGAAAATACCTTGACGTGCTCCAGGAGGGTTTTCAGGGCTTGTTCATGTTGCTCGAGCACGGCGCCTTGGCCATCGAGGATTTGGTGGAGAGGATCATAGTCTGCTGGAATAATATCATTGGCCAGATCATACTGTTAAGCAGGTATGAGCCTAGTTTTCCAAGGAGAAAGCACTGAGCTTTACAGGGATAATGGAATGGTTGGACATGCCAAGAGAGTCCTGATTGTTCTGTCATGTCACAGGCTTCTGTCTATAACAGAATGGGGGCTTCCCTGTTCAGTATATAGACAATCTGTCATGCAGGTGAAAGAGGACCCAAAAGCGACTTGGCGAAAACAGAGTCTTTAATCCAGTAAAGTAAATACAATCAAAAAAACACAACTTTCACTCGAAATGACGAGGACAAACTGGAGACTCGATCTTGAACAGCAGGTGAACAGCAGGTTGCCTCGGGAAGGCACTTGAACCAAACAGACTCAGACACCTGCTCACCACGCAGCATCTGAGGAAAACACGACACGACAGGGCGATACACAAACACAGCACGGTGAATTCTAGACAAGGAACCGACAGGGCAGAAACGAATAACAAGGAGAGAAATAGGGACTCTAATCAGGGAAAAGGATCGGGAACAGGTGTGGGAAGACTAAATGATTGATTAGGGGAATAGGAACAGCTGGGAGCAGGAACGGAACGAAAGAGAGAAGCGAGAGCGGGAGAGTGAGAGAGGGAGGGGGAGAGAGAGGGATAGAAAGAGGGAAAGAACCTAATAAGACCAGCAGAGGGAAACGAATAGAAGGAGAAGAACAGGGACAAGGCATGATAATCAATGACAAAACATGACAGTACCCCCACTCACCGAGCGCCTCCTGGCGCACTCGAGGAGGAATCCTGGCGGCAACGGAGGAAATCATCAATGAGTGAACGGTCCAGCACGTCCCGAGACGGAACCCAACTCCTCTCCTCAGGACCGTAACCCTCCCAATCCACTAAGTATTGGTGACCCCGTCCCCGAGAACGCATGTCCATGATCTTATGTACCTTGTAAATAGGTGCGCTCTCGACAAGGACGGGAGGGGGAGGGAAGACGAACGGGAGTGCGAAGAAAGGGCTTGACACAGGAGACATGGAAGACAGGATGGACGCGACGAAGATGTCGCGGAAGAAGCAGTCGCACAGCGACAGGATTGACGACCTGGGAGACACGGAACGGACCAATGAACCGCGGAGTCAACTTACGAGAAGCTGTCGTAAGAGGAAGGTTGCGAGTGGAAAGCCACACTCTCTGGCCGCAACAATACCTTGGACTCTTAATCCTGCGTTTATTGGCGGCTCTCACAGTCTGTGCCCTGTAACGGCAAAGTGCAGACCTCACCCTCCTCCAGGTGCGCTCACAACGTTGGACAAACGCTTGAGCGGAGGGAACGCTGGACTCGGCAAGCTGGGATGAGAACAGAGGAGGCTGGTAACCCAGACTACTCTGAAACGGAGATAACCCGGTAGCAGACGAAGGAAGCGAATTGTGAGCGTATTCTGCCCAGGGGAGCTGTTCTGCCCAAGACGCAGGGTTTCTGAAAGAAAGGCTGCGTAGTATGCGACCAATCGTCTGATTGGCCCTCTCTGCTTGACCGTTAGACTGGGGATGAAACCCGGAAGAGAGACTGACGGACGCACCAATCAAACGACAGAACTCCCTCCAAAACTGTGACGTGAATTGCGGGCCTCTGTCTGAAACGGCGTCTAACGGGAGGCCATGAATTCTGAATACATTCTCGATAATGATTTGTGCCGTCTCCTTAGCGGAAGGAAGTTTAGCGAGGGGAATGAAATGTGCCGCCTTAGAGAACCTATCGACAACCGTAAGAATCACAGTCTTCCCCGCAGACAAAGGCAGACCGGTAATGAAGTCTAGGGCGATGTGAGACCATGGTCGAGAAGGAATGGGGAGCGGTCTGAGACGACCGGCAGGAGGAGAGTTACCCGACTTAGTCTGCGCGCAGTCCGAACAAGCAGCCACGAAACGGCGCGTGTCACGCTCCTGAGTCGGCCACCAAAAGCGCTGGCGAATAGACGCAAGAGTGCCTCGAACACCGGGATGACCAGCTAACTTGGCAGAGTGAGCCCACTGAAGAACAGCCAGACGAGTGGAAACAGGAACGAAAAGGAGGTTACTAGGACAAGCGCGCGGCGACGCAGTGTGCGTGAGTGCTTGCTTAACCTGTCTTTCAATTCCCCAGACTGTTAACCCGACAACACGCCCATAAGGAAGAATCCCTCGGGATCAGTAGAAGCCACAGAAGAACTAAACAGACGGGATAAGGCATCAGGCTTGGTGTTCTTGCTACCCGGACGGTAAGAAATCACAAACTCGAAACGAGCGAAAAACAACGCCCAACGAGCTTGACGGGCATTAAGTCGTTTGGCAGAACGGATGTACTCAAGGTTCTTATGGTCTGTCCAAACGACAAAAGGAACGGTCGCCCCCTCCAACCACTGTCGCCATTCGCCTAGGGCTAAGCGGATGGCGAGCAGTTCACGGTTACCCACATCATAGTTGCGCTCAGATGGCGACAGGCGATGAGAAAAATAAGCGCAAGGATGAACCTTATCGTCAGACTGGAAGCGCTGGGATAGAATGGCTCCCACGCCTACCTCTGAAGCGTCAACCTCGACAATGAATTGTCTAGTGACGTCAGGAGTAACGAGGATAGGAACGGACGTAAAACGTTCTTTTAGAAGATCAAAAGCTCCCTGGGCGGAACCGGACCACTTAAAACACGTCTTGACAGAAGTAAGAGCTGTGAGAGGGGCAGCAACTTGACCGAAATTACGAATGAAACGCCGATAGAAATTAGCGAAACCTAAAAAGCGCTGCAACTCGACACGTGACCTTGGAACGGGCCAATCACTGACAGCTTGGACCTTAGCGGAATCCATCTGAATGCCTTCAGCGGAAATAACGGAACCGAGAAAAGTAACGGAGGAGACATGAAAAGAGCACTTCTCAGCCTTTACGTAGAGACAATTCTCTAAAAGGCGCTGTAGAACACGTCGAACGTGCTGAACATGAATCTCGAGTGACGGAGAAAAAATCAGGATATCGTCAAGATAGACAAAAACAAAGATGTTCAGCATGTCTCTCAGAACATCATTAACTAATGCCTGAAAAACAGCTGGCGCATTGGCGAGACCAAACGGCAGAACCCGGTACTCAAAATGCCCTAACGGAGTGTTAAACGCCGTTTTCCACTCGTCCCCCTCTCTGATGCGCACGAGATGGTAAGCGTTACGAAGGTCCAACTTAGTAAAGCACCTGGCTCCCTGCAGAATCTCGAAGGCTGATGACATAAGGGGAAGCGGATAACGATTCTTAACCGTTATGTCATTCAGCCCTCGATAATCCACGCAGGGGCGCAGAGTACCGTCCTTCTTCTTAACAAAAAGAACCCCGCCCCGGCCGGAGAGGAAGAAGGCACTATGGTACCGGCGTCAAGAGACACAGACAAATAATCCTCGAGAGCCTTACGTTCGGGAGCCGACAGAGAGTATAGTCTACCCCGAGGAGGAGTGGTCCCCGGAAGGAGATCAATACTACAATCATACGACCGGTGAGGAGGAAGGGAGTTGGCTCGGGACCGACTGAAGACCGTGCGCAGATCATGATATTCCTCCGGCACTCCTGTCAAATCGCCAGGTTCCTCCTGAGAAGTAGGGACAGAAGAAACGGAGGGATGGCAGACATTAAACACTTCACATGACAAGAAACGTTCCAGGATAGGATAGAATTACTAGACCAATTAATAGAAGGATTATGACATACTAGCCAGGGATGACCCAAAACAACAGGTGTAAACGGTGAACGAAAAATCAAAAAAGAAATAGTCTCACTGTGGTTACCAGATACTGTGAGGGTTAAAGGTAGTGTCTCAAATCTGATACTGGGAAGATGACTACCATCTAAGGCGAACATGGGCGTAGGCTTCTCTAACTCTCTGAAAGGAATGTCATGTTTCCGAACCCATGCTTCGTCCATGAAACAACCCTCAGCCCCAGAGTCTATCAAGGCACTACATGTAGCACCCGAACCGGTCCAGCGTAGATGGACCGACAAAGTAGTACAGGATTTTGATGGAGAGACTTGAGTAGTTGCGCTCACCTGTAGCCCTCCGCTTACAGATGAGCTCTGGCTTTTACTGGACATGAATTAACAAAATGTCCAGCAACTCCGCAATAGAGGCACAGGCGGTTGGTGATCCTCCGTTCCCTCTCCTTAGTCGAGATGCGAATCCCTCCCAGCTGCATGGGCTCAGTCTCTGAGCCAGAGGAGGGAGATGGTTGCGATGCGGAGCAGGGAAACACCGTTGATGCGAGCTCTCTTCCACGAGCCCGGTGACGAAGATCTACCCGTCGTTCTATGCGGATGGCGAGAGCAATCAAAGAGTCCACATCTGAAGGAACCTCCCGGGAGAGAATCTCATCCTTAACCACTGCGTGGAGTCCCTCCAGAAAACGAGCGAGCAGCGCCGGCTCGTTCCACTCACTAGAGGCAGCAAGAGTGCGAAACTCAATAGAATAATCCGTTATGGACCGTTCACCTTGGCATAGGGAAGCCAGGGCCCTAGAAGCCTCCCTACCAAAAACTGAACGGTCAAAAACCCGAATCATCTCCTCTTTAAAGTTCTGGTACTTGTTAGAGCAATCAGCCCTTGCCTCCCAGATAGCTGTGCCCCATTCTCGAGCCCGGCCAGTAAGGAGTGAAATGACGTAAGCAACCCGAGCTCTCTCTCTAGAGTATGTGTTGGGTTGGAGAGAGAACACAATCTCACACTGCGTGAGAAAGGAGCGGCACTCAGTGGGCTGCCCGGAGTAGCAAGGTGGGTTATTAACCCTAGGTTCTGGAGGCTCGGCAGGCCAGGAAGTAACAGGTGGCACGAGACGAAGACTCTGGAACTGTCCAGAGAGGTCGGAAACCTGAGCGGCCAGGTTCTCCACGGCATGGCGAGCAGCAGACAATTCCTGCTCGTGTCTGCCGAGCATGGCTCCTTGGATCTCGACGGCAGTGTAACGAGCGTCTGAAGTCGCTGGGTCCATTCCTTGGTCGGTTCCTTCTGTCATGCAGGTGAAAGAGGACCCAAAAGCGACTTGGCGAAAACAGAGTCTTTAATCCAGTAAAGTAAATACAATCAAAAAACACAACTTTCACTCGAAATGACGAGGACAAACTGGAGACTCGATCTTGAACAGCAGGTGAACAGCAGGTTGCCTCGGGAAGGCACTTGAACCAAACAGACTCAGACACCTGCTCACCACGCAGCATCTGAGGAAAACACGACACGACAGGGCGATACACAAACACAGCACGGTGAATTCTAGACAAGGAACCGACAGGGCAGAAACGAATAACAATGAGAGAAATAGGGACTCTAATCAGGGAAAAGGATCGGGAACAGGTGTGGGAAGACTAAATGATTGATTAGGGGAATAGGAACAGCTGGGAGCAGGAACGGAACGAAAGAGAGAAGAGAGAGCGGGAGAGTGAGAGAGGGAGGGGGAGAGAGAGGGATAGAAAGAGGGAAAGAACCTAATAAGACCAGCAGAGGGAAACGAATAGAAGGAGAAGAACAGGGACAAGGCATGATAATCAATGACAAAACATGACACAATCTTTGTTACCACAGATCTTCGGAAAGATGTAGCTTTGGATAACTGCACAACTTGCTACAGATCTCAAAAACATTGTTGCCCGGAATTTAAATGGGTTTAAGTAGTGAGACAAATTTCTGGAGGACAATACCATGCTGACTCACGTGTTTACATGTGTGGTTGGGGTGGGGCTAAGGTATAAAAGGGTATGAACAATGTAAAAATAAGCAAACCACTTTCATTTGATTTAAGCCTCAATAAAGAAATTAGGACACATATACATATATAATTCTTATGATCAACTGTAAGATTGGAAATCCTTGCAAGATTGACGAAATTACCTTCAGTCTAACACAGCTATTCATTAAATTTGTTGTTGTCAAATCAAAATCAAATCAAATTGTATTGGACACATACACATGGTTAGCAGATGTTATTGCGAGTGTAGCATGGATGGCCAAGAACCAGGGGTGAGAGAGGGCAGTTGATTATGTGGAAACTGATCCTGCATGTGCTTCTAGTTCCGACACTGCATCAATATCTAATCTAAGTAATATATAACAATTCCACAACAGATACCTAATACACACAAATCTAAGTAAAGTAATGGAATAACAAAATATAAATATATGGATGAGCAATGACAGAATGGCATAGGCTAAGATGCAATATATAGTATAGAATAGAGTATTTACATATGATATGAATAATACAAGAAATGTAAACAATATTAAGGTGGCAGATTTAAAGTGACTAGTGTTCCATTTATTAAAACCTCTCTGGGATAGGCGGGACACAAATGTCCCACCTGGCCAATTGCCAGGGAAAATGCAGGGTGCCAAATTCAAATAAAATACCACAAAATTCTAACTTTTATTAAATCACATGTAAGATACCAAATTAAAGCTACACTCGTTGTGATTCCTGTCAGATTCCAAAAAGTATTTTCGGCGAAAGGATAAGAAGCTATTATCTGATGATAGCACAACAGTAAACAAAGAGAGAGTAGCATATTTCAACCCTGCAGGCACCACACAAAACGCAGAAATAAAATATAAATCATGCCTTACCTTTGACGAGCTTCTTTTGTAGGCACTCCAATATGTCCCATAAACATCACAAATGGTCCTTTTGTTCGATTAATTCCGTCGATATACAGTATATCCAAAATGTCAATTTATTTGGCGCTTTTGATCCAGAAAAAAAACTGCTTCCAATTTCTGCAACGTTACTACAAAATATCTTAAAAGTTACCTGTAAACTTTGCCAAAACATTTCAAACTACTTTGATAATACAACTTTAGGTATTTTTAAACGTTAATAATCTATAAAATTGTAGACGGGACAGTCTGTGTTCAATGCAGGAAGACAACAAACTAACGCTACTTTTCCAGTCATGTGCCTTCTCAAAAAGTACACTTCAAATGACACAAATTCAAGATGGCCGTACTTCTTCATTACACAAAGGAATAACCTCAAGCAACTTCCAAAGCCTGGGGACATCCAGTGGAAGCGGTAGGAACTGCAGACAAGTGCCTTAGGAATCTCGTTTCCCAATGAAATATCATTGAATAGACAGTGACCTCAAAAAAATAAATCTGAATGATTAGTCCTCTGGGTTTTACCTGCTACATAAGTTCTGTTATACTCACATACATGAGTTTTAGAAACTGTACTAATAATATGCAAATGTACTAATAATATGCATATCTTATATTCTTGGCATGAGTAGCAGGAAGTTGAAATTGGGCACGCTATTTATTATCTTACTGAAAATGCTGCCCCCTATCCCAAAGAGGTTTAAAGCACCATTGATTTCAAGTCTGTATGTAGACAGCAGCCTCTCTGTGCTAGTGATGGCTGTTTAACAATGGAATTGAGATAGAAGCTGTTTTTCAGTCTCTCGGTCCCAGCTTTGATGCACCTGTACTGACCTTGCCTTCTAGATGGTAGCGGGAGGAACAGGCAGTGGCTCGGGTGATTGTTGTCCTTGATGATCTTTTTGGCCTTCCTGTGACATCGGGTGCTGTTGGTGTCCCGGAAGGCAGGTAGTTTGTCCCTGGTGATGCATTGTGCAGACCGCACCACCCTCTGGAGAGCCCTGCGGTTGTGGGCGGTGCAGTTGCCGTACCAGGTGGTGATACAGCCTGACAGGATGCCATCAATTGTGATCTGTAAAAGTTTGTGGGGTTTTAGGTGACAAGCCAAATTTCTTCAGCCTCCTGAGGTTGAAGAGGCGCTGTTGCACGTTCTTCACCACGCTGTCTGTGTGGTTGGAGCATTTCATTTTGTCCGTGATGTGTATGCTAAGGAACAAAAAACTTTCCGCCTTCTCCACTGCTGTCCTGTCGATGTGGATTGGGGGAGTGGGGAGTTGGGGGTACTCCCTCTGATGATTCCTGAAGTCCACAATCACCTCCTTTGCTTTTTGCTGAAGTTGAGTGAGAGGTTATTTTCAGGACATCACACTCTGAGAACCCTCACCTCCTCCCTGTAGGCTGTCTCGTCGTTGTTGGTAATTAAGCCTACTACTGTTTTGTCATCTGCAAACTTGATGATTGAGTAGGAGGCGTGCATAGCCACGCAGTCATGGGTGAACGGGGAGTACATGAGGCAGCCCAGCATGCACCCAGGGCATCAAGCTTAAATATGAGCTTGGAGGGTACTATGTTGTTGAATGCTAAGCTGTAGTCAATTAACAGCATTCTTACATAGGTATTCCTCTTGTCCAGATGGGATAGGTCAGTGTGCAGTGTGATGGTGATTGCATCGTCTGTGGACCTACTGTATTGGGGTCGTAAGCAAATTGAAGTGGGGCTAGGGTGTCAGGTAAGGTGGAGGTGATATGATCCTTGTCTAGTCTCTCAAAGCAATTCATGATGACAGAAGTGAGTGCTACAGGGCGGTAGTCATATAGTTCAGTTACCTTTGCATTCTTGGGTACATGAACAATGGTGGCGATCTTGAAGCATGTGGGGAAAACTGACTGGGATAGGGAGAGATTGAATATGTCAGTAAAAACACCAGCCAGCTGGTTTGCGCATGCTCTGAGGACTCGGCGAGGGATGCCGTCTGGGCCGGCAGCCTTGCGAGGGTTAACACGTTTAAATGTATTACTCACGTCGGCCACGGAGAAGGAGAGCCCACAGTCCTTGGTAGCGGGCTGCATCGGTGGCACTGTATTATCCTCAAAGCGGGCAAAGTAGGTGTTTAGTTTATCTGGAAGCAAGACGTTGGTGTCCGTGACGTGGATGGTTTTCCTTTTGTAGTCCGCAATTGTCTGTAGACCCTGCCGCATGGGTCTCGCGACTCAACTTTGTCTCTGTTCACATTTTGCTTATTTGATTGCCTTGTGGAGGGAAATACTACACTGTTTTCGGCCATATTCCCAGTTGCTTTCCATGGTTAAATGCGGTGGTTTGGACTTTCAATTTTGCGCCAATACCGACATCTATCCACGGTTTCTGGTTAGGGTAGGTTATACTAGTCACAGTGGGTACAAAATATCCTATACACTTCCTTATAAACTCACTCACCAAATCAGCGTATACGTTGTTATTATTCTCTGAGGCTAACCAGAAACATATCCCAGTCTGTGTGATCAAAACAATCTAGATGTGTGGATTCCGATTGGTCAGACCAGCGTTGAATAGTCCTTAGCATGTTTGCTTCCTGTTTGAGTTTCTGCCTAGAGGAAGGGAGGAGCAAAATGGAGGCATAGTCAGATTTGACCAAATGCGACTATTTGTTTTTCGTTAGAAGCAATGTTTTTGTAAATAGTTAACTGTCATCTCTCCAAGTTTAGCTGGAACAGAGCACGACAGGATTTGACTAAATGTGATTGGTTGTCGATATGACATCGGCCAATGTCTTGTCTTTTTTGATAATACTTTGAGCAGAATATCAGATCTCAAAATGTTTGGAGAAGTTTTTGATATCACCAGTGCCACACCCATCTGATGTACCCAATATATGAGTGTATTCCACCAAATGGTTTGCTCCTACAGACAGTGAGTCACATGGCTGTGGTTTTCTACGTATATAAAGCAGGCAGACAGGCATCGAGGCATTCAGTTACTGATCGATTGAATGTTAGAATGGCAAAATGAGTGACCTATGCAACTTTGAGCATGGTGTGATTGTCTGTGCCAGGCGTGCCGGTTCCAGTATCTCAGAAACAGCCTCCCTCCTGGGTTTACCGAAATTGATGCGACAAACAAAAAACATCCAGTCAAAGGCAGTCATGTGGGTGTAAAGAACGCGATAGAAGACAGAGAGCTAGTTTCAAGAGCAGAGTGCAGCAGGTGTTTATTGGAAGGGACCATAGGAGGAGGCATGTAGCTGGGTCCAGGGGCAGGCAGAAGGTCATACACGGTATGTTCAAAATGCCACCAGTACAGGCAGGGTATAGGCAAAAGGCATTGTGAGTGAGAATAATGAATAGTGAATAATTTTGCACGTCCAATTTTTCAGTTTTTGATTTGTTAAAAAAGTTTGAAATATCCAATAAATGTCGTTCCACTTCATAATTGTGTCCCACTTGTTGTTGATTCTTCACAAAAAAATACAGTTTTATATCTTTATATTTGAAGCCTGAAATGTGGCAAAAGGTCGCAAAGCTCAAGGGGGCCGAATACTTTCACAAGGCACTGTATACCCACACTATGGGAACTAGGGAGCGAGGAGTGAGTAACGTAACAGGACAGAGTTTTAGAGGACAATGTAATTTATTTTTTATTTCTATTCATTTTTAATGAGTTCATTATTCGTTGGCGAGACCCCTGGAGGCTGAGGCATCAACACAATTCCACCTTTAAATGGAACGCTGATTGTTTTTCATGTTTATTCAGAACCCGTGGGTCAGTGGTCCGCCGTAATCTCCCAGCCCTCCCAAGGACAATTTGGGGGAGATATTATGAATAAAAATAATATCACACAGAAAAGGGACCCACAGCAACAATGAATAGCATTACTGGCTGATCTGAAGCCGTTCATGTCAGATCCATTTGGTGTGGGCATCAATACAACACAGCTGTGGGCTTCTGAGTAAGCCTCTGATGTCTGAGTGGTTATGCATAGAGTAATAATCCACACGCATTAGTATGTGCCCACAATACCAGGGCTGTAGATGCTCTCCAGTTCTCCTTTTTATCTTATCTGTCATTAAATCTCCCTAGAAGGTATTAAAAAAATTCCTATGCATTCCATTCCATTTGGATGCAAGTGTTGCTGAAAGATAAAAGCAGTTCGCTAATCACTGACTAACACAGAGGGGATGACAACAGGACATACTGTACTGTACAAACATATTCCAATAAATGTAAGCTGATACAGTATGTATGCATGCATGTATGTCATGTATTAGGTATCTTAAAATAGCTAAAATATGTGGAATAATGACAGTGTAATAAGAACACATGTGCACTCAATTTGTGAAAACCTCTGATAAGTGAGAAGAGTTGAACTGCTAGGAGTCGTCACAGCAACTTGCCTCCCTCCCGTACCCTTGACCTAAATGGAGAGACATTCGGGGGGAGAGTAGAATTAAAATGAAAAGAAAAATACAATTATACAGAGAAAGAAATACATTAGGTGATCAAATATAGCATTTTCCTTGAACTGTGGGGTAAGGGAATGAATGTTCCAGTAATATGAACACGGAGAGGTGCAACCAGGGGTACGTTCCACTGGGCATATTCTCCCTTCATCTCAGTCTCACAGGGACGGAGGGGTCAAGAGAAATGTTGGGTGGATCACACAAATGACACTTATTGTATGTCAGATTAGCTCAGTTCTACCAGTGTACTCGGCCATTCAGACTGGATTAAATGTATTAATGTGGTGTGAAATGAATCCAGCGGTCACAGTCAGTCTGGCCCTTACATCCTTACCATGTTAAAACTATTTCTCTTTTTTTCAATTCATCCTTGCCCTGTCTGTGATTTCAATAATGTATATTTACTAAGCTTATGACCTTGAGGAAGACTTCCATTAAACGAAGGTCCCCTGGTTGGCTAGGTCGCTAGGATGTCACTTAACAGTTTTCCTCAGCAGTATTCTCAAAACTTCATGCTAGAAGTTGCCTCTCAGGGTATCATACTGAATTACACTTTTCAGCAGCAGGTCTAGCAGCTGTAAAATGGAGCTTCTTGTGGAAAAAATTTTTCAATTTACATTGCTGTTATTCAACCCAGGCAGGAAGGAGCCTCTCCTCCTTGACACAAATGTAAAGCCTGCATAGTGCTGTTAGTCGCACATGTAATAAAGTGCCTGGGAGGCAACAAAAGGAAAATCACGTGATCTCACTCATTAGAGACAGGCCTATCTTCTACTGAGACCGTTTGATCCCACTCATTAGAGACAGGCCTATCTTCTACAGAGACCGTTTGATCCCACTCATTAGAGACAGGCCTATCTTCTACTGAGACCATTTGATCCCACTCATTAGAGACAGGCCTATCTTCTACTGAGACCGTTTGATCCCACTCATTAGAGACAGGCCTATCTTCTACAGAGACCGTTTGATCCCACTCATTAGAGACAGGCCTATCTTCTACAGAGACCGTTTGATCCCACTCATTAGAGACAGGCCTATCTTCTACTGAGTCGGCTGGTGAACAGTGAATAGGCCTAGCCCTTATATCAACTATACATTCATACTAGTGTTAAAGAGACAAAGTTCAATTAGGGGCTCTGGGATTGTCTAAATGGCGGTATATATAAAACCCACAGTTCCAGACAAGTTGGCAGATTGGTCCTTCTGGATTAATTACTTTCATTAATTATTTTGTAATTAGCCACATGTAATTGCTTTCCAACACCTAGGATTACACTGTCTTTTGTAGCATATTATCTCCCTCAATTAGGGACGGCTGTTGGGGTAAGACAGTACTTCATGTGGCTTTTCTTTCCATTTTATTTCTCTATTTCCCAACTTATCCTCTATTTTACCCATTCCTTCCTCCCTCCTTTTTTTCCCTCTCTTTCGATTTCTCACAAAAGACGGCCTAAGTTACTGCAACGAGTCGACTTGATGTTAGACCAAGACAAATTATAGCCGGTCTGCCTGTGATCTCTAACCCGGGGCCTCTCAGTCTAGTATCAGGTCCAAATCCACTCATTAGTTTCACAGTAAACAACTGCAGCACCGTTTGTGTTTCCTAGCAAAACATTACCCACATGCTGCATGGGCCTCAGTGGAAACATACAGTATCCGATCATCCCTCACCCCAGCTGTACTTTATCCGCACATTGAGACATTAATGCCCCAGTGTTTGAATCTCATATCTCCCCTTCCCAATGATATCCAGGCAACCCTCAGTTCAAACAGAGGCAGTTGATTATCAGAGAGCTGTAGAATGGATAGTGGGATAGGGGGGGCTGAGGAAGGCAGGAGGCCGGATTGGGCGATAAGCCTGGGTCTTATTGGCTATCTGAGCCAACTGACATCCCCTTGAAGGGAATGTGGTGTGTGTGTATTTGTGTCTATGTATGTGCATTTGTGTGTGCATACTGTGTGTGTGTATGTATGTATGTATGTATGTATGTATGTATGTATGTATGTATGTATGTATGTATGTATGTATGTATGTATGTATGTATGTATGTATGTATGTATGTATGTATGTATGTATGTATGTATGTATGTATGTATGTATGTATGTATGTATGTATGTATGTATGTATGTATGTATGTATGTATGTATGTATGTATGTATGTATGTATGCATGCATGTATGTATGCGTGTTTGTTTGTTTGTTTGTTTGTTTGTTTGTTTGTTTGTGTGTGTGTGTGTGTGTGTGTGTGTGTGTGTGTGTGTGTGTGTGTGTGTGTGTGTGTGTGTGTGTGTGTGTGTGTGTGTGTGTGTGTGTGTGTGTGTGTGTGTGTGTGTGTGTGTGTGTGTGTGTGTGTGTGGAGCTAAGTTCCCTGTGTGCTGTATGCTCAGTCTACTGAAATTAGGTAACTGGTTTATGGGGTTGGGGGCTGGGGGCTGTGGAAGGATAGTGGAAGCGAGGGGTAAGCCTGGCCTTTGAATTGGTGCAGCATGGGGAGCAAGAGGTGAAGAAGGGAAGTGGCTGGGGAGACAGCATCAGCTGAGATGATTCGTCCCAGACCTTCCATCCTCTACCAAGTCCACAAAGTTTAGCTGCCTGGCTGCAAGGCTGGGGAATAACTGATTAACAAAAAGACTAACTGATTTCTAACAAAAACTGTAACTGTAATGTGTTTCATTACCAGCAGAAATATTGTAATCAGATTACAGATACTTAAAAACAAACTAGATTATTATTTCTATGATTACCAAAAAAACATTTTTTTTATTTTATTTAACTAGGCAAGTCAGTTAAGAAGAAATTATTATTTACAAGGACGGCCTACCAGGGAACAGTGGGTTAACTGCCTTGTTCAGGGGCAGAATGACAAATTTTTACCTTGTCAGCTCGGGGATTCAATCCATCAACCTTTCGGTTACTGGCCCAACGCTTTTACCCCTACCTGCCACCCCCTAATACTTTGACACCTTTATGTTTTCTCAATGACATTCAAATCAGCATTGAAAAAAGGCGTTCCGCCTGAATGAATCCGACCACAAGTCAGAGACAACTACGATGACACCAAATGCGTTTGATGGATAGCGGAAAAAGAGCAGGAATAGGTTTTTGTAGGCTACAGTGCAAGCTATATCTTACAATGGTGCGAGTGCTGTCACCATCAAATATTATCAGTGCTGTGCGAGTAACTGAAATATGTTTTCTTTCCAGTTATTACACAACTAATTGACCAATGTCGTTTCAATTACTTGAATTTAATTTCGTTTTTAAATGTTTTCTTTCGTGATTACAATGCAACGTTTCTCTAGAGAGACATCACATAATTAATGAGAGAAATCAAGTCAAGAACTATGTGGGATGCTGGGCTGAAGGAAGTTGTACTTCTGATTAAGCAAATATTCAACCTAGTTCAGAGCAGAAACGTGGTAATTAACTACAATGACCATAATCTATTGCGCCTATTCTTTATGGCGTGGACAGAGATGGATACACTTTTACACCTGTTACATTAGGTTAGATACACACAGACCACACAGATCGCATGAGAGAGGAATGTACACAACACACATTTGGGTGAGGGATATAGACAGTTTGTGAAAGTATTCCTTATCTACTTTGAAGAACTAGTCAAATTATTTCATCAGACAGCTCTGCAGCATACTTAGGCAGGCTAGCCTAGCTAAATAGGATGACTAAAGACAGTACAGTATGGAGAGCACAGAGATAATGTTGTCTGGCTGCTACTGCCTGAGAACAGATGAGATGACGACTTTATGGAATGAAAAATAATAAAAACATAAAATAAAACTAAGTGATATACCTAACTGAAATAATGTGTTATTTCATAGTAATGTCCAATTATTCTGTTGATGTCTACCTAATGTGGAGCTGACAGAGACAATGGAATATTGACAATGTTTTGGCAATGGAATGTTCACTATTTTTGGCTTTGGAATTTCCAAGTAAAAGCTCTCAAATTATTTTAATGTAATTATTTTATAATGCATTTAATTTTTATTTTTTATAATCAAACTGAAACTTAACCGACCTCAAAAAGCACTAATCGCGCTTTAAGACCAACTTGAATAAATGCTTGGAGGTAAGGACGACAGCAGTGGTGTAGCCTACAGGCAATACGGATATCAATTAGGCCTATTATTGATATTGTTACGGGATTCTTCCGTCGAAGGAGAGGCGGACCAATACGCAGCGTGGTTGAAGTTCATGGTTTTTTAATAAGAAAAACTATACATGAACAAACTACAAAACAATAAATGTGAAACCCCGAAACCAGTCCCGTGTGTTACAAACACTGACACAGGAGACAATCACCCACAAAACCCAACATCAAACAGGCTACCTAAATATGGTTCAATGGACAATGACTAACACCTGTCTCTGATTGAGAACCATATCAGGCCAAACACAGAAACAGACAAACTAGACACACAACATAGAATGCCCACTCAGATCACACCCTGACCAAACAAAGCAAACTATGGTCAGGGTGTGACAGATATCTACAAAGATATTATGTGAATCACACTGATGCTCTCAGTTATTTGAACCTTACAGATTATGATTGTTGTGGATGGCTGTTCACAAAAGAGTAGGTGTATTTTACCCCAATAATCATTGAATAAAAGAAGTGCAAGCTAAGCTGCCTATCAATCATTGTTAATGTGACCTGTGGACAGCCAGTGAAAATTGCAGTTGTAGCCCCCTCGGACGGTTACGTCGGTAGACCAGACGTGTTGGATCGGCAGGGCTCTGTGTAGGCAGTAAAATGGTCCAGGCCAATTTGCAAAATAGGTATTGTAGCCCAAGTAATTAGCTGATGGGTCCTCTTCAGCTAACAGTCCGATATGCTCTGGACAGGTAGCAGGCCGCAGCTAGCAGGCTAGCGGATGGGCCTCCAGGGGATGTTGCGCCAGAAGAACCTGTTGAAATCCTTCGGGCAGATTTCGTAGGTAGACTAGTCGTGATGGATTCGGCGGGGCTCCGTGTCGGCAGTAAAAGGGATCCAGGCCAATTGGCAAAATATGTATTGTAGCCCAAGGAGTAGCCTCTGGACCTATTCAGCTAGCCGGGAGATGGGCCAGGCACGAGGCTGGTTCCAGGTTCACTGGTGCTTGCTTCGGGACAGAGACGTTAGCCAGGGGGTAGTCATTCGGACAGCAGCTAGCTAGCGGTGATGATCTAGGTGAAAAGGATCAGAGTGTGCGGAAGGAAACCAGAGATGTGAAGAAAAAGCAGTCAGGTATGCTCTGGGTTTAATCCTCACTGTGCAGACTGGCACGAGTTGACCTGGCTAAGGTTAGTTGATGACCGCTAGCAGTGGCCTTTAGATGCACTATTGTAAAGTGACTGTTCCACTGGATGTCATAAGGTGAATGCACCAATTTGTAAGTCGCTCTGGATAAGAGCGTCTGCTAAATGACTTAAATGTAATGTAAATGACTACTAGCTAGCTAGCTGGCTAGCTTCCGTTGGGAGTTCCGGTTCTAAAGTATAGAAAATTGCAGATCCATACCACATTGGGTAAGTTGGGTTGCAGGAGAGAGTTTCAACAACAGAGGTTCAAAATATAAAAAATATATACAAAATATATACAAAGGGTAAAAAAGGATATATACACGGGACACGAGACAAAGACAAAGACGTCTGAACTACTACGCCATCTTGGAACAATGGACCAAGTAGAGATTTCTCAGTCGTCCGAGGAATATGCCGAACTCCACCATTCATGGTCGACCCTGGCCCACCATGGAACTACAATTGGCCACCATGAGGCATGGCTGCAGACATTGTCGGATGATTTAGGAACTCCGCTCTGCTCCGCAACTGCTGCACCTGTGGCTGTTCCTAATATTCCACTCCCTACCAGCCCAGCGTATTCCTCTCTTTGAGAGCCTCATCTCCCGGCACCGGAGCGCTGTGAGGGGCATCCTGGGAGGTGTCATCGGTTCCTGCTCCAATGCTCTCTGGTGTTCGAGCTGCAGACAACAACATTTCCCACCAAGCATTCCAGAGTGGCATAAGTCATCTCCTTGCTCCCAAGATGGGCTCTTAATTGGCAAAGCTTCACCCAGTAGATGAGGATGGTTTTTGATAACTCCATCAGTGGCAGGAATGCTGATCAAAGACTCATTGCTCTTCTGCAGGGCATAGCAGTTCAGGCCATTGACTTTCAGACGCTCGCCACTGAGAGCAGTCGGAATACAAAGGCACTTCACTCCGCCTTTCTGAACGGACTCAGCGAGGTCCTCAAGGATGAACTAGCTTCCCGGGACAACCCTGACAGTCTGGATGAGCTCATCGTCCTGGCCATCCGTTTGACAACCGTCTTCGGGAGCGTCATTGTGAGAGGATGGAGGGCTTCCGAGTGGTCTCCACTGATTTGTGTCCTGCAGAGGGTGTTGATTATTAGGTTGTTCCACTGCCATATGCTGCATCTGCTTGTTCTGTACCCCGTCAGAGTTTTCAATTCAGCTCTAGTTCACCTTCATATCCTTCAGAGCAGCCGATGCAATTGGAACGCACCGCTCTGAAGAGAAGGCGCAGGATTAGCGAGCATCGTTGTCTTTACTGTGAGAGTCTGGACACTTCTGTGCCTCCAATACCGAACTGATGGGAAACGGGATGAGTCGTCAGTAGACGGGAGAATACTGGTGAATCAGATGCAGTCTCCAGATGACGACATGGTACGCACCTTGCTTCCGGCCAACCTGCAGTGGGATAATGGGCAGTTGGACATTACTGCATTCATAGACTCTGGGGTTACCGGCTGTTTTCTGGATCGCACATTAGCTTGCCAACCGGGGCTGCCTCTCACTAAGCAGGACATTCCGTTGTTGGTCACTGTGCTATGGTCAACCCCTAGTGTCTGGGAAGATCAAGCAACTCACCATGCCTATTCAGCTATGAGTTCTGCATTACCACATGGATCTTATCCAGTTACATCTGGTGGACTCTCCTGAGCTTCCCCTGGTTCTTGGACATCTGTGGCTTTCTAATCCTCAAATTGACTGGCAGTCATTCGAGAAACCAAGGCTGTTGAGTCTGCCGATAAGAATGTGGTGATTGACAGAGTCGAAAGGCTTGGCCAGGTCAATTAATATGGCTGCACAGTGTTGTCTTTTATCAATGGCAGTTATGATATCGTTTAGTACCTTGAGCGTGGCTGAAGTGCACCCATGATCAGCTCGGAAACCAGATTGCATAGCGGAGAAGGTACAGTGGGATTCGAAATGGTCGGTGATCTGCTTGTTAACTTGGCTTTCGAAGACCTTAGAAAGACAGGGTAGGATAGATATATATCCTATATAGATATTCCATTAAAAATCAGCCGTTTCCAACTACAATAGTCATTTACAACATTAATAGTCTCTACACTGTATTTCGGATCAATTTGATGTTAATTTAATGGACAAATAAATTGCTTTTATTTCAAAAACATGGACATTTCTACGTGACCCCAAACTTTTGAACAGTAGTGTATGTACGGAGACATTCAACAGGATTCCTCCCCTTTCCTTCTGGAGGTGTAAATTCAGGCATACTCACAGGCAAAAAAATAATTGTTAATCCCTCACCCACTGTTTACAATGCGTATAAGTTTACCTGTATCATGCCTAGACTGCAGTTTTCACTGAACATGAGGAAACATTGTTTCATTGTAAACCATCCTCAGTCATGAATGGATAACAGTGTACGAAGTCTATACCTTTCTAACATTTCATTATGAAACATTGAATGAATGACTGACTGACTGATTGATTATGAATAAACACACAGATTCATAGACACAGTCACTTACTAAAACATAACCCACACCCAACACCATCACTATCATCACCACTATCACCATCACCACCACCCTACTGCAGACACACAGCTGCCAGAGGAGCCACACACACAAACAGGCAAACGCACATGCACGATTGCGCATGCATGCGCATGCGCACACACACACAATCTTTCCTTTACACATAGGGGGAATAAAATGATGAAAGAACACAATACAGTAAAAAAGTAATCAAAATAGAGTCTGTGTGTGAGTTGGGGTCATCCGAGGGGTCAGTCCTGGAAATGCCAAGCAGTCCACTGTCTTCCACTATTTTTCCCACACCCCCTCAGTCTCTGTCTACACCTCGTTCACAGGAGATTCTGCCTTATTTTCTCCTGTATTGGATCAGATTAAAGTTCAAAAGAAGCAATTTGGGGGTAACTAAAATGGGAACAAGCTTGAGGAAAAGAGGAATAGGAGAGAGGTGGCAGCTGCAGCCTCCACCTTCAAGTTCAAACGCTCCTCTGTTACACTGCCAATCTTCATTGGACTCTGCTTTGGGCTGGAGATGCAGCCTGGACCAATTTGTGTCTCACTACTTTGCTTTTAAATGGGACGTAATAGGCCTGATGTGAGGGGAGCCCTGGCCTGCTGTGTTTCAGGCTGTGCTTTTAGAGATGTTACAACAAGGTCTCGTAACATCATTTTGTCGCTCCAAATGATCAGATGAATAATTGAGTTTGACTCACTTAAATCAAAGGAATGAGTTCTCACCATCATCATGTCCCTCTCTCCTTGTGAATCTCTTCCACGAGTCAACATCAAGAGCTCAATGACACATCAATCCCTTTCACTGGCAGGGAAACAGCTTTTCCACAGTAAGGAAAGTACTGCCAACTACCACAATGTGCTATATCAAATCATGTTCTTTGGCCATCCACTAGCTCTGTATTTATTTCTGCAAAATACTAGGTGAGTTGTAAATATTGAAAGATTTTGAAAATAATAACAGTGACTGTTGAGTTTAGTCTGTTCAGAGCTGTTGAGACAATAACATATTCCTTTATTCTATAACAGTAGTTCGCAAACTTTTTATAGTCCCGTCCCCTTCAAACATTCAACCTTCAGCTGCGTACCCTCTCTAGCACAAGGGTCAGTGGACTCTCAAATTTTTTTTTGTTGCCATCATTGTAAGCCTGCCACACACTATACTATACATTTATTAAACATAAGAATGAGTGTGAGTTGTTGTCACAACCCGGCTCATGGGAAGTGAGAAAGAGATCTTATAATATAATAATAATCAATCATTTTGCTCTTTATTTAACCATCTTACATATAAAACCTTATTTGTTCATTGAAGATTACAAATAACTCAAAACAGGTTCATGAGAAAGGTGTGTGTAACGGCGTTCGTCTGTTGGAAGAGAGTCGGACCAAAATGCGGCGTGGTGGTTACTCATGTTCTTTAATGAAATAGTGTACGATACATGATATAACTAAATATATACAAAACAACAAACAAAACACGAAAACCTATACAGCCTATCTTGTGACTACAAACACAGAGACAGGAACAATCACCCACAAAACACATAGTGAAACCTAGGCTACCTAAATATGGTTCCCAATCAGAGACAACGAGAATCACCTGACTCAGATTGAGAACCGCCAAAGGCAGCCAAGCCTATGCTAGACACCCCTACTCAGCCGCAATCCCAATGCCTACAAAACCCCAATACGAAACACAACAAATTAAACCCATGTCACACCCTGGCCTGACCAAATATATAACGAAAACACAGAATACTAAGACCAAGGCGTGACAGTGTGCTTGAAAGGATGCACATAACTCTGCAATGTCGGTTGGTATTGGAGAGTGTCTCAGGCTTAAATTGTTTTCCACACACAATCTGTGCCTGTATATAGTTTTCATGCTAGTGAGGGCCGAGAATCCACTCTCACATAGGTACGTGGTTGCAAAGGGCATCAGTATCTTAATTAACAGTCCGATTTGCCAAATCAGGATACTCTTAGCACAGCCCAAACCAGAAATCTGGCAGTAGCTTCTGATTAAATAATATTTTCACAGAACCGCTTGTTGCAATTTTGATGAGGCTCTCTTGTTCAGATATCGGTAAGTGAACTGGAGGCAATGCATGAAAGGGATAACTAATCCAGGTGTTTGTGTCATCCGTTTTGGGAATGTACCTGCGTAATTGCACACCCAACTCACTCAGGTGCTTTGCTATATCACATTTTAACACGCTTGAGTTCATTTGCACACAAAAAAATCATACAATGACGGAAAGACCTGTGTGTTTTCCTTGTTAATGCAGACAGAGAAGAGATCGAACTTCTTAATCATAGCCTCAATTTTGTCCCTCACATTGAATGTACAGTGGGGAGAACAAGTATTTGATACACTGACGATTTTGCAGGTTTTCCTACTGACAAAGCATGTAGAGGTCTGTCATTTTCGTCATAGGTACACTTCAACTGTGAGAGATGGAATCTAAAACACAAATCCAGAAAATCAAGTAATTCATTTGCATTTTATTGCATGACACAAGATACATCAGAAAAGCCAAACTTAATATTTGGTACAGAAACCTTTGTTTGCAATTACAGAGATCATACGTTTCCTGTGGTTTCCTGTAGTTTAACAAATACTTGTTCTCCTCACTGTAGTTGCGAAGAGTCCCTGTAATCCTAGATTCAGCTCATCTCGGTGGATGCTGCAGTGTACCCAAGTAGTGTCGGAAGTAACTGCTTGTACAAGCATTACCACCACTATGTCTCCCTGTCATGGCTTTTGCGCCATAAAGATACCAACACATCTTGACCACCAAAGTCCATTTGATGTCACAAAGCTGTCCATTACTTAAAAAATATCCTTACCTGTTGTCCTAGTTTCCAGTAGTTTGAAGAAGAGGATGTCTTCCTTAATTGACCCCCCATAAACATAACGGACATATACTAGGAGCTGTGCCAGGCCCGCCACGTCTGTTGATTCATCCAGCTATAATGCATAGAATTCACTTGCTTGTATGCAGTAATTGTTTCAAAACATCTCCTGCCATGTCACTGATGCGTCATGAGACGGTGTTGTTTAATGAAAGAATTGTCTGTATAGTTTTTTTGTCTTTTTCCATCAGGATTGTCCGAGCCATATCCGCGGCGATAGGAAGAATTAAGTCCTCTACAATAGTATGGGGCTTGCCTGTCCTAGCCACTCGGTAGCTCAACATATAAGACGCTTCTAGCCCCTTCTTATTAATCATCCTGCTGTGTTCCATCCGAAATGGACCGATTTACAAGTTTATTCTTTGAAAAATGTAGTTAATTTAACCTGATTGTCATAAGGTTCCATGACTTTGTCCACACAGGGCATCTGAGCACACAAAATAGATTTGGATGATTTTTATAACATTTTGGGTGTTTTATTTAACTTGTGTACACCTTAGAAATTAGAAATGATTGGGTGAGACTACAATTAGTGTATAAAATTGAGTTCAGGCACATACCCATTCATTAGTTTGGACACACTTCCTCTCCCAGACCCCCACAGGCATGTGTGTTTGAGCACACACACACACACACACACACACACACACACACACACACACACACACACACACACACACACACACACACACACACACACACACACACACACACACACACACACACACACACACACACACACACACACACACACACCTCACTCCCATTCTTGGCTTCCATCTCAACCCCCACGGGAACCTTACCCCAATAGAATCTTATCCCCACGGGAACCACACCTGTTGGCAGTCTCACAAACAACTGCAACATTGTTTCAATAATATTGTAAGGTTCTGCTTTTCTTTTCTAAAGCAACCTTGTGTTCTTTTTCTTTGTGTTCTTGAACATAGCCCTGTTGCTTGGTTCTGGAACGTTGCCCTGTCTTTCATTTTTGTTCATTAATTTCACCTGTGTTCGTTTCTCACCTGCTCTCATCAGCTCCCTATTTAGTTCAGTTCGTTCTGTTTGTATGGCTGTGTTTGACCATTGCCTGTGATCACGATTCCTGCATTTTGTGAAGGCGTAATAAAAATCTGTCCCGCTCTGCACGTGAATCGACACCTTTTCTCCCTGAGTATTCATTACAAATATGTAGAACTTTTCTCACAGCTCTGGTAAATAAAGCTTTTTTGAGTCCATTGCTCACAATGGCAGCACAATGACCAAACGGTATACTGTATGTGAGGCTTCTGATCATATCTTTGAACATGAAACTGGTGAGGAGAGAGTCTTTGTTTAACTTTGACACAAAGTAGTCTGTTGTAAATAGCACTACGTTTCATTTGAGTATTTGTTATAGTCAATGCTATGCTTTTTTTTCTCAAGTTGTATGAGCTCAGGTCAATGAGGCCTACTGGTGGTAAATAGAAAATAGAAGTTCAAAACTTGTAATGTTCACAAGAACTTAAATTGATAAAAAGATTTAACACAACATTAGGTGATAATATATGGATTATTATGGATTAATATTAAACTATTATTAGGCGGTCATTTTGGACCGGGAACACAGAATTAATAAACATGAAACGAACACAACATGAGGGTTAATAGTATCTGTTGCTTTTATACATGTCTTACTACTCGAAAGTCGTCTTAATTCTCGCTCGAAAGTCGTCTTAATTCTCTCTCAAACTACAGAGGATTATTTTTCAAATTGGCAAATTTTGTTTCTAAATGTCTGCAAGAGTGAAGGTTTCATCGAGTTGTGAGTACTTTTGCACTACTCCCAATATAAGTGAACCCCAAATCAATGTAGTTCTCATATTTGCGCCTCTTCGATGGTCCAACGTCCCTGTCTGTTTTTCTGTGCTTTCCCCGGTAAGGGGGCAGTTGCTCTTCAGCTGTATCAGATTCACAACTGTCAGTATCCATGCTAGATGGGCTAACAACAAATGTAGAATTACTGATGCTAAGATTGGATGTGCTCGTGGAAGCAGAACAACTTGTGCCGTCGACAGGTGCAGATGTAGTACTGCTGGTAGTAGCAGCACTACCAGTGGAGCTGGTATGAGTCTCTATGGATGCAGGCCTTACTTTCTTTAATAACCATTAATCAATTTTCGAACAATCGGAATGAGCAACAGCTACGTTTGGCTACACACGAACCGTTAGTGGATTTCCTATGAGAGACTAACAGTTAAATGTGATTGGATGTTCATTATTTGACTAGGTTACCTGTATTTGACATTGTGTTATTATTTAGCTGAACACTAGATGGTTTAATTTCATTTTTGGTAGAGAATTGAGGCTACTCTGGTGAGAAAAAAACCTCACCAAATGTATAGCCCCATTGGAAAATCTAAATGGACTGTTTGAAAATGTAAAGTAAAAAAACAAATGCATTTTTTATGTGAATCATATTTTGGGGGGGCATTGCATGTACCAATACATTTTGAGAACCCTCTTTGCAGTCTTTTTGAAGTATCACCAGGTTGTTCAATGAAATGGTTTCCTTTTGCATCCCTTTGATATTTTAAGCAGAAATTATGCACAAATGTATTACATTTTATAAGCCTATTATATTGAAGTTCACTTGGAGAATTTCAAAAATCTGCATGTTGACATGTCCCTCTGTCAACCTTGTGCAACTACTAGGAATATTTCAACCAAATTTCACCATCACTGTAAAGGCCTAGTTATGTTGCTTCTTTGACAAAGTCATTTCAGAAGAGTATTATTTAAATGCATGTGATTTGTGATGCATTTACATCTGGCCCTCATTTTAAGGCCAACCCTGTTATGCAAACAATTTACCCTCTTTAATTAAAACAATGGATCATTCCAACAAGTTCAATTATTCACAGCAGGCGACATTGTTTGGGTCCTATGAACAGCATGTTGTAAAAGGAAGTAAGTCTTCGTCCTCTTTTTAGTGATAATTGTTTTATCATCTTTGACTGACATGGTTGACCTCGACACGTAAACACAGTTCGCTAAATTAATGTTACAAAAACTTTAATTATGTGTTGAACATATAATCCCTTATTTCATGAACACCATGTGGTCCCAAGCTCTTCACCACATAAGGAGTAATGGCCGATCTTCACCTTAAACCTCATCCCTGTTATCGTCAACCCTGTTGGAGGCCCAACGATAATTTGATCAGTTTGATATTATACTTGAGATTAATTGTACAAGGGATACTTGATTAATGACAGTGTTTGATTTATCTCAAAGAAAATATTTACTTTTACTCATACACATTTTCCATGACACCCAAAGTACTCGTTATATTTCAAATGCTCAGACAGGACAGTAATATGGTCCAATTCACACACCTATAATGCATTATCATATCTACTACATCTGATCTGGCGGACTTACTAAAAAACATTTTATTTTTTTATTTTTTTTATTTCACCTTTATTTAACCAGGTAGGCTAGTTGAGAACGAGTTCTCATTTGCAACTGCGACCTGGCCAAGATAAAGCATAGCAGTGTGAACAGACAACACAGAGTTACACATGGAGTCAACAATTAACAAGTCAATAACACAGTAGAAAAAAAAGAGTCTATATACATTGTGTGCAAAAGGCATGAGGAGGTAGGTGAATAATTACAATTTGCGGAATAACACTGGAGTGATAAATGATCAGATGGTCATGTACAGGTAGAGATATCGGTGTGCAAAAGAGCAGAAAAGTAAATAAATATAAACAGCATGGGGATGAGGTAGGTAAAGTTGGGTGGGCTATTTACCGATAGACTATGTACAGCTGCAGCGATCGGTTAGCTGCCAAGATAGATGTTTGAAGTTGGTGAGGGAGATAAAAGTCTCCAACTTCAGCGATTTTTGCAATTCCTTCCAGTCACTGGCAGCAGAGAACTGGAAGGAAAGGCAGCCAAATGAGGTGTTGGCTTTAGGGATGATCAGTGAAATACACCTGCTGGAGCGCGTGCTACGGGTGGGTGTTGCCATCGTGACCAGTGAACTGAGATAAGGCGGAGCTTTACCTAGCATAGACTTGTAGATGACCTGGAGCCAGTGGGTCTGGCGACGAATATTTAGCGAGGGACAGCCGACTAGAGCATACAGGTCGCAGTGGTAGGTGGTATAAGGTGCTTTAGTAACAAAACAGATGGCACTGTGATAAACTGCATCCAGTTTGCTGAGTAGAGTATTGGAAGCTATTTTGTAGATGACATCACCAAAGTCGAGGATCTGTAGGATAGTCAGTTTTACTAGGGTAAGTTTGGCGGCGTGAGTGAAGGATGCTTTGTTGCAGAATAGAAAGCCGATTATATATTTGATTTTAGATTGGAGATGTTTGATATGAGTCTGGAAGGAGAGTTTACAGTCGAGCCAGACACCTAGGTCTAGTAATTATAGATGTCCACATATTCTAGGTCGGAACCATCCAGGGTGGTGATGCTAGTCGGGCTTGCGGGTGCAGGCAGCGAACGGTTGAAAAGCATGCATTTGGTTTTACTAGTGTTTAAGAGCAGTTGGAGGCCACGGAAGGAGTGTTGTATGGCATTGAAGCTCGTTTGGAGGTTAGATAGCACAGTGTCCAAGGACGGGCCGGAAGTATACAGAATGGTGTCGTCTGCGTAGAGGTCGATCAGGGAATCGCCTGCAGCAAGAGCAACATCATTGATATATACAGAGCAAAGAGTCGGCCCGAGAATTGAACCCTGTGGCATCCCCATAGAGACTGCCAGAGGACCGGACAGCATGCCCTCCGATTTTACCACACTGAACTCTGTCTGCAAAGTAGTTGGTGAACCAGGCAAGGCAGTCATCAGAAAAACCGTCGAAAAAACCGTCGAAAGCCTTGGCAAAGTCGATGAAGATGGCTGCACAGTACTGTCTTTTATCGATGGCGGTTATGATATTGTTTAGTCCCTTGAGCGTGGCTGAGGTGCACCCGTGACCGGCTCAGAAACCAGATTGCACAGCGGACGAGGTACGGTGGGATTCGAGATGTTCAGTGACCTGTTTGTTGACTTGGCTTTCGAAGACCTTAGATAGGCAGGGCAGGATGGATATAGGTCTGTAACAGTTTGGGTCCAGGGTGTCTCCCCCTTTGAAGAGGGGGATGACTGCAGCAGCTTTCCAATCCTTGGGGATCTCAGACGATATGAAAGAGAGGTTGAACAGGCTGGTAATAGGGGTTGCGACATTGGTGGCGGATAGTTTCAGAAATAGAGGGTCCAGATTGTCAAGCCCAACTGATTTGTACGGGTCCAGGTTTTGCAGATCTTTCAGAACATCTGCTTTCTGGATTTGGGTAAAGGAGAACCTGGAGAGGCTTGGGCGAGTAGCTACGGGGGGCGGAGCTGTTGGCCGAGGTTGGAATAGCCAGGAAGAAGGCAAGGCCAGCCGTTGAGAAATGCTTGTTGAAGTTTTCGATAATCATGGATTTATCGGTGGTGACCGTGTTACCTAGCCTTAGTGCAGTGGGAAGCTGAGAGGAGGTGCTCTTGTTCTCCATGGACTTCACAGTGGCCCAGAACTTTTTGGAGTTAGAGCTACAGGATGCAAATTTCTGCCTGAAGAAGCTGGCCTTCGCTTTCCTGACTGACTGTGTGTATTGTTTCCTGACTTCCCTGAACAGTTGCATATCGCGGGGACTATTCAATGCTATTGCAGTCCGCCACAGGATGTTTTTGTGCTGGTCGAGGGCAGTCAGGTCTGGGGTGAACAAAGGGCTATATCTGTTCTTAGTTCTGCATTTTTCGAACGGAGCATGCTTATCTAAAATGGTGAGGAAGTTACTTTTAAAAAATGACCAGGCATCCTCAACTGACGGGATGAGGTCAATATCCTTCCAGGATACTCGGGCCAGGTAGATTAGAAAGGCCTGCTTACAGAAGTGTTTTAGGGAGTGGTTGACAGTGATGAGGGGTGATCGTTTGACTGCGGATCTGTAGCGGATACAGGCAATGAGGCAGTGATCGCTGAGATCCTGGTTGAAGACAGCAGAGGTGTATTTGGAGGGCCAGTTGGTCAGGATGACGTCTATGAGGGTGCCCTTGTTTACAGATTTAGGGTTGTACCTGGTGGGTTCCTTGATGATTTGTGTGAGATTGAGGGCATCTAGCTTAGATTGTAGGACTGCCGGGGTGTTAAGCATATCCCAGATTAGGTCACCTAACAGAACAAACTCTGAAGCTAGATGAGGGGCGATCAATTCACAAATGGTGTCCAGGACACAGCTGGGAGCTGAGGGGGGTCGGTAGCAGGCGGCAACAGTGAGAGACTTATTTCTGGAGAGAGTAATTTTTAAAATTAGTATCTCAAACTGTTTGGGTATGGACCTGGAAAGTATGACATAACTTTGCAGGCTATCTCTGCAGTAGACTGCAACTCCTCCCCCTTTGGCAGTTCTATCTTGACGGAAAATGTTATAGTTGGGTATTGAAATCTCAGAATTTTTGGTGGCCTTCCTGAGCCAGGATTCAGACACGGCAAGGACATCAGGGTTAGCAGAGTGTGCTAAAGCAGTGAGTAAAACAAACTTAGGGAGGAGGCTTCTGATGTTGACATGCATGAGGCATGTCTTTTTCGATCACGGAAGTTAACAAATGAGGGTGCCTGGGGACATGCAGGGCCTGGGTTTACCTCCACATCACCCGAGGAACAGAGGAGGAGTAGTATGAGGGTGCGTCTAAAGGCTATCAAAACTGGTCGCCTAGAGCGTTGGGGACAAAGAATAAAAGGAGCAGATTTCTGGGCATGGTCGAATATATTCAGGGCATAATGCGCAGACAGGGGTATGGTGGGGTGCGGCTACAGCGGAGGTAAGCCCAGGCACTGGGTGATGATAAGAGAGGTTGCATCTCTGGACATGCTGGTTGTAATGGGTGAGGTCACCGCATGTTTTGGAGGTGGGACAAAGGAGGTATCAGGGGTATGAAGAGTGGAACTAGGGGCTCCATTGTAAACTAAAACAACGATAACTAACCTGAACTACAGTATACAAGGCATTTTGACATTTGAGAGAGACATACAGCAAGGCATACAGTAATAACAGGTGTTGAATGGGAGAGCTAGCTAAAACAGTAGGTGAGACAACAACAGCTAATCAGCTAGCACAACAACAGCAGGTAAAATGGCATTGACTACGCAGAGAGGGTCGGATTGACTACACACAGAGCCTGAGTGCAGCCGACAGATAAAACATAAAAAAACAGAATGGAGTACCGTGATTAATGGACAGTCCAGCAGGCATCAGCTATGTAACCAAGTGATCACAGTGTCCAGGGGGCAGCGGTGGATGGGACTGGGAAGCTAGACTGGCAAATATTATCCAGGCTAAAAAAACAGGCTGGCTGTGCAGAAGGTAAAAGCCGCAGGCAGTGGTTAACAATGACTAAATAGCTTGTAGCTAGTTAGCTGGTTAGCTTCTGGAGGTTCTTGAATGTGTTCTAAAAATAAAAAATAATAGCGATTCCGTATCACATTGGGTGGGGCAGGTTACCGGAAGGTATAATCAAATTAAAAATCGAAAAGAGATTGAAAGTAAATATGGGTCCAGTGAGTGGTTGGGCTGGCTGGGGAAGCGGCGATTCAGACAGTTAGCATGCCTGTGCTAACAAGCTAACAGTTAGTAGGCCGGGGCTAAACAAGCTAGCAGTTAGCAGACCGGGGCTAAACAAGCTAGCAGTTAGCAGGCCGAATTAGCAAGCAAGCAGATAGCAAGGGCTAGAAAGTTAGCCTTTGGGGGACGTCGCGATGGGGTTAAGTCTGTTTATACCTCTTCATGCGGTAACATCGATGGACAGGTCGTGGGTCCGGATATTGTAGCCCAGGAGTATGCTTCGGTGGTAGCACAGGAGCTTTGGCCGGGCTCGCTTCTAGCTAAGTGGATGGAAACGCTAGCCAGGAGTAGTCATCCGGGGTTGCGGTTAGCTAGTTAGCTAACTGTGAAGATCCAGATGGAAATGTTCCGTTTGCGGTGGGAATCCGGGGATAAAAATAATATGTCCGTTATGCTCTCGTTAGAGTCGCGTTGTTCGAACTGGCGAGAGCTTTCCGAGCTGAAGGTTAGCTGATGACCGCTAGCAATGGTTTGCTGACTGATAGCTGGTAGTTAGCTGGCGAGCTTCAGTTGAGGGGTTCCGGATCCGAAGTAAATATAAATACTTTCGGAAAAAAAAGCAGATCCACGCTACATTGGGTGAGGCGGGTTGCAGGAGAGTATTTAGATGTTAATGGTTTAGCAAAATGTTTTAAAAGATACGCGAAGAAAAATATGTTTAAAAAAACGATATATACAAGGGACACGACACGACAAGACGTCTGACTGCTACGCCATCTTGGACTACAAATGTGTTTGGAGTGTGCCCCTGGCTGTACATAGAGGAAAAAAAGAAGAACAAAGTATGGCAATTGAGTACTTTTTCCACCACTGTTCTATAAAACAAGATAGATTTTACTCAATTTGTATTTTCCTGGGTGACTTTTACTTTTCCTTGAGTTATTTTCTATTGAGGTATCTTCACTTTTACTCTAGTATGACAAAGTACCTTTTCCACCACTACCCAGTCACTACAAAGATACAGGTGTCCTTCCTAACTCAATTGCCAGAGTGGAAGGAAACTGCTCATGGATTTTTCCTTGAGGCCAATGGTGATTTTAAAACAATTTGAATTCAGTAGTTGTAATATGAGAACTGAGGATGGATCAACAACAATGTAGTTACTCCACTACTAACTTAATTAAATGACTGAGTGAAAATAAGTAAGTTTGTACAGAATACAAATATTTCAAAACATGCAACCTGTGTGCAACAAGACACTTAAGTAATACTGCAAAAAAAAAGTGTCAAAAAAAGTGTCAAAGAAATTAACTTTTGTCCTGAATACAAAGGATTATGTTTGGGGCAAATACAACACAACACATCACTGTGTACCAATCTTCATATTTTCAAGCACGGTGGTGGCTGCATCATATTATGGGGATGCTTGTCATCAGCAACGACTAGGGAGTTTTTTAGGATAAAAATACATGTATTAGAGCTAAGCACAGGCAGAATCCTAGAGGAAAACCTGGTTGTCTTCTAATCCATGATTATCGAAACTAATTCACCTTTCAGCAGGCCAAATCTACACTGGAGTTGCTAACCAAGACTACATTGAATGTTCCTGAGTGACATAGTAACAGTTTTGACTTAAATTGGCTTAAAAATATATGGCAAGACTTGAAAATGTCTTTCTAACAATTATCAATAACCAACTTGATATAGCTTGAAGAATAAAAACAAATAAATAAATAGGTAAATATTGTACAATCCAGGTGTACAAAGCTCTTAGAGACTTACCCAAAAAGACTCTGTTTCTAACAATTAGTCTCAGGGTGGTGAATACTTATCTAATCAAGATACACTATATATACAAAGTATTGTACACCCCTTCAAATTAGTTGATTCAGCTATTTCAGCCACATCCGTTGCTGACAGGTGTATAAAATAGTGGTTTGTTGAGTTCGGTGTGGAAGAACTTGTGGAAGAACTTGACTGGCCTGCACAGAGCCCTGACCTCAACCCCATCGAACACCTTTGGGATGAATTGGAATGCCGATTGCAAGCCAGAGCGGAAGCAAGTCCCAACAGCAATGTTCCAACATCTAGTGGAAAGCTTTCCCAGAAGAGAGGAGGCTGTTATAGCAGCAAAGGGGGACCAACTCCAGTGATTTTCAAATGAAATGTTTGACAATAAGGTGTCCACACATTTATTTTGCATTTTTTTCATCCATTTTGACATTAGAGGATTTTGTGTAGATCGTTGACCAAAAATTGTAATTAAATCCATTTAATCCTCTTTGTAACACAACAAAATGTGGGAAAATTCTAGAGGTATGAATACTTTCGGAAGGAACTGTAACAAGGTTGATGGAGAGTTTTCTACAAGTGCAGATAAAAGGCTCTTAGTTCATCGGATTTTAATGCCTGAGATGGGAAAATGTTTTTCTGTAGGGTAAACATATCCTCCATGCAATTGAATGTTCAAGAGATATTTTTCATTTGAAAAAGCACACATTTCGTGGAATGAACCCACTACAGAATTAATTCCTATCAAATAGTTTTAATATGTGTCTAATAATGACAGTGCAAAACACATTCTTCCTGTAATTCAAATCAAATCAAACCAAATATGTCCCCTGCGCCGAATAAAACAGCCTTACAGTGAAATGCTTGCTTAAAAGCCGTTAACCAACAATGAAGTTCTAAGAAAATCCCCCTACAAAAAGTAAGAGAATAGAATAATAAATCATTAAAGTGCAGCGGCAAATAACAATAGCGGGGCTATATACAGGGGGTATCGGTACAGAGTCAATGTGTCAATGTGCGGGGGCACCGGTGTCGAGATAATTGAGGTAATTATGTACATTGAGGTAGAAGTATTGAAGTGGCTATGCATATATAATAACAGAGAGTAGCAGCAGTGTGGAAGGGTAGCCATTTGATTAGCTATTCTGGAGTCTTATGGCTTGGGGGTAGAAGCTGTTTATGGCTTGGGGGTAGAAGCTCTTAGACCTAGACTTTGGCACTCCAGTACCGCTTGCCGTGTGGTAGCAGAGAGAACAGTTTATGAATAGGGTTTTTAGGGCCTCTGACACGGCCTGGTATAGAGGTCCTGGATGGCAGGTAGCTTGGCCCAGGTGATGTACTGGGCCATACGCACTACCCTCTGTAGTGCCTTGTGGTTGGAGGCCGAGCAGTTGCCATACCAGGCAGTGATGCAACCCATAAGGATGCTCTCGAGGGTGCAGCTGTAAAACCTTTTGAGAATCTTGCCATGCCAAATATTTTCAGTCTCCTGAGGGGGAATTTATTTTGTTGTGTCCTCTTCACGACTGTCTTGGTGTGCTTGCACCATGTTAGTTTGTTGGTGATGTGGACACCACGGATCTCGAAGCTCTCAACTTGCTCCGCTACAGCCCCGTCGACGAGAATGGGGGCGTGATCGGTCCTCCTTTTCCTGTAGTCCACAATAATTTCCTTTGTCTTGATCACGTTTAGGGGGAGGTTGTTGTCCTTGCACCACATGGTCAGGTCTCATCATTGTTGGTGTTCAGGCCAACCCCTGTTGTGTCATCAGCAAACTTAATGATGGTGTTGGAGTCATGCCAGCCCGTGCAGTCATGAGTGAACACGGAGTACAGGAGGGGACTGAGCATGCACCCCTGAGTGGCCCCCATGATGAGGATCAGCATGGCAGATGTGTTTTTACCTACCCTGACCACCTGAGGTTGGCCCGTCAGGAAGTCCAGGATCCAGTTGCAGAGGGAGGTGTTTAGTCCTAGGGTCCTTAACTTAGTGATGACCTTTGAGGGCATTATGTTGTTGAACACCGAGCTGTAGTCAATGAATAGCATTCTAATATATATATATAATAATATATGCCATTTAGCAGACGCTTTTATCCAAAGCGACTTACATTCTCACATAGGTGTTCCTTTTGTCCATGTGGGAAAGGGCAGTGTGGAGTGCAATAGTGCTACAGGTCGCTAGTCATTTAACCTCTTGCTCCTACCTGACACGCAGGCGTCCCATCTAGACATCTGGAAATGTCCCATCTAGACATCTGCAAATGCGCTACGCTAAATGCTAATAGTACTAGTTAAAACTCAAACGTTCATTAAAATACACATGCAGGGTATTGAATTAAAGCTACACTCGTTGTGAATCCAGGTAACAAGTCAGATTTTTAAATGCTTTTCAGCGAAAGCATGAGAAGCTATTATCTGATAGCATGTAACACCCCAAAAGACCCGCAGGGGACGTAAACAAAATAATTAGCATAGTCGTCGCTACACAAACCGCACAAATAAATTATAAAACATTCATTACCTTTGACCATCTTCTTTGTTGGCACTCCTAGATGTCCCATAATCACTATTGGGTCTTTTTGTCGATTAAATCGGTCCATATATAGCCTAGATATCGATCTATGAAGACTGTGTGATAAACTAAAAAAATAGCGTCTTATAACGTAACGTCATTTTTTTTTTATTAAAAAAGTCGACAATAAACTTTCACAAAACACTTCGAAATACTTTTGTCATGCAACTTTAGGTATTAGTAAACGTTAATAAGCGATTAAATTGATCACGAGGCGATGTATATTCTATAGCTGTCCGTCTGGAAATAATGTCCGGGTAAATCTCAACCAAAATATCCGGCCGGAGACCGGAAGAACTGCGCTGCCTTGCGTCTGTTTGACCAAGAAACACATAGCAGGCAAATGACAAGACTGTTGACATCGTGTGGAAGCTGTAGGTATTGCAACCTCAGCCCCATTAAATGTGATTCACCTTTATCAATGGGTTCAAGTCGCGCATGGATATATTTTTCCATTTTCAGTGATCAGATTTTCCTGCACTTTTCGATGAAACACATGTTCTGTTATAGTCACAGCCGTGATTTAACCAGTTTTATAAACGTCTGAGTGTTTTCTATCCACACATACTAATCATATGCATATACTATATTCCTGGCATGAGTAGCAGGGCGCTGAAATGTTGCGCGATTTTTAACAGAATGTTCGAAAAAGTAAGCCCTAAGCTTATTAAGCAGGTTACCTTAGTGTTCTTGGGCACAGGAACTGTGGTGTTCTGCTTGAAACATGTTGGTATTACAGACTAAGGCAGGGAGAGTTTGAAAATGTCAGCGAAGACACTTGCCAGTTGGTCAGCACACGCTTGGATTAACCGGTATGGTAATCCATCTACCCCAGCACCCTTGTGAATGTTGATCTGTTTAAAGGTCTAACATCGGCTGCGGAGAGCGAGATCACACAGTCGTCTGGAACAGCTGATTCTCTCATGAGTGTTTCAGTGTTACTTGTCTCGAAGTGAGCATAGAAGTAATTTAGCTCATCTGGTAGGCTCGTGTCACTGGACAGCTCTCGGCTCTGCTTCCCTTTGTAGTCTGTAATAGTTTGCAAGCCCTGACACATACGACGAGCATTGGAGCCGGTGTAGTATGATTCGATCTTAGTCCTTTATTGAAGCTTTGCCTGTTTGATGGTTAGTCGGAGGGCATAGTGGGATTTCCTATAAGCTTCCGGGTTCGAGTCCCGCTCCTTGAAAGCGGCAGCTATACCCTTTAGCTCAGTGGGAATGTTGCCTGTAATCCATGGCTTCTGGTTGGGGTGCGTACAGTACGTACAGTCACTGTGGGGATGATGTCCTCGATTAACTTATTGATAAAGCCAGTGACTGATGTGGTGTACTTAATGCCATTGGAAGAATCCCAGAACATATTCCAGTCTGTGCTTGCAAAACAGTCCTATAATTTTGCATCTGCTTTATCTGACCACTTTTTTATAGACTGGGTCACTGCTGCTTCCTGCGTACATTTTTAGCTTGTATGTAGGAATCAGGAGGATAGAGTTATGGTCAGATATGCCAAAGGGAGGGCAAGGGAGAGCTTTGTACGCATCTGTGTGTGGAGTGAGGTACAACTGATTTAAGTTCCCTGCATTAAAGTCCCCGGCTACTAGGAATGCCGTCTCTGGATGAGCGTTATTCTGTTTGCTTATGGCGGAATACAGCCCATTGAGTGCGGTTTTTGTTCCAGCCTTGGTCTGTGGTGGTATGTAGACAGCTATGAAAAATAGAGATGAAAACTCTAGGTAGATAGTGTCGTCTACAGCTTATCATGAGATACTCTACATCAGGCAAGCAAAAAGTTTAGACTTCCTTAGATATTGTGCACCAGCTATTGTTTACAAATGCATATGCCCCTGCCCCGTGTCTTACCAGAGGTTGCTGTTCTGTTCCGCCAGCTGTTTGTTCTTAATGTCGTCGTTCAGCCATGACTCTGTGAAACATACGATATTACAATTTTTAATGTCCCATTGGTAGGATATACGTGCTTTCAGTTCATCCCATTTATTTTCCAGCGATTGAACGTAAGATAGCAGAACGAAAGGCAAGGACGTATTAGCCAGTCGTCGCCTGATCCTCACTAGGCATTCTGATCTCTTTCCGCAAAAGTTTCCTTTTCCAGCGAATCACTGGGATCTGGGCCTCGTCGGGTGTCTGTAGTATATCCAAGGCAGCCGACTCATTGAAAAATAACTCCTCGTACAATTTGAGGTGTAATCCCAGTTCTGATGTCCAGAAGCTATTTTCGGACATAAGAGATGGTAGCAGAAACATTATATACAAAACTAATTACGAACAATGCACAAAAAAATTAGCATGGTTGGTTAAGAGCCGATAATGCACAAAGGCCTGGAGTATACCATTGAACTTCAGATCAGTGAAACACAAAATGCTTTTGCTGAGTAATGGACCATGCTGGTGGTGAAACGACCATAAATCATGAACCACACGTTTTAGGAACTGGCCATGAATCATGTAAAAGATCAGAGACCACAGTGGCACCACTGGCAGACCGAGCCAGATCAAACATTTCCATTAACTTGCCAATATGAACACTTAAGTAATATGAGCAATATGAACACTATATAATAGCCTCTAGTTTGGTTGAAATTGTGTCTATTAGTTCCTAAATAACAAACACATTAAAATGCCACAATCTTATGGCATTTGAAGAAGCTTGGAAAGCAGAATTGTACAGCCATACTTAACTTGCTAAGAGGAAAAAACAAATCTAAAAGCCCCATGGATTGGCCCATTACAGACATCTCTTCTCTCCACCACAAGTTTGTAGCCCTCTCCACTCACAGCGTCTCGGTGGTATAAAGTACTTAAGTCAAAGTACTTTATAGTACCACTTAAGTCGTTTTTGTTTTGTATCTGGATTTTACTATTTATGCTTTTGACAACTTTTACTTGTACTTCACTACGTTCCTAAAGAAAATAATGTACTTTTTACTCCATACATTTTCTCTGACACCCAAAAGTACTTGTTTTAAATGCTTAGCAAGACAGAAAAAGGGTCCAACATTCCTGGTCGTCCCTACTGACTCCCTACTTTTACTCAAGTATGACAATTGGGTACTTATTCCAACACTGCAGCACCTGTCATCACATACATATACGGGTTGAAAATTACAGATTTTGTCATTGATGAGTACCTAAATTGGAACACAGTTGGCTGTACAGTAACATGCTATACATGAAGTCAAACTTCATGCACTCCGCTTCACAAATCTGTATGGGTTTGTCTGATCCTTATTAACTTGAGCAAAGCATGTGACAAGAAGATGCCCCCATCCCTCCTGCTAATTGTGCTATTTATGCACATTTTTCATTGTTTGAGTGAGGGAAATGCTGTAAATTGAGAGGAATTGTGTTCTGAAAGCTGAGATGTTGAGGATTATAATAAATACCGCTTTGACGTCATACAAGGAAACCCCACAACCTTGAGTCCAAAAGTGCACTTCACATTTCCATATTTGTAGACTCATGTAATTTACAGTATCAACATTTACAATCACTATGTTTGATCCACAGTTACAAGGATGACATGCGTTATACCCTGGGTTTCCTGAATAAAATGAGCCTATGTTTGTAGTATTGTGAGGAAAAATACCAATGGAACACGCACTTTAATGCATTCACAACTCCATCCTATGCGCACAAAAATAACAATCTATTTGCCTGAAGTGCCTTTTGAAAGCCTAAGACTGTAAGATTGTATTTTATAATTTGGCTAGGCATGTTGGTAATCGAATACAGTTTCAAATTATGCCCACCTGACCCAGATTGTGATTTATAAATGGAATATTTTTTGGATTGCATAAACAACAAGAATAATTGTTTGATGGTGGGGACGCAGGGCTGTGTTCCAAAAAAATACAAGTTTGATGGCTTTAGTTACTCAATGGCAAAACTAGGAAAGCTAAAAAAAACAAAAAAAGGTTATATGAAGGCTCTTTCCTTGAATCATAGAAGTGCATTGAGATTACTTAGAAACTGTGCACAGTTTGGAGAGATGTGTGGCCACTTGGAGACACCAGTTAGACCTCTCACTCAAACCCCTGTAATAGTTATTACTTACCTTGCACCTACTTAAACATTTAAATTAATATTCTTAAAATGTTACTGAATGTATACAGAGTATTTTCAGATTTTGTTGTTGACAAATGCTGTGAAAATGACAGTAAATGTAAAATGCACATAAAATCAAGTGTAATGTTTGGATTCAGTCTTGTGTCAGGTGAACCGTTGTGTTCTCACCTTTGGTTAGATAATTTCCTCATAATTCCCAGTGTTCTCTTTCAACTGCTACCATGATCATGCATATTATTTATTTTTTATTGTATGTTTAGATCATTTTTGTACCTCTTTTTTTGTGGTATCCAATTCGTAGTTACAGTCTTGTCTCATCGCTGCAACTCCCGTACGGACTCAGAAGAGGCGAAGGATGAGAGCTGTGCACCCTCCGAAACACAACCCAGCCCGCTTAACCCGGAAGCCAGCCGCACCAATGTGTCGGAGGAAAAACTGTACACCTGGCGGGTGTCAGCGTGTATTGCGCCCGGCCTGCCCCCGTAGTCGTAAGAGCGCAATGGGGTCAAGAACATCCCTGCCGGCCAAACCCTGCCCTAACCTGGACGACGCTGGGCCAATTGTGCACCGCACCATGTGTCTCCCGGTCACAGCAGGCTGCGACAGAGCCTGGACTCGAACCAGGATCTCTAGTGACACAGCTAAACTCAGCAAAAAAGAAATGTCCTCTCTTAACTTAATTAACATGTGTAAATATTTGTATGAACCGAACAGGATTCAGCAACTGAGACATCAACTGTACAAATTCCACAGACATGTGACTAACAGAAATGGAAGAATGTCCCCCTGAACAAATGGGGGGGGGGGCTTTCGAGTCAAAATCAAAAGTAACTGAGTCTGACTCTGCACAACTCTGCCAGGACCTAGGATCAAGAGATACAAGTGTTTAAGTACTATATCACTTGACACAATGATGAAGATAATCATGGCCTCTAAACCTTCAGGCTGCATACTGGACCCTATTACAAGTAAACTACTGACAGAGCTGCTTCCTGTGCTTGGCCCTCCTATGTTGAACATAATAAATGGCTCTCTATCCACCGGATGTGTACCAAACTCACTAAAAGTGGCAGTAATAAAGCAAAAACTTCAAAAGGTTATATTACAGGTTGAAGAAACATTTCAAACTAAGTACAGAACAATCATTAGAATGTTTTTAACATATAGCTTCATTAAAGTTCCAACCCGGAGTATTCCTTTGTGTCTTCATGAGCAATGGAATGCATGAGGAATAAGCGTGATCAGAAAATGGCTGACTGCCAGACACCTGATAGATTCTGCTCTCATTCAAATTTTTATTGATGGTTGACATCTAGTGGAACCCCTAGGCAGTGCAACATCATTAATATCTCAAGGGGATTTCATTGGGGAATCTGGTGAATACATAAAAAGCTCAGATTTCTCACTTCCTGTTTTGATTTCTCCTCAGAATTTTGCCTGCCATATGAGTTCTGTTATACTCACAGACATCATTCAAATAGTTTTAGAAACTTTAGAGTGTTTTCTATCAAATACTAATATTAATATGCATATATTAGCAACTGAGACTGAGGAGCAGGCAGTTTCCTTTGGGCAACTTATTCATCCAAGCTATTCAATACTGCCCCCCAGCCATAAGAGGTTAAATAAAGGTGAAATAAATAAATAAAATATTCCTACCCCTGAGTGACCCATGAAGTAGAATGATGTGGAGGGCCTGTCTTTTTTGTATCTGGTATCAGTAATGACTGCTGGGACCCTGGAGTACTAGGGGAAACAAGACACAGATCAGTAAGAAGAGACAGTTTCATCAGTGAAGTATGAGTGTGACAGGGACATACTGGACATATTGTTGAAATGCAACTATGCTTAAAACCTCTCTGGGATTTGTGGGAGGCTAGCATCCACCTCGACAACAGCCAGTGAAATTGCCTGCCAAATAAGTTCTGTCATACTCACAGACATCATTCAAACTGTTTCAGAAACTTCTTATATCCTAATCTACTAATAATATGCATATCCTAGCTTCTGGGCCTGAGTACCAGGCAGTTTACTTTGGGCACACTTTTCATCCGGACGTGAAAATACCGCCCGCTAGCCTAGAGAGGTTAGATATGGGTCGAAAATATTCAATAGGATTAATCTGATCAGTGTCACGTGGTATAAAAATATACTCTATAATGAAATTGAAAGTCCAGTTCTCCAGTATATTGTTGTCCTTTCACATATGTAGTCTCAACTGTTCCTTGCCTTCACAATAGGCCCCTGGAAAGCCTTAACTACACACTACCATTTACCCTAGTCACCTCTCTGAATATGTGATATTATGTAGGGGGATAGTGATATTAGGGGCAATATCGCTCCAAGCGATTGGAATTTGATCATGCTGAATAGCCACCACAACTCTGCTGCTCCCTCTATGGATGTTTTATCCCCCCACGCCTTTTCCTCCTCAACAGACAATTACCTTGACTACACCTCAATGGACATATATATCTATCATTGTCACATTGTAAATATGTATATATTATAATAGTTGTATTTTTATGTTTATTGTTTCATTCACACCGGAACTTTTGGAGCTCGGAGCTTATGTATTTCAGTGTACACTGCATGGGACAAAAAAATATTAGAATCTAATCTAACGATCACTCAGTCAAGATGGTAAGTGTGAAAGGAAGGGGGCGGGCAGAGGGAGAGGGAAGGATTGAAGGACCCTGGGGAGGGGAAGTGAAAAACCCTGGGAGGCTAACTGAAGGAAAATGGGAATGGTTGAAACTAGTTACCACAGCCACAAAGCCATAAAACCCACATATTTCTACAATTTATCTTCTGAAAATCTGATTTTAAACCTAACCATAACCTCAACCACACTGAAACCTTATGTCTAACGATAACTGTAAAAAAAGACCATGAAGCACATTTTTGTTTTCATTAATTTCTACGAAATAGACCATTTTGAGTTTGTGACTATGGTAACTAGTGAAAACCCCTAGGAGGGGAAGTGAAGAACCCTGGGAACGGGAAGTGAAGTACTCTGGGATGGTTCTAATCACAGAGAATCATAAGCTGATTAATCAGTGTCCCTCTGAGCAAAGTTCCACCTTGTCCTCCAAAGACGTTACGGAAACGTGACAGACAAGAAACAGTTATCTAATCTGTTTGTTGTTCCCTCCAGGTCTTGACTCCATATAATTGTTAGGTACTTTGCAAAGAGGTTTTCTTAGAGGAGAGTGCGGTAAATTGTACCAAAGGGTTAGTTGAGCCACCCCTTGTTTCTCGGAAACCATACACAAAATGAATTGTGACCAAATGTTTAGGACCTGGTCATAATTTCATGGAGTCTGTGAAGGAAGAAACAACATGTGTAAAGTGGTAAGGAAGTTATGTACAAATAAACAGATTTTCACAAAGTCACATTTATTTGGTGTTATAGGTTTTATGATGCTTGTATCTAAAACAAAGTATATAGTTTTAAGACTGTTTTATACATCAGTTGGGGTCTCAATAACCTACAATATGATGTCCTGAACTTAGCATGAAAGGTCATCATTGAAGCTGTGTGGGCTAATATAGTCAAAAAAGTTGATTTGGGGTAAATTGTGCCATTTGGCCAGGGGCAAGTTGAGTCAATGGTCAATCAATATAACCCAATCGAAATGATGATTACATTTTGGCAGTTGTATTCATAATAGGTCTTTGCAAACTATTTTGAAGGCACCTCACATTCAAATTATGAAAAATGTGTTCCTCAGTTAGGTTTGCTCAACATATTCCACTCTCCCTTACCCCTTGTCGACAGGGTCTAATGTTATGTATCAACATTTGTTCTCTCTTCCAGCACCTCCTCCACACCCAGAAGTGTTGGGCCCCACTGACCCACTGTAGTTAGCCAGGCATAATGATCGGTATAGTGAGTATGTATGGGGAATATGGGTTTGTGACTAGAAATATATATTTTTATTTTTGTTTCAATTTGTCTGCCTTGTACGTGTCTTTACAAAGTATTTTTCCAACTGCTTGTTGTACCTTGGTTGAATAAGTTCTTTATCAGAATCACATTCACTTGCACATTTACAGTATATTCCAGGGCTGATGGGAAATAAGTGCGGTGGCGTTATCCATTTGCCCTCGTATCCATCCATTACCCAGTGATCTTGCAGGACAGTGACACATATGAATAAGTACACTGCAAATTGGCCAGTGTTAACAAGTGTTCAGTTCCTTGGTGTTACCTTTTTAGTGTTAAGATGTGTTGATTAAAAAGTTGTTTTTACACCCTCTGTGCTAATATAACTCACAGGTGAGAGTGACTGTACAGAGGTTGGGCGGTGGCACTGGGCAGTGTTGATTGAGCTTCCAGTTTTAACTTGAAACTTCCTTTTCATCTAATTGGTGCAAGGGCAGCTGGAATTGCCCACCAGTGAATGGTAAGTAATATGTTCATTTTTTAAATATATTTATTAATAAGTTAACTGGTGGCCAAACTTGTTATATCGGCTAAGTGAATGGTCGAGATCTTTGTTTGTAGACATAGCTACATCTGCAAAGTTTAGATTTAGAAGGTTGCTAGCTAGCTAACATTAGCACTAGATTAATTAGCTATCTAGCAAAATGTTAGCGGGAACGTTGTCTCAACTTCATTAGTTTGCTAAAATTAGCAAACTATTTGATTTGAGAAATGAATTGAAATCCAAAAGGATCAGCGTTATGCTGTACCATTAGGTGATTTCCCAAGTAGCGCAGCAGTTTAAGGCACTGCATCTCAGTGCAAGAGGTGTCATTAGAGTCCCTGGTTCAAATCCAGGCTGTATCACATCCAGCTGTGATTGGGAGTCTCATAGAGTGGTGCCAAATTGGCCCAGTGTTGTCTGGGTTTGGCCGGGGTGGGCTGTCATTGTAAATATGTTTGTGCTTAAAACCTCTTAAAGCTAGGGGGCAGAATTTTCACTTTTGGATAAATAGCGTGCCCAATTTAAACTTCCTGCTACTCATGCCAAGATATGCATATTATTCATAGATTTGGATAGAAAACACTCTGAAGTTTCTAAAACTGTTTGAATTATGTCTATGAGTATAACAGAACTTATGCAGCAGGCAAAACCCAGAGGACTAAATTACGCAATGTAGTCGTTTACGCTCATTCTTCAAAATAAAGGCCTGAAACTATGTCTAAAGGGAAGCCACAGAAATAGGAATATGGTTGATATCCCGTTCAATGGGCAATAGGGATGCATAGAAAGACAGGGGTTTCAAAATAAGAGTCACTTTCTGATTGGATTTTTCTCAGGATTTTGCCTGCAATATCAGTTATCTTATACTTATCTATATAGACAATATTTTGACAGTTTTGGAAACTTTAGAGTGTTTTCTATCCTAAGCTGTCAATTATATGCATATTCTAGCATCTGGTCCTGAGAAATAGGCGGGTTTACTTTGGGTACGTTATTTTTCCAAAGATAAAAATAGTGCCCCCTAGCTTCAAGAGGTAAAAAAAGTGCTTTCTGGACCGTTTTACAAAATTCTTTCAATTTTTGTGTCAATTACGCATGTATAAGAACTGTATCAACATACTTCAGTCATATTTTATTATCATCATTTTTTAAAACTTGTGCATAAGGCATATGTTTTGTCCATTTGCAATATGATTTCATAGAAAGTCAAAGGTTGAAAATGTGAAAAAAAATTCACAAACTTATCACCCCCTTAAAAAAGTGCTTTCTGGACCGTTTTACAAAATTATTTCGTTTTTTGTCAATTACACATGTATAAGAACTGTATGAACATACTTTTGTCATATTCGATTATCATTATTTTGTATTTATTTTTTTACTTATCCATCAGGCATATGTTTTGTCAATTTGCAATTTGTGGACCCCTTGCTACCCTGCAATGGCATTAAAAACCATTTTAAAAATATATTCCTGTAACCCGTTCCAATGCACGGCTGTGCATTTGCAGTATGTTTCAATGTGCATTTACCATCATGAATTTGTCATGCTCAAAAATACTGCAGAAATGCTAAATTGACTGGCCTGATGAACTCTGGATGGCCGGGCAGTGATAGTGGTTCCTCACCATCGCTCGTTGTGTTGATTTCTTTCGATTTAGTATCCATTTGGTGATGTTTCATGTCCATTTGGTGATGTTTTTTCACTGTTGAATCATATTGCAAATGCACAGTGCATTTGCAATATGTTTCAATGGGCATTTACCATCACGAATTTGGCATGCTCAAAAATACTGCAGAAATGCAAACTTGATTGGCCTGATGAACTCGGGATGGCCGGGCAGTGATTGTGGTTCCTCTCCATCGCTCGTTGTGTTGATTTCAGAATGTCATTTTGGTGATGGTACCTCACTGTTTAAACATATTTCAAATGGACAAAAGTCAGCCAGCAAGTCACCGTCCATCAGTCCATTAGATGCCATTCTGACACCAAACTGATACAAACTGACACCACACCCACTTTTTCCAACTCTTTTAGAAGCCAACTATCACATATTTCAGAGCAGGCCCAAAATTCACAGCTCCTTCTTTTCAAACCATAATAAAAACGTAAAACACGTAGTTACGTTCTAGCTGCTGGTCCAGTTCCCTATATTATGTGTAGGCCTAGCTGAGGTGACCCCGAATCCCGAGTTTCGGCTCGATAGGTCCTTCGGTGCCTGAGCAAGACCTTAATTGGTGCTGCAAAATCCACTTTTTTCCATGCCCTGACATACTTTTCCAAGACAATGGGCCTGTAATGCACTTATTTCATTCCGATGCGCCTGTGATGCACTGATTTCATTCTGATATGCCTGTGATGCATTGTTTTCACTCGGATGCGCCTGTGGTGCAGTGATTTCATTCTGATGCACCTTTGATGCACTGATTTCATTCTGATGTGCCTGTGATGCACTAATTTCATTCTGATGTGCCTGTGATGCACTAATTTCATTCTGATGTGCCTGCGATGCACTGATGCCATTCTGATGCATGATCTCTTTGTGGCCTTAATATATTAAACAAAGCAGAGTCACTCCTTTATTGCTCCTGTTTATCTCACCTACAACTTGCATGCTTAATTTATGAGTGTGAGAGAACCAGACAAAAAATAGTTATTTCCTTGTGTGAATATTTAGCACTTCCTGGTTTCAATTCAGCTACAGGATGCATTCTCTATAGTTGAACCTCCTACTTCAAAAGGTGTTCCAGCGTAATACTGAGGTTGTTGAAAAAACACTCCCATAGGTCATTTGAAGAACACCTGAAGAGTTATATCTTAACACCCAGAGAGTGTTTGAATATTAACACTACAAAAAGTGTTAAATTAACACTGATGAGAGTGAACACTGGATGTGTGTGTAATGTAGTTCGTCTGCTGTTTGAAGAGAGTCAGACCGAAATGCAGCGTGTAGGTTACTCATGACTTTTAATGAAGAAAATAGCGGTACATGAAATAACTGAAAATACGAAAACAACAAACGGAGTGAAACTAATACAGCCTATCTGGTGACTAACACAGAGACAGGTACAATCACCCACGAAATACAACGCGCACTCAGGCTACCTAAATACGGTTCCCAATCCGAGACAACTAAAATCAGCTGACTCCAATTAGGAATCGCCTCAGGCAGCCAAGCCTAACTAGCCACACCCCTAATAATACACACTCCCAATTAATACAAACCCCAATACGAAATACAACATATAAACCCATGTCACACCCTGGCCTACCCAAACATATAACAAAAACACAAGATACAATGACCAAGGCGTGACAGTGTGTTAAAATGAACACGCCTGGTGTTAAATTAATACTTTCAAATTTGCTGTGTAATTTACTAATTTCCTCCTATTCTCTTGGGATGTGTCACCTGAGCGTCCCTGACACCTGTCATTTTTAACACAAGGAGTCATAAATAAATGGTAGCGTAATTCCAAAGTCTTGGTAGCGATTTTTCAGCCAACCTCTATGGCAGCCATTTTATTTCCTCTCCCCCTGAGTGTGACCGTATGGATGATGTTATCGGTACTTTTGAGCGGCGACACGAGCTGGTGAGCAGCACTAAGTTTGACCTTCATCTACAAACATCTGTGCCATCCCCTTGACACACACACAACATCCCCACCACCCCCACCATACCATACTGCAGACACACAGCTGTCAGAGGAGCCACCATGCAGTGTGCCACTGTGTCCCTGAGACAGCCAGCCAAGGGCAGGAACTGAATACGAGTCAGACAGCAGCAGGCTGGGCCACAGACTGAGGGCTAGAGGACCAGGTCCTGGCAGACATAGTGCGATCACAGTGTTTAAGGGTGGCTGAATGGGCTGCTGGGAATCCTTATATGTCATTGAGGGATAAAATGGTGCTAAATATAGGGTTTAAATGTGAGTGGTTCTGTTGTTAGGATGATTGTTGTTGAAACAATTGATTATATTTTCATGGTGTTTTACCAGACACATAGAACATAAATGGATTCAATAAGCCAGGTATGCTTCTGTGAAAATACAGAATACAGAATATTAATATGTTGATGAGATAGAATCTCATTCAAGGAGATGCTGGCATTTGAGCATACTAAACAGCAGTCAACACCATTTATTTCCCCCTCACATTCATTCTGAGGTTTTGTAGTTGGTTCTCCCAAACATGGGTAAAAGTTCAATCATGACAAAAAAATAAATGTGTTTCCCCCCACCTGAAGAGTCTACCTTGACACTAACACAAATATCAACCCTTCGCATCCAACTCCAGGACCAGGAGTGGTGGGTGACCTGATGATGAACCCCTCTTGAACCCTCTGGTGAGATAAGCCTCTTTCCCACCTCCAGAGGGTGACAACTGTAAAACATGTCCCCTGCTATGCCCAGATTAAACCATCTGGCTGACTGTAGAACCTCACTGATAATGGAGGAGGATCTCTCCTATGTGACACCTCAGTGCCTTTCTTTCATGATTTTTTCCCTTAACTCCCCCTTCTCTCTGTGTCTCTCACTCCCTATGAGACACCCCACCTCTCTCGCTCTCTCTCGGTGATGTTTAGCATGGGTAGAATGGTAAATGCAGTGGCTGCCATTACTCTGGTTGTGTGCCATCCATCCTATGGAGAATCCCTGGTCTGGAGATCGATAGTTACTGGGAGGTAGATGAGGAATGGCAAGGGAAGGGATGGGAAGGGAAGAGGGCCGTGCAATAAATCATGCCGCTTTGACTGAGGAAGCTGTCACCCTGTCCTGGATACAGTTCACAAGGGCCTAACCACTAATGCCCAAATAGCCGGTGTATGGAGGATATATTGGCGGTGTGCCAATATATCCTCCAAACACCGGCTTCTCGAGCATTATGACTTTTATACAACAAGTTATCAACATATTGAAATAATGATTGACATCTTTTCATTAACATTTTTATTTTGCTGAATTTATTCATAGTGTTTCATCCTTCCACAAGATATAGTCCTGTCACAAATCTAGGGTTGCTACCCAAGCCGGCTGGTCGTTCGTTTTATTGGATAAGTTGCCAGAGACGCGACCCAGTCCTGAAGTGTTTTGTTCTATATCTATGGACACGACCCAGTCATTCATTCTAAATGTTCCATTGCCATATTGGCTGACCACGTTCTAATCCCTTACTTGCTAGCTAGCCAACTACGTCTAATTTACAGTCACGTCAAAAAGTGCAGCCAGAATAACAGCAAAGCTGCCTTTTGCGTTTATTTAAGATGTTTTCTAGTGACATTTATTTGGAATCATCCATAACAATGAGCTAATGAGGTGAAATTTCGTCATAGAAAATGTGTTCACTCTTCAGCGTGATCGTTTGTTTAGTTTTTACCTTTTTTCAATTTACATTTCTTTGTATATATCCCAAAAAATGATGACAGCAGATTTATGATTTAAAATGGCTGAGAAACGCTGCCTTCCTGTCTATCTCGTCCCGACTCCCGATGCATTCATTACTATGGGACAGATGGAGATTGAATTTGTATATTGAAACAATGTTGCAAACCGACAGCAAGGTTTATACAAATCTCCGCTGTTGAAAACTAAATGTTTTTCTGAAAGAAATGTGATATAATGACTAGATGCTTTTTATAATGGAGATCAAGTTTATAAATTGCCTTGCTGGGCTGATGAGACAATGGATTGCTCAGATAGGTGGAACAGAGTAAATAGGCATTTTAACGTCAAAGATTTAGCCGGTGGAAACTGGTGGAATGGACACCGGCTGGAATTTAACCAATCAGCTTTCAGGATTAGACCCACATGTTGTACAATGTGTTTCAATTACCAGCCAAACAACCGTTCATCATCACAGACTATGGCACTAGTATGAAATGTCTGGGAGGGAGTGGGAATGGAATCCTCATAGCTTGGCTATTGGATAGTTGAAAAAGCATTAGAATTATCAATGGGATATTTTTTAACCCAAAACATACAGTGATAAATGTAAAGCATTGTGTAAACACCACAATAGGGAAAGTGAGTGCCACAATGGCTGTGCATGCATTTTGTTGATTAACATTTGACTGATGTTTCTTTCCATTAGGTGAGTCTCAAATTAATTGAAAACTTGTAACCACAATGTATTGTTCAGTCTATGTCTAATGTTCAGTCTATGTCTAATGTTCAGTCTATGTCTAATGTTCAGTCTATGTATACATTTTGTTTGTATCCCCATTGTGATTTGTCTCCCCCTTTGAAAATATTAAAAACATATTTATATCTGTAAAACCCTGATGATGTGTTGGTTTTAACAATTAAGATGTTTTTTTATCACCTTCAACTGTCCTCCGATGGTTGCTGGATTTCCTCTTCACCCCAGATTCACAGTCAGCTGCAGACTTGCTTACCTTAGGTCAGTGGTTCCCAAACTTTTTATAGTCCCATACCCCTTCAAACATTCAACCTCCAGCTACGTACCCCCTCTGGCACCTGCTTGCACGCTCAGTACCACTCCACTATGTCTCCCTGTCATGGCTTTTACATCATCAGTACAGATACCAACATGAGCAGCAGCTACGTTTGGCTACATATGAACTGTTAGTGGAATTCCCACGAGAGAGTAACGGTTAATGTGATTGGATGTTAGTTATTTAGATTCGGCTACCTGTATTTGATATTGTGTTGTTATTTCACTGAATACTAGATGGTTTAATTTGATTTTTGGCAGTGAAACAAGGCTACGCAGGCAAGATAAATACCTCACACAAATGTATAGCCCTGTTGGAAAATATAAATGGACTGCTTGAAAATGTGAAGGAAAAAAAAGGAAAAAAAAGCAAACATATATTTTAAAATGTGAATCACATTTTTATTTGGTGTACCCCCGGCAGCAGTATGCGTACCCCAGTTTGGCAATACCTGCGATATATGTGATATATGTGATATATGTGATATATGTGATATACAAGCCAAACCTAGTGCAACAGTTTCAGGCCTGGCTGACAGCCTTAAAATTCAGTTTGGCAATACCTGCCTTATGTGATATACAAGCCAAACCTAGTGCAACAGTTTCAGGCCTGGCTGACAGCCTTAAAATTCATGTAAATCTCCATTATGGTCCACTCCTGAAAAGGCACCAGTCTCACCTGAGCACTTTCTATTAATTAAACCAATCTAACAAACTCCAGCCAGACCTGCAATCTCTCTCATTACCTCTCAGAGAGCTCCAGACCTGCAATCTCTCTCATTACCTCTCAGAGAGCTCCAGACCTGCAATCTCTCTCATTACCTCTCAGAGAGCTCCAGACCTGCAATCTCTCTCATTACCTCTCAGAGAGCTCCAGACCTGCAATCTCTCTCATTACCTCTCAGAGAGCTCCAGACCTGCAATCTCTCTCATTACCTCTCAGAGAGCTCCAGACCTGCAATCTCTCTCATTACCTCTCAGAGAGCTCCAGACCCAACATGCCCTTTAAAGGTTCGGAAAACAACACAACCGATCAACCACAAAAAAAAAACGGATTATAGACCACGGCAATTAGCTCAAACAGATTATCACAGGTGTTATAATGAAATTAACTTTCTAAACCCTGCAATCCATTACCTTGTGTGTGGCTGAGTGGGCTGAAAAAATAAAGGTGGGTGACAGTGTTGGTGCAGCTCTGTTTCTTTATCCTTGTGGATCTATGTTAGAAATGCAGTTATGTGTTTTACATGTAGTCAGATTGTCAGATAAATTCTAGTATTTTCACTGTAAATGCAAAGATAATGGGCCACATAGGACCTACAACAATTTTTCAAGACATACAATGAATCCATACAAGCAGTTTAACATATCTAACTGCAGTTGCCAAGGGGATAGCAAGGCAAAAATGTTCACCTAATTGATGGTTTATGCTAAATATCACATCACAAAAAAGCTCCATAGCACAGATGCTTGTAGGCTTTAATATTACACATGATCAAATATTTACATTACAAATGTGAGTTGTGCTTTGTAGTTACAATACAGTAGTGGAGTGGGAATGGTGTTAGCTAATTGTGGCTTGACATTGAAAGGCTTCATTTGAAAAATATCCATACTTCTTGCATCAACAAACAAGAATGGGACTTTGATATGCTCTGTACAGTGCAATAGAGCCTCTCATTTGGAATGTAGTCTAAAGCCCGAAGATAACCATATTGGCATCTATAGTGCCAATTAAAACCAAAGGGTCATTTGGCTTTCCTTTGATAGTAGACTGCTGAGACTCTACACAACTGCACAGACCCTGATTTAGGCTAGTGCGCCATAATTCCATAATCCAACCGTACGCCACAGAGAAAGAAGCTAAATGTGTTGCTTCTCTTCCTCCTCCTTGGTGCATGGTTGCTTGAGCAGAGAAAGCAAGTGAGATCAACCATGAAAGTGCTGACAGTGCACATGCTCTTGCCAGCCGAGAGGACACTTGTAAAAGCAGTGATGGGACCTCTCTGGGTGATTCATCATCCTCTCTCCTCTATACCTATGTAGAGGACAAATGATGGGTAATTCTGACCTTTAACATATGTCTAGACCGTCATCAGCAACATAGATACATTCAACACCAGTGTGAGATACGTGAACACCACAAATGTAAATCTTATATGCCGGGTTGTATTATTTTATGATAATAAGAAGACAAACAATATGTTCCATGTCAGTTGAAACTGTTGCATCACTAAGCTTAAAGATCAAATTCTCATCCAGGGAAACAGTCCACAGTTTGCCCCCAGCACCTGTGTTTTATTGATGAAACAGGAGTGAGGAATGAATAGCAGCATGGTAAAAAAATATATTGCAGTATATATTCTGTGGTTCTATTGCGTGAGGTTGAGGTTCCGAGAGAGAAAAAGAGGATTTGTTGTTTGCAGTAACTTTGTTGTTGTAATATCCCAAACGGATGTGGCAGTTTCCCCATTAAGGATTCAATATTTAAATATCACATTTGGGAGCAACAAACAGTGAGCAGACGTGTTACGTTCCTGTCAACAAATATCTCTTCACCTTCTCTTCTTAGTAACAATCTTGGAGGGGCGCTCTGGTCATTGTCTGGTTTATGTTTCTCTCCACTGAGCCCAGCCAACAGTTCCATCCTTTGTTTATTCACCTTCTGTCTTTTCTTAGTCAGCGGACAGCTGTGTATTTCCAGTCCCCTGTCTGTCATGACTAAGCTTAAATCTTTAATGACAGTCATCTGGAGTTCTGCCTACAGAATGGCTTAAATGTTTTTCCCAAAAAATGTCACACTTCTCTGGTACTTCTAATTTCCATCCCATCTGGTGGGCTATTCACTCAAATGCGCATTTACCCGAGGTTTAAGGGGCTTTTAAAATGTTCAATGAAAACAACAAACTAAACTTAATTATTGTGTGTTTTGAAAAGCGATCCAACTGAGCAAAAGACACGCAAAGATGTCATTTAAGTCTACATTTCCCTAATAACAAATTGAACAAACATTTTGAAATATTTTTGTCAACTTGGACCACATCATATGCCTAATACTTGAGAAAAATAATTAAATATTAGGCTATTACAAAGGCCTATTTCTCCCTCGTCATAAGAAAGGTTACGCATTAATATTCCAGTCCAACCTTCTTTTTGATAAGTTCTTATGACAAGCTTTCCTTCCCTAAATCCCTCTCTAATCAATGGGGCTAGAATAAAAGTTTAATTTTCAACAACAGTGGAAACCAACCCTCCTGTGCTGTGTATGAGAAGCCCATGGTGAATGGACATGCTGAACCAGCTAAATTACAGGAAATCACATCACTATGGCCATGATTTCCTTCTCTGGACTGTGAGAAGATGAGCGGAGAGAGAAGAGATAAGGGATGAGAGAGGGCACTGACAGCATGTACTGTAGATAGCCAAACCCCAACCCTGTTGTCCTTTCAGGAGAGTGGGCACATCCAGCTGTCAGAACGGGTGCATAGCCTGGTAGACACCAGGGCCACCCGTGTCCTGGATGTGTTTTCTCTTCTCTCTCTTTCCCTTCGTTTATGCACTCGCTCGCTCCCATCGTTCCATCTGTTCCTTAAATAGACCATCCCCTCATCCCTCTCCTTCTTGTCCTCTTTGGGAGCAGCAGTCGTTCCAGACTTTCATTCCTGAGCCAGTCTCTGTTTCTCTCAGGGCCTTGGAAAGAGAGAGAGGAGCACTCCAGTTGTCTTCACTCCAACTGCCCATCTGTGGTGGGGGTGGCTAATGGGGGTAGGGTAGGAACCAGTCAACCAAATCAAATCAAATCAAATGTTATTTGTCACATACACATGGTTAGCAGATGTTAATGCGAGGGTAGCAAAATGCTTGTGCTTCTAGTTCCGACAATGCAGTAATAACCAACAAGTAATTGAACTAACAATTCCAAAACTACTGTCTTATACACACAAGTGTAAGGGGATAAATAATATGTACATAAAGATATATGAATGAGTGATGGTACAGAGCAGCATAGGCAAGATACAGTAGATGGTATCGAGTACAGTATATACATATGAGATGAGTATGTAAACTAGTGATACATGTATTACATGAAGATGCAGTAGATGATATAGAGTACAGTATATACGTATACATATGAGATGAATAATGTAGGGCATGTAAACATTATATTAGGTAGCATTGTTTAAAGTGGCTAGTGATATATTTTACATAATTTCCCATCAATTCCCATTATTAAAGTGGCTGGAGTTGAGTCAGTGTGTTGGCAGCAGCCACTCATTGTTAGTGGAGTTTTTCATAGCCACCGTGCTTTTACATCTGCATTGTTTGCTGTTTGGGGTTTTAGGCTGGGTTTCTGTACAGCACTTTGAGATATCAGCTGATGTACGAAGGGCTATATAAATAAATTTGATTTGATTTGATTTGGCTGTTTAACAGTCTGATGGCCTTGAGATAGAAGCTGTTTTTCAGTCTCTCTGTCCCAGCTTTGATGCACCTGTACTGACCTCGCCTTCTGGATGATATCGGGGTGAACAGGCAGTGGCTCGGGTGGTTGCTGTCTTTGATGATCTTTATGGCCTTCCTGTAACATCGGGTGGTCTAGGTGTCCTGGAGGTCAGGTAGTTTGCCCCCGGTGATGCATTGTGCAGACCTCACTACCCTCTGGAGAGCCTTACGTTTGTGGGCGGAGCAGTTGCCGTACCAGGCGGTGATACAGCCCGCCAGGATGCTCTCGATTGTGCATCTGTAGAAGTTTGTGAGTGCTTTTGGTGACAAGCCACATTTCTTCAGCCTCCTGAGGTTGAAGAGGCGCTGCTGCGCCTTCTTCACGATGCTGTCTGTGTGAGTGGACCAATTCAGTTTGTCTGTGATGTGTATGCCGACGAACTTAAAACTTGCTACCCTCTCCACTACTGTTCCATCGATGTGGATAGGGGGGTGTTCCCTCTGCTGTTTCCTGAAGTCCACAATCATCTCCTTAGTTTTGTTGACGTTGAGTGTGAGGTTATTTTCCTGACACCACACTCCGAGGGCCCTCACCTCCTCCCTGTAGGCCGTCTCGTCGTTGTTGGTAATCAAGCCTACCACTGTTGTGTCGTCCGCAAACTTGATGATTGAGTTGGAAGCGTGCGTGGCCACGCAGTCGTGGGTGAACAGGGAGTACAGGAGAGGGCTCAGAACGCACCATTGTGGGGCCCCAGTGTTGAGGATCAGCGGGGTGGAGATGTTGTTGCCTACCCTCACCACCTGGGGGCGGCCCGTCAGGAAGTCCAGTACCCAGTTGCACAGGGCGGGGTCGAGACCCAGGGTCTCGAGCTTGATGACGAGCTTGGAGGGTACTATGGTGTTAAATGCCGAGCTTTAGTCGATGAACAGCATTCTCACATAGGTATTCCTCTTGTCCAGATGGGTTAGGGAAGTGTGGCAGTGTGGTTGAGATTGCATCGTCTGTGGACCTATTTGGGCGGTAAGCAAATTGGAGTGGGTCTAGGGTGTCAGGTAGGATGCAGGTGATATGGTCCTTGACTAGTCTCTCAAAGCACTTCATGATGACGGAAGTGAGTGCTACGGGGCGGTAGTCGTTTAGCTCAGTTACCTTAGCTTTCTTGGGAACAGGAACAATGGTGGCCCTCTTGAAGCATGTGGAAACAGCAGACTGGGATAGGGATTGATTGAATATGTCCGTAAACATACCAGCCAGCTGGTCTGCGCATGCTCTGAGGGCGCGGCTGGGGATGCCATCTGGGCCTGCAGCCTTGCGAGGGTTAACACGTTTAAATGTTTTACTCACCTCAGCTGCAGTGAAGGAGAGGGCGCATGTTTTGGTTGCAGGCCGTGTCAGTGGCACTGTATTGTCCTCAAAGCGTGCAAAAAAGTTATTTAGTCTGCCTGGGAGCAAGACATCCTGGTCCGCGACGGGGCTGGTTTTCTTTTTGTAATCCGTGATTGACTGTAGACCCTACCACATACCTCTTGTGTCTGAGCCGTTGAATTGAGATTCTACTTTGTCTCTATACTGACACTTAGCTTGTTTGATTGCCTTGAGGAGGGAATAGCTACACTGTTTGTATTCGGTCATGTTTCCGGTCACCTTGCCCTGATTAAAAGCAGTGGTTTGCGCTTTCAGTTTCACGCGAATGCAGCCATCAATCCACGGTTTCTGGTTTGGGAATGTTTTAATCGTTGCTACGGGAACAACATCTTCAACGCACATTCTAATGAACTTGCACACCGAATCAGCGTATTCGTCAATGTTGTTGTCTGACGCAATACGAATCATATCCCAGTCCACGTGATGGAAGCAGTCTTGGAGTGTGGAATCAGATTGGTCGGACCAGCGTTGAACAGACCTCAGTGTGGGAGCTTCTTGTTTTAGTTTCTGTATGTAGGCAGGGATCAACAAAATGGAGTCGTGGTCATCTTTTCCGAAAGGAGGGCGGGGCAGGGCCTTATATTCATCTTCTCCATGTTTCTTAATGACTACAGTACGACAATCCATTTAGACAGTTGTATACATTTGCTATACTTGTCAATGCTAGCAATGACTGTCACTTTCATACAAGTTATCACATTTAGGATTCTTGTTTGAGGATTTGGAGATGGAAGAGAGGGAGGGAGGAATTAAGGTGGAGCAGCCATAACATCTATCCATGGTGGCTGGCCATGGTTCGAACGGGGTTAGACCGTGTGTCTCCGTCTGCCCAGGGGTGTGGTTTCAGAAGAAACCATGAATACCCTGGGCCTCTTTGGAGCTGTGTGTAATTGAAAACAGCTTCAATCTGGTGCATGGAAACCAACCGGGATCTCGCTGGAAATAGACAGTGATTTAATGAGTTTGTTCATTAAAAGTTTAACATTTTCCTAGGAGATAAGGACTGCACTTTTAAAGCAGATCTGGGAACCCTATGAAATGCACAAACTGAGATGTGGAACTGTGTTATGCTATTACAAGCCACGCTTATACCTGGTTCTAACATGCATCCATTGTCCTGATCTTGTCCTCATTCTGATTGTGCCCACATTTTTAGACAGGTGTAGACTTTTAAAATACACACTGAACCGCTTTTGATCAGATCTTGTAAGTGTAAACAGGCAAGATCAGGACAAGATTGGGGCAAGATCAAGACGAAGGACGCATGTTAACGGCAGGTATACACGGCAGGTATACACGGGCGCTTCTGTTTAAGAGATGGCACTGTTGCTATTGCTTCCTGGTTCAAATAGTGTCACTGTCTACATAGCGTGAGCTTGCTGGAAAAGGCTGCATACTTAATTAAGAGTATTTGGATGGAAATTGTCATGGAAATGATTCAAACATTCCTATTTACTAGACTGCTGTCACTTACATTTTTTTTCAAATGCTTACACACGTTTTCAAAACTGTCTCCTTTTTGCAAAACTCTACACACAATTCCCAAAACTGCACACACTAAATGAAAAATGCCTCATATCTCCTTCAAAATGTAACACTGCATTCGAAATGCCATAAACACATGTCAGAATGAAGCATTTGCATCAAATGGCAAACACTGCTTTCATAATAGTACATTTTTGGACATACCATTTAAACACTGTTGTTCTAAATCTAAAGCTCTTTGGTCTTTCATAGGCTTATATCTACATTTCAATAAAATGTTCTACAGTGAAAGTAATCTGCTGAGAGGGGTAACAAGTACACTGTAAACACCAATGCAATGTAGAAACAGAAAATATGTATTAGGACAAACATTACGGTTGTGTACCGTAGCATACAACAAAACCATAAACATATGTAAACCAAAAGTATATTCTTTAGAATACAGTAAAGAACAAAATTGTGCATGTGGGGTCCCGGGGGGGCAGTCCAGGAATTGGTGGTGTGGGGGGACAGTCACCAGTGCTAAGCTACGCTTCATCTCTTCTCCGGCCTGGGTCTGTCCACAATACTTCGTCCATATCACAAGATATTATTTCTCTTGCCAAACATCGAGGGAAGTATCTCCTAGCGTGGCATATCCACCTTTGGACAGAGGCAACCTTTATGTCCCCACATGCGTCCTCCATTGCCTGGAGAAACGGTACGCTGGCATAGGGTTGGCGATCATGCACTTTCCAGCGCCAGGCTGAGAAGAATCCCTCTATGGGATTTAGAAAAGGTGAATATGGGGGTAGGTACAAAACGACAAATTGTGGATGGGTGGCAAACCAGTTTTGGACCAGAACAGCCCGGTGAAAACTAACATTGTCCCATAAAACCACAAATCTAACAGGCTCCTGATCTGGTTCAGGGACAAGCATTGTGTAAATTGCATCCAGAAAAGTGAGCATATGGCCGGTGTTGTACGGACCCAGTGTGGCATTGTGATGGAGGACCCCGTTTTGAGTGATGGCAGCACACATAGTTATATTACCCCCACGCTGTCCAGGGACATTGGTAATTGCCCTCTGTCCTATTACATTTCTTCCGCGGCACCTGGTTTTGGTGAGGTTGAAGCCAACCTCATCCACATGAATAAATTCATGGTGAATTTCATGGAAAACCAGCTCCAATACTCTGTAACAAACAAAAGGATATACAGAGTGTTTCTCTCAAATGGCACCTTGTAAAGTTGTTTCATCGTCACTTGGTGCCGTTGGAGGATGCGTTGTATGGTCGACAGGCTTACAACATTGATGTTGTTAAATATGGTGTCATTATTCAAGATATGCTCTCTTATCTCTCAAATCCTAATTGCATTGTTGGCCAAAACCATATTAATAATTGCAGTCTCTTGTACATCTGTAAACAAGCGTCCTCGTCCTCCATGATGTCTTTGCCTTTCCACTCTGTACAGAATTCAAGCACAGTATGTGTTCAGCATAGGAACTGTAAACAATGTACAAAAAAATGTAGTACAGCATAACCAACCTCATTCATTCAATGCAGTGCAGTAAATGGATGGCTTAGAGTTGCAAATGTTTATGCAATACTATGCAGTCATACGTATTTTACAGTACATTGCTGAAATTGTCATTAGATAGTTGCATACCTGTTCTCATTTCTGAAGATTCAAATTATGGACGCCACTGCAAATCGACTCAAGTTGGGCTGGACTCTCAGTCCAGCTTCTCTCATGGTCAAACCATGGTTGATCACATGATCTATCAGAGATGGCTGTCCTTCCTTCTCTTCTTTGCCCTCGTCGGTTTCTTCCTCTTGCTCTCCCTCCTACTCCTCTTGCTCTCTGTCCATTGTTGGCATCCATTGTTCAAAACAGGTAATCTGACCTTTGACCTATTTATAGGTCTATACTACAGTAAAGTAGTGATTGGTTAGTGATCAGTTAATTTAAGCTATTAGTGTTTGCACATGTGAGGAGTGTGTGTGTGACCTGGTGAATAAGTGTAGCATTTTGATTGGTTGTGTTTGGAAAAGGAAAGCAAGCCACTTCTTGTTAGATTTTTGTGTTTTAGGTAGATAATTGTGTGTAGTGTTTTGAAAAAAGTGTTTTATGCAATTGACAACTGAGTCAAAGGCTGAGAAATAGCTTATGGCTTTGGATATTTGGTGTGTAGTTTTGAGTGAGGTTTCAAAAATCGTGTGACATGAAAAGATTTTGTGTGTAAGCAGTTGGAAAAAACTGTAAGAACTGGCAATCACACACAAGCACACTCAAAGTTCATTGATCATTCATTTAAATAATCAGTTTAAACATTCTTGCCCAAAGGTGTTGGGTGATGTTAGTCCAGTACACGACTAAGTCACTCCTGCATCCCTCCCTCCCCCTTAGTCTGCCAACCATTCCACTCCAGGTCTCTCTCTCTCTCTCACACACACACACACACACACACACACACACACACACACACACACACACACACACACACACACACACACACACACACACACACACACACACACACACACACACACACACACACACACACACACACACACACACACACACACACACACACACACACACACACACACAGCTAATATGACATTTACCTGTAATTAGACTCTTCCATATTTTAATAGAAAATGATATCCCTTAAGGTCTCCCTGTCATTTGCATGGGCAGCTCTGATGATAACCAGGTCCTGGGGAAAAAAATCATTAACTGACATAGGCTGTCAGCCCAAATTAGTACCTGCAAAAATCTTATCAGGGATGTGACCTTACAGAGCACCGCTGAAAGTTGTCTAGCAGGGGAGAGAATGGTGGGTGTACTTCCTTTTTGTGTGTGTGTGTGTGTGTGTGTGTGTGTGTGTGTGTGTGTGTGTGTGTGTGTGTGTGTGTGTGTGTGTGTGTGTGTGTGTGTGTGTGTGTGTGTGTGTGTGTGTGTGTGTGTGTGTGTGTGTACTACCTTCTTGTGGTGTTCTAAAAGTTTATAAAACTTCTCATGCTTGTCCACTGTGAGTAGACCTTTCTACAGATGTAGGATCTTAATAATTTCTGAAAGTCTATGTCGTTGGGGGTGGGGCATCTCTTCTTGACGCTACCCATCCCGTTAGCGGGATCATTTTCGTCAGCAACAGCTGAATAGCATAGTGCCACAGTCAAATAATACTAAAAAATATTCATATTCATGAAATCACAAGTGCAATATTGCAAAACACAGCTTAGCATTTTGTTAATCCACCTGTTGTCTCAGATGTTGAAATTATGCTTTACAGCGAAAGCAATCCAAGCCTTTGTGTAAGTTTATCGATAGCATAACATAACATTATGTACACTAAGCATTAATTAGCTAGTTCACAAAAATCAGAAAAGCAATCAAAATAATAATTTACCTTTGATGATCTTCGGATGTTTTCACTCACGAGACTCCCAGTTACACAACAAATGTTCCTTTTGTTCCATAAAGATTATTTTTATACCCAAAATACCTCCGTTTGTTTGTCACGTTATGTTCAGAAATCCACAGGAAAGAGCGCTCACGACAACGTAGACGTATATTCCAAATAATATCCATAATGTCCACAGAAACATGTCAAACGTTTTTTATAATCAATCCTCAGGTTGTTTTTAAAATATTTATTAGATAATATATCAACCGGATGTGTAGTTATTTCAAAACCCCGGGAGAAACAATGGCCGCTTTACTCTGTAGCGCAAAATTCACTCTAAGAGCCCCCGCCTATCCACTTACGCAATGTGATCTTTCACACTCATTTTTTCAAAATAAAAGCCTGAAACTATGTCTAAAGACTGTTGACACCTTAGGGAAGCCATCTGGTTGATATCCCTTTACATGGAGGATAGGAATGCATAGGAACAGAGAGGTTTCAAAATAAGAGGCACTTTCTGATTGGATTTTCCTCGGGTTTTCACCTGCAATATCAGTTCTGTTATAATCACAGACAATATTTTTACAGTTTTGGAAACATTAGAATGTTTTCTATCCTAATTTTTACAATTATATGCATATTCCTGTTTCTGGGGCTAAGAAATAGGCCGTTTCAAATGGGTACGTTTTTTAGCCAAAAACAAAAATACTGCCCCCTACACGCAAAAGGTTAATTGGGGAGGACGGGCCCGTGGTAATGGTTGTTGCGGAAATAGTGGAATGGTATCAAATATAGTTGAAGTCGGAAGTTTACATACACTTAGGTTGGAGTCATTAACTAGTTTTCAACCACTCCACAAATTTCTTGTGAACATAGTTTTGGCAAGTCTGTTAGAACATCTATTTCGTGCATGACACAAGTCATTTTTCCAAAAATTGTTTACAGACAGGTTATTTCACTTATAATTCACTGTATCACAATTCCAGTGGGTCATAAGTTTATATACACTAAGTTGACTGTGCCTTTAAACAGCTTGGACAATTCCAGAAAATGATGTCAATGCTTTAGAAGCTTCAGATAGCCTAATTGACATCATTTGAGTCAATTGGAGGTGTACCTGTGAATGTATTTCAAGAACTACCTTCAAACTTCCAAATTTCAATTTCCAAACGCCTGAAAGTACCACGTTCATCTGTACAAACAAAAATATGCGAGTATAGGAGATGCGTTCTGTCTCCTATAGATGAATGTACTTTGGTTGCGAAAAGTGAAAATCAATCCCAGAACAACAGCAAAGTGCCTTGTGAGGATGCTGGAGAAAAGGAAGGAAAAATATGTGGATATATTGAAGCTTCATCTCAAGACATTAGTCAGGAAGTTAAAGCTTGGTTGCAAATCGATCTTACAAATGGACAACGACCCCAAGTATACTTCCAAAATTGTGGGAAAATGGCTTAAGGACAACAAAGTCAAGGTATTGAAGTGGCCATCACAAAGCCCTGACCTCAAATCCCATGCGAGCAAGGAGACCTACCAACCTGACTCAGTTACACCAGCTCTATCAGGAGGAATGGGACAAAGTTCACCCAACTTATTGTGGGAGACTCGTGGAAGGCTACCCGAAACGTTTGACCCAAGATAAACAATTTATATGCAATGTCACATCCTGACCTTAGTTCCTTTTTTATGTCTCTATTTTGGTTTGGTCTGGGTGTGAGTTGGGGTGGGCATTCGATGTTTTGTTCTATGTTTTGTCCTTCTACGTGTTTGGCCTGGTATGATTTCCAATCAGAGGCAGCTGTCAATCGTTGTCTCTGATTGAGAACCAGACTTAGGTAGCCTGTTCCCACCCGTGGTGGGTAGTTGTGTTCTGTTTTGCATTGTTTCACCTGATAGGACTGTTTCGTTTCTTACATTCTCGTTGTTATGTTTGTTTCGTGTTCTGTTATATAAAAATATTAACATGGACACATACAATGCTGTGTGTTGTTGGTCCGATCTTGACTACTCTTCCTCAGACGAAGAGGAGAATCGTTACAGGCAATGCTACCAAATAGTAATTGAGTGTATGTAAACTTCTGACCCACTAGGAATGTGATGAAAGAATTAAAAGCTGAAATAAATCATTCTCTCTACTATTATTCTGACATTTCACATTCTTAAAATAAAGTGGTGATCCTAACTGACCTACGACAGGGAATTTTTACTAGGATTAAATGTCAGGGATTGTGAAAAACTGAGTTTAAATGTATTTTGCTAAGGTGTATGTAAACTTCCCACTTCAGCTGTATGTCTCCGGTCTGATTGAGTCTGCATTCCTTAGACAAGATATGGTGTATGTTTAGCCGGTATAGAGAGAGCCTGGAGGATCAGAACAAAGGCCTCAGTATTCCTAAATATCCTGGCATCTGGGAAACTAAGACAAGGTGGGGTGTATAATAACACCAGAGGCAGATAACCAGGAGATGAACCCAGAGTGAATTATGATGGCCCTTAATCTGCATGGGAAGGGTGGAACCAGCCATGACATAACTTTTAGGTCTACTATATATATTCAACTCTGCATTTCTGTAACAGTTTAGCACTCGGGCCGACAATCAAGGCTGTTGGATTGACAGCTTAATTATGAATGATAAAGAACATCTAGTTGCTAACCTGAATGTTCAGCTCCCAGCACTGTGGCATTGTTGGCATTTTGTTCATTGTTGTTTAACTAGCTAACATTAGCTGGCTGGCTCATTAGCTAACGTTACGTGATGTGTGTACAACACCCGCTGAATATGGCCGGTGTCAGTAAACGTCTGCAAAAAAGCGTAATGAAATTGTTGCCAGCAGAGATGGTTAGGCTGTTTTCATGTTATCCTGAGGTAAACAAATTATTGGTCAGAGCATCAAGTGTGAGCTCCGAGAGCAAAACGGGATGGGTGCGGCTAAATCTTAAGAGGGTGTGAATGGCGATGATTGGATGTAGACAAAGAGGAGCTCTTTACAAGATACCAAAACATTCAAGTTGATCAACTTTCTAAGCAGAATTACTTCCCCATTGTTCCTCAAATGCAGTGTATGATATCCCATGTTTTTTTAGCTATGACTCTCTACTTTTATGATTCTCTACTTTTGCTACATAATGCCGAATCCAGGTGGTGAGTCACATTTTGTTACGTTATTAAAATTGATTAACTATTTATTTACCCTCATCAACCTACAATACCCCATAATGAAAAAGTTAAAGAAGGTTTTTTAGAAATGTTGTAAATTTAAAAAGAGAAATACCTTTTTTACATAAGTACTCAGACCCTAAGTATTCAGACCCTATGAAATTGAGCTCGGGTGCATCCTGTACCCATTGATCATCCCTTGAGATGTTTCTACAACTAGATTAGAGTTCACCTGTGGTAAATGCACTTGATTGGACATGATTTGGAAAGGCACATAAGTGTCTACATAATGTCCCACAGTTGACAGTCCATGTCAGAGCAAAAACCAAGCCATGAGGTTGAAGGAAATGTCTGTAGAGCTCCGAGACAGGATTGTGTAAAGGCACAGATTTGGGGGAAGGGTACCAAAACATTTCTGCATCATTGAAGATACCCAAGAACACAGTGGCCACCATTATTCTTAAATTGAATAACCTTGGTGGTCTTGGAACCACCATGACTCTTGCTAGAGCTGGCCGCCAGGTCAAACTGACTAATCAGAGGAGAAGGGCCATGTTCAGGCAGGTGACCAACAACCCAATGGTCACTCTGACATAGCTCGAGAGTTCCTCTGTGGAGATGGAAGAAACTTTCAGAAGGACAACCATCTCTGCAGCACTCCACCAATCAGGCCTTTATGGTAGAGTGGCCAGGCACAAGTCACTCCTCAGTAAAAGGCACATGACAGCCCGCTTGGAGATTGCCAAAGGCACCTAAAGAACTCTGACCATGAGAAACAAGATTCTCTGGTTTGATGAAACAAAGATTGAACTCTTTGGCCTGAATGCCAAGCGTCATGTCTGGATGAAACCTGGCACCATCGCTGTGGTGAAGCATGGTGGTGGCAGTATAATGCTGTGAGGGTGTTTTTCAGCGGCTGGGACCGGGAGACTAGTCAGGACAATGGAAAGATGAACGGAGCAAAGTTCAGAGAGAACCTTCATGAAAATTTGCTCCAGAATGCTCAGTATATTTTTCTTGGGCGAAGGTTCACCTTCCAACAGGACAACAACCCTAAGCACACAGCCAAGAAAACGCAGGAGTGGCTTAGGGACAAGTTTCTGAATGTCCATGAGTGGCCCAGCCAAAGCCCGGACTTGAACCCGATCGAACATCTCCGGAGATTCCTGAAAATAGCTGTGCATCGATGTTCCCCATCCAACCTGACAGAGCTTGAGAGGATTTGCAGAGAAGAATGGGAGGAACTCCCCAAATACAGGTGTGCCAAGCTTGTAGTGTCACCCAAGAAGACTCAAGATGACTCAAAGCTGTAATCGCTGCCAAAAGTGCTTCAACAAAGTACCGAGTAAGGTGTCTGAATATTTATGTAAATGTGATATAGAAATTTAAATATACATTTGAAAACATTTATAAAAACATATTTTTCCTTCGTCATTATATTATTTTATTTTATTTCACCTTTATTTTACCAGGTAGGCTAGTTGAGAACAAGTTCTCATTTACAACTGCGACCTGGCCAAGATAAAGCAAAGCAGTGCGACACAAACAACAACACAGAGTTACACATGGAATATACAAGCGTACAGTCAATAACACAATAGAAAAAAAAGAAAGTCTATATACAGAGTGTGCAAATGCCGTGAGGTGGTAAGGCAATAAATAGGACATAGTGGCAGAGTAATTACAATTTAGCAAATTAACACTGGAGTGATAGATGAGCAGATGATGATGTGCAAGTAGAAATACTGGTGTGCAAAAGAGCAGAAAAGTAAATAAAAACAATATTTAATTTTTTAATTTTACCTTTATTTAACCAGGCAAGTCAGTTAAGAACATATTCTTATTTTCAATGACAGCCTGGGAACAGTGGGTTAACTGCCTGTTCAGGGGCAGAGCGACAGACTTGTACCTTGTCAGCTCAGAGGTTTGAACTCGCAACCTTCCGGTTACTAGTCCAACGCTCTAACCACTAGGTAGGTTGAGGTAGGTAGAGGTAGGTAGAGGTAGGTAGGTTGGGTGGGCTATTTAGAGTTGGGTTATGGACAGCTGCAGCGATCGGTTAGTTGCTCAGATAGCTGATGTTTAAAGTTAGTTAGGGAAATATAAATCTTCAGCTTCAGCGATTTTTGGAATTCATTCCAGTCATTGGCAGCAGAGAACTGGAAGGAAAGGCGGCCAAAAGAGATGTTGGCTTTGGGGATGACCAGTGAGATATACCTGCTGGAACACGTGCTATGTGTTTGTTTTCGTGACCAGTTCTTAGTTCTCCATTTTTGAAAGGGGCATGCTTATTTAAGATGGTGAGGAAATTACTTTTAAAGAACGACCAGGCATCCTCAACTGACGGGATGAGGTCAATATCCTTCCAGGATACCCGGGCCAGGTCGATGAGAAAGGCTTGCTCACAGAAGTGTATTAGGGAGCGTTTGACAGTGATGATTGGTGGTCATTTGACCGTGGACCCATAGTGGATGGAGGCAATGAGGCAGCGATCGCTGAGATCCTGATTGAAAACAGCAGAGGTGTATTTGGAGGGCAAGTTGGTCAGGATAATATCTATGAGATTGCCCATGTTTATGGATTTATGGTTGTACCTGGTGGGTTCCTTGATAATTTGTGTGAGATTGAGTGTGTAACGGCATTCTTCGTTTGTTGAAAGAGAGTCGGACAGAAATGCAGCGTGGTGGTTACTCATGTCTTTAATGAATGAATCGCGGTCCATGAAATAACTGATACAAATACAAAACAACAAAACGGAATGTGAAACCTAATTACAGCCTATCTGGTGAAACTACACAGAGACAGGAACAATCACCCACGAAATACAAAGTGAAACCCAGGCTACCTAAATACGGTTCCCAATCAGAGACAACGAGAATCACCTGACTCTGATTGAGAACCGCCTCAGGCAGCCAACCTATGCTACACACCTACTCAGCCGCAATCCCAATACCTACAAAACCTCCAATACGAAACACAACATTAAACCCATGTCACACCCTGGCCTGACCAAATATATAACGAAAACACAAAACACTATGACCAAGGCGTGACAGAACCCCCCCCCGCTAAGGTGCGGACTCCCGGACGCACCTCAAAACCATAGGGAGGGTCCGGGTGGGCGTCTGTCCATGGTGGCGGTTCCGGCTCGGGACGTGGACCCCACTCCATAAATGTCATAGTTCCTCCCCTTCGCGTCCTGGGATAATCCACCTTCGCCGCCGACCATGGCCTAATAGTCCTCACCCAGAACCCCACTGAACTGAGGAGCAGCTCGTGACTGAGGGGCAGCTCGGGACTGAGGGGCAGCTCGGGACTGAGGGGCAGCTCGGGACTGAGGCAGCTCGGGACTGAGGGGCAGCTCGGGATTGAGGGGCAGCTCGGGACTGAGGGGCAGCCCGGAACTGAGGGGCAGCCCGGGACTGAGGGGCAGCCCGGGACTGAGGGGAAGCCCAGTAATGAGAGAAAGCCCAGTACTGAGAGGAAGCCCAGTACTGAGAGGAAGCCCAGTACTGAGAGGAAGCCCAGTACTGAGATGAAGCTCAGGCATGTAGTAGGCTCCGGTAGATCCTGGCTGGGTGGCGGATCTGGAAGATTCTGGTTGACTAGCAGATCTGGAAGATTCTGGTTGACTGGCAGATCTAGAAGATCATGGCTGACTGACGGATCTAGCTGCTCTATGCAGACTGACAGCTCTGGCTGCCCCATGCAGACTGAAAGCACCTTGCAGACTGGCAGCTCCTTGCAGACTGGCAGCTCCTTGCAGACTGACAGCTCCTTGCAGACTGACAGCTCTGGCTGCTCCATGCAGGCTGACAGCTCCTTGCAGACTGACAGATCCTTGCAGACTGACAGCTCCTTGCAGACTGGCAGCTCTTTGCAGACTGACAGCTCTGGCTGCTTCATGCAGACTGACAGCTCCTTGCAGACTGACAGCTCCTTGCAGACTGGCAGCTCCTTGCAGACCGGCAGCTCCTTGCAGACTGGCAGCTCTTTGCTGACTGACATGGCTGCTTCATGCAGAATGACAGCTCTGGCTGCTTCATGCAGACTGACAGCTCTGGCTGCTTCATACAGACTGACAGATCTGACTGCTCCATGCAGGCTGACAGCTCTGGCTGCTTCATACAGGCAGGAGGCTCCGGTAGCGCTGTAGAGGCTGGAGACTCCGGTAGTGCCGGAGAGAAGGAAGGCTCTGATAGCTCTGAACAGGCGGGACGCACTGAAGGCCTGGTGCGTGGTGCTGGAACTGGTGGTACTGGACCGAAGACACGCACAGGAAGCCTGGTGCGGGGAGCTGCCACCGGAGGGCTGGTGTGTGAAGGTGGCACAGGATGGACCGGACTGAGAAGGTGTACTGGAGAGCCTGAGAGCAGGGCTGGCACAGTACGTGCAAGGCTAGGTAGGTACAGAGGAGGCCTAGTGCGTGAGGCTGACACAATTTTCACCAGCCGACTAACACGCACCTCAGGACGAGTATGGAGCGCTGACCCAGGTGCTATCAAATCCCTGACACGCTCTGTCAGACGAATATCGTACCTAAAGCACCAAACTAGCAACTCCCTCATTACTCTCTCCTCCACTTTTCCCATTAGCTCCTTCACCGTCTCTGCTTCGCTCACCTCTAACACCGGCTCTGGTTCTGGTCTCCTCTTTGGCTCCTCACGATAAACAAGGAGAGTTGGCTCAGGTCTATCTCCTGACTCAGCCACTCTCCCTCTGAGCCCCCCCCCCAATACATTTTTGGGGCTGCTTTTCGGGCTTCCCTCTGCGCCGTCGTGATTGCCTCTCCAACTCCATTCTCCTATAGCCCTCTTCGCACTGCTCCAGCGAATCCCAAGCGGGCGCCGGCACTCTCTCTGGGTCGACCACCCACCTGTCTATTTCTTCCCACGTCGTATACTCCATACTTCTGCTGTCCATAATGTCCTCCCTTCGCTGCTCCTGCTGCCTGTTACCACGCCACTCGGTCCGTGTGTGGTGGGTGATTCTGTAACGGCGTTCTTCGTTTGTTGAAAGAGAGTCGGACAGAAATGCAGTGTGGTGGTTACTCATGTCTTTAAAGAATGAATCGCGGTCCATGAAATAACTGATACAAATACAAAACAACAAAACGGAACGTGAAACCTGATTACAGCCTATCTGGTGAAACTACACAGAGACAGGAACAATCACCCACGAAATACAAAGTAAAACCCAGGCTACCTAAATACGGTTCCCAATCAGAGACAACGAGAATCACCTGACTCTGATTGAGAACCGCCTCAGGCAGCCAACCTATGCTACACCCCTACTCAGCCGCAATCCCAATACCTACAAAACCCCCAATACGAAACACAATATTAAACCCATGTCACACCCTGGCCTGACCAAATATATAACGAAAACACAAAACACTATGACCAAGGCATGACAGAGGGCATCTAGCTTAGATTGTAGGGCTGCCGGGGTGTTAAGCATATCCCAGTTTAGGTCACCTAACAGAACGAACTCTGAAGATATATGGGGGGCAATTATGGGGTGTTGTATGTAGATTGATGAGGGGGAAAAAACTTGAATCATTTTTACAATAAGGAAAAAGTGAAGGGGTCTGAATACTTTCCGAATGCACTGTATGGTCATTATTTAAACTGGTTAGTCAGCTAACCTCACATTAGCTAGCTAGCTATCAAAGTAGAATCTAACCAAAACATTATTTAGAAAGTTGCTTTTAGTTGCCTGGTTTGCTACATATACTAAATAAATGTTTTAACAGGTGGGTTTATCGGTTTTAAACTACACAAGTTATGCTATTTTGGACCACCAGGCTGCTGATGTCATGCATCCTGTAGTGTTTGTGCTTATACTTTTTCACAACGACAAGTTTGATGTCAGACGACAATAGAATGTTCCTGATGTCACAGCGACAACTGTCGATAGATGTAGTATAAACCAGCAATTACTCTTAACCAATTGAATGTAATTGCAAAATGTGGATTTCTGCCTAAATAGCCATACCCCAAAGTAACTGCTTGGTATACACTTGGTATATCTTAGTAAATATGTAGTTCTGCCCCTGAACAGGCAGTTAACCCACTGTTCCTAGGCTGTCTTTGAAAATAAGAATTTCTTCTTAACTGACTTGCTTAGTTAAATGAAGATAAAATCAAAAAATAAAACAAATATTTGGAAAAGACTTCTGGGAGATTATGAGGAAATGATCAGAAGATAGATAGGAGTTACATAGTTCAGAGTACACAAGATCAAGCACACACTAAATAACATTTTTTTCATTGACAAGCTATAAGTGAATTATTAATCACTAGAGCTGGAAACACATCAGATGACTTCCACAACATGTGAACAATATGAGAAAAAAAATGGGATTGACAGACTTAACAACCAAAAATGGGTAGATGTTTTAGTAAGTGGTTTCAGGTGTGGACACTAGAAGTCAACCTTCCCAAGTTCTCTCACGTCACCCCGCTCCTCCGCTCTCTCCACTGGCTTCCAGTTGAAGCTCGCATCCGCTACAAGACCATGGTGCTTGCCTACGGAGCTGTGAGGGGAACGGCACCTCAGTACCTCCAGGCTCTGATCAGGCCCTACACCCAAATAAGGGCACTGCGTTCATCCACCTCTGGCCTGCTCGCCTCCCTACCACTGAGGAAGTACAGTTCCCGCTCAGCCCAGTCAAAACTGTTCGCTGCTCTGGCTCCCCAATGGTGGAACAAACTCCCTCACGACGCCAGGACAGCGGAGTCAATCACCACCTTCCGGAGACACCTGAAACCCCACCTCTTTAAGGAATACCTAGGATAGGATAAAGTAATCCTTCTCACCCCCCCTTAAAATATGTAGATGCACTATTGTAAAGTGGCTGTTCCACTGGATGTCATAAGGTGAATGCACCAATTTGTAAGTCGCTCTGGATAAGAGCGTCTGCTAAATGACTTAAATGTAAATGTAAATGTAAAGTTTCCAAGTGTCCCTAAACCTCTCCACAGTGGCATATGTCTGTAATTTAGATTACAAAAAGGAAGCACATCGTTGTTTCTTAATGGAAGGAATAGTGTACTTGAGAGTGATAAATTCTACGACGGATGTTTGAGTTTTAACAAATACCTATATAGACTATCATTGTGTCTATAATATTAATACATGCTACGTTGATGAGGTAGCATTATAAACACTACCATATGAATACCTGCTATGACTGTGAGATAAGAAGCGATGTGAATTCTACTGTGCTTACTAGATAAATGTAAAAGTGACGAGCCATTCATACCAGCATTACTCATTGACATTTTGTAAACTACATAATATTGTGTTGACAGCTGAACTGACTGAATGCCGGGCATTCAACTCACAGTTATTGATATTGTTTCCATGGTAACATGTAACTAACTGAGAGTCTCCTCATTGAAAACATCCAAAGTTCTTCAAAGGTAAATTATTTTATTTGAAGGGTTTTCTGGTCACACAGTCTTCACAGATCGATACCTAGGCTATATATGGACCAAATTAGCTAAATGCTAATGCTAGCCATCAATAGCTATCAATATTGTTACACAAATGCTAGTTTTTGCTATTGTTGAGAAGCATATTTTTGAAAATCTGAGATGACAGTGTTGTTAACAAAAGGCTAAGCTTGAGAGCTAGCATATTGATTTCATTTCATTTGCGATTTTCATTAATAGTTAACGTTGTGTTATGCTAATGAGCTTGCGGATAGATTTACACAATCCTGGATACAGTTTTTTTAAGTAGCTAAACGTGACGCACAAAATGGAGCGATTTCTCCTAAACAAATAATCTTTTAGGAAAAACGAAACATTTGCTATCTAACTGAGAGTGTCCTCATTGAAAACATCCAAAGTTCTTCAAAGGTAAATTAATTTATTTGAAGGGTTTTCTGGTTTTTGTGAAAATGTTGCCTGCTGAATGCTAACGATAAATGCTAATGCTAGCTATCAATAGCTATCAATACTGTTACACAAATGCTAGTTTTGCTATGGTTGAGAAGCATATTTTTGAAAATCTGAGATGACAGTGTTGTTACCAAAAGGCTAAGCTTGAGAGCTAGCATATTGATTTCATTTCATTTGCGATTTTCATGAATAGTTAACGTTGCGTTATGGTAATGAGCTTGAGGCTGTATTCATGATCCCAGATCCGGGATGGCTCACCGCAAGAAGTTAACTTACTTCACTGTCACTAAGTTGCTCACTACTGCTCTTGTTTGTTTGTTGTGATTAAATTGCAAAGACACTTAAGTGATAATGCCAGAGAAGCCGGTGTTTGGAGGATATACTGGCACGGGTGTTGTTAGGCCCGAGACAAAGTGCTCCAAACACCGGCTTCAAGGGCATTACAACTTTTATACAACCGGTTACCAACATATTCTAACAATGATCTTGGGTCGACCCGGGATGCATGCGTCCCATCTAGACATCTGGAAATGCAAATGCGCTACGCTAAATGCTAATAGCACTCGTTAATAGCACTCAAACGTTCATTAAAACACACATGCAGGTTACTGAATTAAAGCTACACTCGTTGTGAATCCAGCCAACAAGTCAGATTTTTAAAATGCTTTTCGGCGAAAGCATGAGAAGCTATTATCTGATAGAATGCAACACCCAAAAGACCCGCAGGGGACGTAAACAAAATAATTAGCATAGTAGGCGCTACACAAAACGCAGAAATAAAATATAAAACATTCATTACCTTTGACGATCTTCTTTGTTGGCACTCCTAGATGTCCCATAAACATCACTATTGGGTCTTTTTTTTTCTTGATTAAATCGGTCCATATATAGCCTAGATATCGATCTGTGAAGACTGTGTGATCAAGGAAAAAACAGAGTTTTATAACGCAACGTCATTTTTTTTTTAATAAAAAAGTTGATGATAAACTTTCACAAAACACTTCGAAATACTTTTGTAATGCAACTTTAGGTATTAGTAAACGTTAATAATCTTTCAAATTGATCACGGGGCGATGTATATTCAATAGCTCCACGTCTTCAAGTCATGTTCAGAAATTTCTACTCCAAAACATCCTGTCGGAGACCGGAGGAAATGGGCTGTCTCTTATTCGTTTGACCAAGAAACAAAGCCTAGGCAATTGACAAGACTGGTGACATCGTGTGGAAGCTGAAGGAATTGCAATCTTGGCTCCAGGTAATTTGGTTTCCATTCAACAATACATGCAAGTGACGCATTGATGCTTTTTCCAGTTTTCAATGATCAGTTTTTCTTCCGCTTTTCGATGAAACGCAGGCTCTGTTATAGTCACAGCCGTGATTTAACCAGTTTTAGAAACGTCAGAGTGTTTTCTATCCACACATACTAATCATATGCATATACTATATTCCTGGCATGAGTAGCAGGACGCTGAAATGTTGCGCGATTTTTAACAGAATGTTCAAAAAAGTAGGGGGTAGGATTAACAGGTTAAAAAAAATTCATTCAACATTTTAATTTATTTATTCATACTATTTCATAGTTGTAAATCAGAACTTGTTCTCAACTAGCCTACCTGGTTAAATAAAGGTGAAATAAATAAAAAATTGTCCAGATACAAATTTAGGGTTGCCACCCAAGCCATCTGGTCGTTCGTTCTATTGGTTCGGTTGCCAGAGACACGACCCAGTCTTTTGTTCTAAATGTTCCATTGCCGTACTGGCTGGCAATGTTCTTATCCCTTGCTTGCTAGCTAACAAACCACGACTAACTTACAGTCATGTCAAACAGTGCAGCCAGAATAACAACAGTAGCTGCATTTGCATATTTGTTTAAGCTATCTTCTAGTGACATTTATTTGGATGCATCTGTAACAGTGTGCTATTGAGGAACGATTTTCCCTGTCATAGAAAATGTGCTCTCTCATCAGGACACTGCTGTTCAGAGGAGCTAGGAAACAACACAGCTATCACAATCACTGCAAACTGAAGCTGGGAAGACTGCATTTCTTTGTATGTTTCCATAAATTGACATTTCTTTGTATGTATCCATAAAAATTATGCCAGCTGATTCATGATTTTGACTGGCTGAGAAAAGCTGCCTGCCTATCTGTCTCGTTCTGTCTCATTCCAACAAGAGAGAAAACACAACACTTCATAGAGACCTAAGACAACAACATACCATGACAGTAACCCATGACAACACAGCATAGTACAGTAGCAACACAACATGAAAACAACATGGTAGCAACACAACATGACAGCAGCACAACATGGTAGCAGCACAAAACATACTTGCAAATCTATGAATAATGACTCCGTAATCTAGCATGGGTAGGATGGTCATCTGAATCAGGGTGAGTTTGGCATCTGGGGTGAAAGAGGAGTGATTACGAGAGAGGAAACCAAGTCTTGATTTCACTTTATTTAACATAGCTATGATATGTGCTGAGAGAAGGATCGTGTACCATCTAGCCATACTCCTAAGTACTTGTATGAGGTGACTACCTCAAGCTCTAAACCCTCAGAGGTAGTATTCACACCTGTGGGGAGAGGGGCATTTTTCGTACCAAACCACATGACCTTTATTTTGGGGGTGTTCAGAACAAGGTTAAGGGCAGAGAAATCTTGTTGGACACTAAGAAAGCTTTTTTGTAGATAGTTTACCACAAAATCCGGGGAGGGGCCAGCTGAGCATAAGACTATCATCTGCATTGTGCCCTCAAAGCTCATCAATAAGCTTAGGACCCTAGGACTAACCACCTCCCTCTGCAACTGGATCCTGGACTTCCTGATGGGCCGCCCCCAGGTGGTAAGGGTAGGTAATAACACATCTGCCACGCTGATCCTCAACACAGGGATCCCTCATCCTGTACACCCTGTACTCCCTGTTCCCTCCAAACTGCATGGCCAGGCACGACTCCAACACCATTGTTAAATTTGCCAATGACACAACAGATCACACACAACGACGAGACAGCATAGGAGGTCAGAGACCTGGCCGTGTGGTGCTAGGACAACAACCTCTCCCTCAACGTGATAAAGACAAAGGAGATGAATGTGGACAGCAGGAAAAAGAGGTTCAAGCACGCCCCCATTCTCATCGACGGGGCAGCAGTGGAGCAGGTTGAGAGCTTCATGTTCCTTGGTGTCCACATCACCAACAAACTAACATGGTCCAAGCACCCCATGACAGTTGTGAAAAAGGCACGACAAAACCTATTCCCCCTCAGGTGGCTGAAAAGATTTGGCATGGGTCATCAGATCCTCAAAACATTCTACAGCTGCACCATCGAGAGCATCCTGACTGGTTGCATCACTGCCTGGTATGGCAACTGCTCGGCCTCCGACTTGTACATACTACCTCAACTAACCGGTGCCCCCGCACATTGACTCTTTACCGGCACCCCTCTGTATACATTGTTATTTTTTACTGCTGCTCTTTAATTACCTGTTACTTTTATTTCTTATTTTTATCCGTATTTTTTTAAACTGCACTCTTAGGGGCTCGTAAGTAAGCATTTCACTGTTTTTTATTTTATTTTTATTTATTTAATTTTTATTTTACCTTTATTTAACCAGGCAAGTCAGTTAAGAACACATTCTTATTTTCAATGACGGCCTGGGAACAGTGGGTTAACTGCCTGTTCAGGGGCAGAACGACAGATTTGTACCTTGTCAGCTCGGGGGTTTGAACTCGCAACCTTCCGGTTACTAGTCCAACGCTCTAACCAGTAGGCTACGCTGCCGCCCTGTAAGGTCCTGTTGTATTCGGCGCATGTGACTAATACATTTTGATCTGATTTGCTTATAAATGGATGAGAGAGCTTCCTACTGCCTGAGCTATGTTGGTGATGCATTAGTTATGTCATGATGTTGCCCTCTTTGAGTACAGCGAGCACCATCCCCCGCTCTCTGCTTCTACAACCAGACTGCTGTGGGCGGAGTGAGGTCGCAAATTCCTAAGGACAGTTATAGGGAGTAGTTTTTCATGGAGACAAAGGAAATCCTTCCACCTCACAGAACTTGAGGTACGAACAAATTTCATGTTCCAGAGAAAGTGTAAAAGATCGGTGAAGAATCCAGCTACGAACTGGTGTGTTTGTCACAACTTGGGAAGCTCAAGAGAGACGGTGTGGCCACATTACCATAACGCTGTTTATATAATAGCCTCAGATATGAGGTTTACATCTAATTGTTGTATAAAAGCGTCTGCTAAATGGCATATTATTATTATTTAAGATGAATGAGTGAGGATGATACTGTTTGAATAATGGTGTAATATGACTGTGGACTGTTTACTGAAGAAAAATACAAATCCCTTTTGATTTGAACTAAATCAGAGGACCGTCCCTGAGCCCAGTTCGGGCCAGACATCCTGAGACAGCTCTCTTCTGCCATTCTGAATAAAACCCCACTTTGAGACATTATCAGGAGACCATGTTCTTCTCCATTAGAGGAGGACGATAAGGTTGAGACCGTGTTTTTCTCCATCAGGAGGGGGACCATTTAGGAGGGGGACCAAAGGTTGTAGACCATTTCTGAATCTTCTAACTATACCACGTGGTTAAAACTCTTAGACTATCGATACCGACAGAATAATTTCAAGTCTTTGATACTAATTATTAGTCTGCAGCTAGGAATTCGGCATCATTGAACACGCAGAATGACAACCACGGAAACATCCCATCCATTCTATAACGAACTCTGAACAATCCCGTCTAAATATATATATATTGATTGCAATTGTTCCCGACTGAGTGAGCATTCATGTCTAAGGATGAGCATTTCAATTGTTATAATTATTAACTCTGTAGTGGCTTCTTAGTCGACCCCCACTCCCCTTTTGTCAAACAAGCCGCGCTGCCGGATTAGCCTACTAGAGCACATTCTATCATTTCATGTAACCATATTTACTGTTTGTTTATGCATTTCTGTGAATTACTTAGTTAGTAATAAATCAATTATTTAAGACAATTGAAGTAGTGAAGACTGGATTCGTGCAGATGTCCAACTATTTACGACGCTTGGAATGAGACTAATGTGAGGTAAAATAAATAAATCATTAATCAGAAGACTATTGATCAGATATGAAAATATCTGAAAGGTTATATTGGGAAATTATAACTTTGTAATCTGAATACTTTCCTTGGTGCCCCTATTTCCTAGTTAATTACAGTTACACGATTAATTACTTTGATCGCGTTATACTAATTACAGGGAATCTTTGATAAAACTGTGTCTTCAATTTAATGATAGTAAAGACACGACAGATATAAGTATTTACACTTGAGGTGTAAATTATACATGACAAAATTGATAGTGCAATGCTCCTAATTTACACTTCTGATTATGCTGCTCTTTTCAGGCTGACATTCCTTCCTTAATAACATAGATTTGATTTTGTACTAGCATGTTGACTAATGCAAAGATCCAGGACATTTTTGTAAAGTCAACAATCTATGGGAAGTTTGGCCAGGGAACCATAATTCCAAATCTGTTGAATGCATTGATTTAAGATAAATTGGATTGTTCTAAAAGCATGTTGTCACTGTTAATAGCCATTCTATTCCTTGCAGAACATAAGTCATTGACGAACATTCCTTTTCAGATAACTACGGTAACCTCCTGTGACCAGAGATACAATACCTGCCTTCCCCAGGCATCCCATCATACACAGGCCCTAGGTTCCCCATGTGACTGGGCTGAGGCACTCTCCAAGGGGTTCATAATCAGACACATCTCCCTACTGCCAGGTGACCTGGTCCAACCCACCTCCCTTTGTTATCATTATTTTCCTACACTCAACTAGCCTAATGATGCTAGTCTTCTTCTGTTTCTACACAGACACAGCGGTTGTTGAGAAAGTCGTTTATGCATAATTCTGCAGAGTAAATGAGAGAGTGAAGAGAGAGTAAAGGGAAATGCATTGACAACCAACAACTGGTACCATATCATCCACGCTGAACTGACAGAATGTTATATACTGAACAAAAATATAAACGCAACAAGTAAAGTGTTGGTCCCATGTTTCATTAGCTGAAATAAAAGATCCCAGAAATGTTCCATACGCACAAAACGTCTATTTCTCTCTAATTTGTGCACACATTTGTTTACATCCCTGTTAGTGAGCATTTCTCCTTTGTCAAAATAACCAATCCACCTGACATCTGTGGCATAACAAGAAGCTGATCAAAAAGTATGATCATTACACTGGTGTACCTTGTGTTGGGGACAATAAAAGGCAACACTAAAATGTGCAGTTTTGTCACACAACACAATGCCACAGATGTCTCAAGTTTTGAGGGAGCGTGCAATTGGCATGCTGACAGCAGGAGTGTCCACCAGAGTTTTTACCAGATAATTTAATGTTTATTTCTCTACCATAAGTCGCCTACAACGTCGTTTTACAGAATTTGCCAGTATGTCCAGCCAGTCTCACAACCTCAGACCACTTGTAACCAAGCCAGCCCAGGACCTCCACATCCAGCTTCTTCACCTGGGGGATTGTTTGAGACCAGCCACACAGTATTTCTGTCTGTAATGAAACTCTTTTGAGGGGAAAGACTCATTCTGATTCTGCCCAGTCATGTGGAATTCATAGATTTGGGCCGAATTAATTTATTTGAATTGACTGATTTCCTTATATGAACTGTAACTCAGTAAAATTGTTGAAATTGTTGCATGTTGTGTTTATATTTTTGTTCAGAATAGATTAATTCATCAAATCATCTTGGACTGCTAGGATAGGTCTGAACTGCATTGCTTTCAGGAAGAAAGATTAAAACCTGTTATGGCAAAGTTCCCCTCAGGGAACTCCACCCCCATTCAGCTGAAATGGTGGTGCAGGGAATTCAAAAATATTCTTTAGAAATATTTAACTTTCACAAGTCCAATACCTCAAATGAAAGATAAACATATTGTTCATCTCCCCATCATGTCCAATTTTTTAAATGTTTTACATCGAAAACACAACATATATTTATGTTAGACCACCACCAAATCAAAGGGAAAACGCAGCCATTTTTTCCAGCCAAAGATAGAGTCACAAAAGCAGGATTAGAGATAAAATGAATCACTAACCTTTTGAAAATCTTCATCAGATGACACTCATATAACATGTTACACAATAGATTTATGTTTTGTTCGATAATATGCATATTTATATCCACAAATCTCAGTTTACATTGACGCCATGTTCAGAAATTCCTCCAAAATATCCGGAGGAATTATAGAAAGCTACGCCAGATAACAGAAATACTCATCATAAACTTTGACTAAAGATACATGTTCTACATATAATTAAAGATACACTGGTTCTTAATGCAACTGCTGTGTCAGATTTATTTTTAAACGTTACGGAAAAAGCCTAACATTGCAATACTCTGAGACGGCGCTCAGACGTAAAAGTATTTCTCTGCCATGTTGGAGTCAACAGAAATACGAAATAAATATTCCCTTACCTTTGATAATAATTCATCAGAATGTAGTGCAAGGAGTCCTAGTTCCACAATAAATCGTTGTTTTGTTCCATAATGTCCAATACTAGTGTCCAAGTAGCTGCATTTGCTATCACTTTCAGCTCACGTGCCCAAAAACTGCTGGTCCAGGATAACTCGCACGAAAACTTCCAAAAGATATATTCCAGGTCGAATAAACTGATCAAACTAAGTAGAGAATCAATCTTCAGGATGTTATTATCATATATATATATATATATATATCCAATAAAGTTCCAACCGGATCATACGTTTTCAGCTGGAGCCAAATGAACGGCGGTAGCACCCACAGAGAAATGCGCCACAGGAAAATGGCATTCTGTCGGGACACTGACTATTTCCCCTCCCATTCGGTCAAAGTTCAGAGCAAATGCTCCATTCCACTTTCTACTGAATGAGGACATCTAGTGGAAGGCGTAGGAAGTGCTACCAGATCCATATCTCTTTGGGAAAGGAGGGGGCGATGACGTCAAAGTTGTCCCAACTTTCAGAATTTCACTTCTTGTTTGGAAGATTGCCTGCCCTATGAGTTCTGTTCTACTCACAGACATAATTCAAACAGTTTTAGAAACATCAGAGTGTTTTCTATCCAATAATAAAATAATATGCATATATTGGTAATCTAGGACAGAGTAGGATGCAGTTCACTATGGGCACGCAATTCATCCAAAGTGAAAATACTGCCCCCTATCCTCAACAAGTTTGAATTAAAACATGCAAAAGAGTTGGGTCAGCATGAATGGAAAAGAAAAATAAGTGCATAGACTTATCATACTGTATATGCTGTTTTATTTAAGCTCTTTAGTGTCTTGAGCAGCAAACTGGTACAGGCATCGCCGTGTTAAGTAGGGGTGCTGAGGGGTGCTGCAGCACAACCAGAAAAATAGCAAATAAATATATATTAATTAAAAAAAGTTGTTTTTGAAAAAATATATTTTTTTCACAAAAGTAGTGCATTGGGCCAATTAATAGACCTGTATTAGAGGACCGATATAGCCGTCTGCAGCGCAGGGAAAAAAAGTTTTTAATTCAGTCCCCATCCATCTATTGGCCAGCATGCCCTCTCTCCCTCACTCCTTTTCTATATCAGGGGAGTTCTTTGCTTCAGAATGAGATTAGTAATATTGCAGAGTTTTGCAGATGGGGAGTAAAATGGGCTAATCCAGCCGAGTATAGAATCTGACAATCGCTAGAGTGACAAATTAGAATGTACTATATTATAAACTGGGTGGTAAGCACTGAATGTTGATCGGCTGAAAGATGGTGTATCAGACCGTATACCAGGCTTATGACAAAACATTTATTTTTACTCTTCAAATTACGTTGGTAAGCAGTTTATAATAGCAATAAGGCACCTCTGGGTTTGTGGTATATGGCCAGTATACCACGGTTAAGGGTGCTATCCATAAGAACAGCCCTTAGCCGTGGTATATTGGCCATATACTACACCCCCTTATTGCTTAATTATATCATGGTAGGTGTACACCGAGTGTACCAAACATTAGGAACACCTTCCAAATATTCAGTTGCACCCCCTCTTTGCTCTCAGAACTGCCTCAATTTGTCAGGACATGGACTCTACAAGGTGTCCAAAGCACTCCACAGGGATGCTGGCCCATGTTGACTCCAATGCTTGACACAGTTGTATCAAATTGGCTGGATGATCTTTGGGTGGCGGATCACTCTTAATGTTTTGTATACTCTGTGTATATCCTTCTATTTAAAAGCATACCAGGCTGCAAATGGTTTAATCTCAGTTCCATATATAAGTGTGATTTCATTGTCACACACACGCATACTCACAGGTGTGCAGTCCATATCGGTTTACATGATACTGCTTTTAACTCTTGTGTAGTCTTAACAGTCTGTCCTCAGGATAAAAAAAATGACCACATTCACTAAACCCCTAAAATAAAGCAGCTTTAATTGAATTTTAAACCACAAATCTATTTTGTGATTCATCACAATTCATTCATCAACAACTTTGTGAATATAATGCCAGCGGGCAGTCATCCACCTGCAGTTGTTAGTTCCAACCACCTTGTCCAGGTTGTCCACGCCTCCTTTGTTGTTGTTGAAGTCCAGGATGATGACTGCTTCCTGTCTTCACGATCACTGATCTCAGCCTTTTGTGCAGTGTGCTCAGGACGACCACATTCTTGTTCCTCTTTGGGAGGCAAGAAATGAGAGTAGTGGTGGAGGTGAAGGCGAACTTTGATGAGAAGGCCTCTCTCCTCTTGTTCGCGAGGAGTGCATTGGTGATCTTCCTCTTCAGGAGCTGTTGGCTGAGTTCAATCAGTAGCACACATAATCTCCATTTCTCATTGTGTGTGTGTTTGTGTCGTTGTGGTTGGTTTTTGTTGTTTGTAAATTATTTTATAACTGCTGGATCAAAATTTACCTAAAACAATCTTTCTACCCTGGTGGTGTACAGCTTTCATGGAAATATGAACAAATGTGATGTTTCACTTTTTCTAATGTTGGGGTCACTCTAGGAAAAGTAATCAAATTTCAAGTTGAAAAAATATAATTTAGGGCGTTTTCTCTGCTGTTAAACATAGTGGCGGGTCATTTTTTTACCCTTAAGAAAACACAAATGTTAATGAGTATTCACAGAATGTAAACAAATGTGGCAATCACATCAATACTGTTTTCAGAGTGGAATGGTCACACACATCTGATCATATTCAAGTCAGTTAATTAAATACATAAACGTACCTGAATCCACACTTTATAACTTTTTGGCTTCTCTGCCACTGTTGACAGGCTCTGCTATTCTCGTCCCCATCCTCTCTGCTCCCCACTCTGTGATGGCAGGGGACACAGCAGGATGGATTTGGCACAGAGGCCACACTCCTTGCCCCAACCCTGTCACAGTTTCCCAAAGAGGAGGGGGGAAACTGCTAATGTGTGTCAGAGACCACAAGAAGATATATAGCATGTTTAGGACAATCTAATTTGCCTGACCATGTCCCTGCTGTGGAAAAAATGCCCTCATTACTTGATATACATGTTTGACACCCTTGATAAAGATGAGAAAAAATGATTGTATGAAATAAATCATTCAAATACAGAGCTATATTGTATGCTAAAACAATTGCTCATAAACTAATTTTGTTTAATTAGTAATGATTGCTTTCTCTCAAAAAGGTAGGGGTCAAAATGATTGACTCCCCTGCTTTCAATACATTTACATTTACATTTACATTTAAGTCATTTAGCAGACGCTCTTATCCAGAGCGACTTACAAATTGGTGCATTCACCTTATGACATCCAGTGGGACAGTCACTTAACAATAGTGCATCTAAAACTTAGGGGGGTGGGGTGAGAGGGATTACTTAACCTATCCTAGGTATTCCTTAAAGAGGTGGGGTTTCAGGTGTCTCCGGAAGGTGGTGATTGACTCCGCTGTCCTGGCGTCGTGAGGGAGTTTGTTCCACCATTGGGGGGCCAGGGCAGCGAACAGTTTTGACTGGGCTGAGCGGGAGCTGTACTTCCTCAGTGGTAGGGAGGCGAGCAGGCCAGAGGTGGATGAACGCAGTGCCCTTGTTTGGGTGTAGGGCCTGATCAGAGCCTGGAGGTACTGAGGTGCCGTTCCCCTCACAGCTCCGTGGCAAGCACCATGGTCTTGTAGCGGATGCGAGCTTCAACTGGAAGCCAGTGGAGAGAACGGAGGAGCGGGGTGACGTGAGAGAACTTGGGAAGGTTGAACACCAGACGGGCTGCGGCGTTCTGGATGAGTTGAAGGGGTTTAATGGCACAGGCAGGGAGCCCAGCCAACAGCGAGTTGCAGTAATCCAGACGGGAGATGACAAGTGCCTGGATTAGGACCTGCGCCGCTTCCTGTGTGAGGCAGGGTCGTACTCTGCGGATGTTGTAGAGCATGAACCTACAGGAACGGGCCACCGCCTTGATGTTAGTTGAGAACGACAGGGTGTTGTCCAGGATCACGCCAAGGTTCTTGGCGCTCTGGGAGGAGGACACAATGGAGTTGTCAACCGTGATGGCGAGATCATGGAACGGGCAGTCCTTCCCGGGAGGAAGAGCAGCTCCGTCTTGCCGAGGTTCAGCTTGAGGTGGTGATCCGTCATCCACACTGATATGTCTGCCAGACATGCAGAGATGCGATTCGCCACCTGGTCATCAGAAGGGGGAAAGGAGAAGATTAATTGTGTGTCGTCTGCATAGCAATGATAAGAGAGACCATGTGAGGTTATGACAGAGCCAAGTGACTTGGTGTATAGCGAGAATAGGAGAGGGCCAAGAACAGAGCCCTGGGGGACACCAGTGGTGAGAGCGCGTGGTGAGGAGACAGATTCTCGCCACGCCACCTGGTAGGAGCGACCTGTCAGGTAGGACGCAATCCAAGCGTGGGCCGCGCCGGAGATGCCCAACTCGGAGAGGGTGGAGAGGAGGATCTGATGGTTCACAGTATCGAAGGCAGACGATAGATCTAGAAGGATGAGAGCAGAGGAGAGAGAGTTAGCTTTAGCAGTGCGGAGCGCCTCCGTGATACAGAGGAGAGCAGTCTCAGTTGAATGACTAGTCTTGAAACCTGACTGATTTGGATCAAGAAGGTCATTCAGAGAGAGATAGCGGGAGAGCTGGCCAAGGACGGCACGTTCAAGAGTTTTGGAGAGAAAAGAAAGAAGGGATACTGGTCTGTAATTGTTGACATCGGAGGGATCGAGTGTAGGTTTTTCAGAAGGGGTGCAACTCTCGCTCTCTTGAAGACGGAAGGGACGTAGCCAACGGTCAGGGATGAGTTGATGAGCGAGGTGAGGTAAGGGAGAAGGTCTCCGGAAATGGTCTGGAGAAGAGAGGAGGGGATAGGGTCAAGCGGGCAGGTTGTTGGGCGGCCGGCCGTCACAAGACGCGAGATTTCATCTGGAGAGAGAGGGAGAAAGAGGTCAGAGCACAGGGTAGGGCAGTGTGAGCAGAACCAGCGGTGTCGTTTGACTTAGCAAACGAGGATCGGATGTCGTCGACCTTCTTTTCAAAATGGTTGACGAAGTCATCTGCAGAGAGGGAGGAGGGGGGAGGGGGCGGAGGATTCAGGAGGGAGGAGAAGGTGGCAAAGAGCTTCCTAGGGTTAGAGGCAGATGCTTGGAATTTAGCGTGGTAGAAAGTGGCTTTAGCAGCAGAGACAGAGGAGGAAAATGTAGAGAGGAGGGAGTGAAAGGATGCCAGGTCCGCAGGGAGGCGAGTTTTCCTCCATTTCCGCTCGGCTGCCCGGAGCCCTGTTCTGTGAGCTCGCAATGAGTCATCGAGCCACGGAGCGGGAGGGGAGGACCGAGCCGGCCTGGAGGATAGGGGACATAGAGAGTCAAGGGATGCAGAGAGGGAGGAGAGGAGGGTTGAGGAGGCAGAATCAGGAGATAGGTGGGAGAAGGTTTGAGCGGAGGGAAGAGATGATAGGATGGAAGAGGAGAGAGTAGCGGGGAGAGAGAGCGAAGGTTGGGACGGCGCGATACCATCCGAGTAGGGGCAGTGTGGGAGGTGTTGGATGAGAGCGAGAGGGAAAAGGATACAAGGCAGTGGTCGGAGACTTGGAGGGGAGTTGCAATGAGGTTAGTGGAAGAACAGCATCTAGTAAAGATGAGGTCGAGCGTATTGCCTGCCTTGTGAGTAGGGGGGGAAGGTGAGAGGGTGAGGTCAAAAGAGGAGAGGAGTGGAAAGAAGGAGGCAGAGAGGAAAGAGTCAAAGGTAGACGTGGGGAGGTTAAAGTCGCCCAGAACTGTGAGAGGTGAGCCGTCCTCAGGAAAGGAGCTTATCAAGGCATCAAGCTCATTGATGAACTCTCCGAGGGAACTTGGAGGGCGATAAATGATAAGGATGTTAATAGATTTCAATTTCTCACATTGGGAAGATAAATGAGCTTTTTTTATAAAATATTTTATGAGTTGGAGAACATGTTGGGAGGGATCTTAGACCATTAACCCATACAGAGTTCTTCAAGTATCCTTGCTATCCTTAGTATGTGCTTATGGACTGTGCTCTTCCATTGAAACCGTATGGTTTGAATTGGTCCAGAGACTGAGATGGCATTGCAAAATGTACATTTTGTGGCCAATTAACTATTTTTTTGTGGATTTTGATGTGTGCTTGGGGTTATTGTCTTTAGGCTAAAATATCCTGGTACTTGGTAAAGTTCATGATGCTGACCTTAACAAGGGCCCAATGACCAGTCTAAGAAAAATAACCCCATAACATCAAAGGGCAGGTCACATTCACCACCATATTTTACCTTAGGTATGAGGTACTTTTCTGTTTACTTCTTTTTTTCAACACCAAACCCACCACTGGTGTGCATGGCCAAATAGTTATATTTTAATGTAATCTGACCATAGCACCAGTGCCAATCTTAGTAGTGCCAATGCCTTTTTTCAAACTCCAGGCGGTGCTAAGGTCAGAGTACCAGAGTACCAGGACATTTTAGCCTAAAGCCTAGTTGCCTCTGCCAGGAGGCTGACATGCAAGTGGATCTTCCAGCAAGACAATAACCCCAAGCACTAATCAAAATCCACAAAGAAATGGTTAATTGACCATAATATCAACATTTTGCCATGACCATCTCAGTCTTTGGACTTGAAGCCCATTCAAAACCATATAGTTTGAATTAAAGAGGGCAGTCCATAAGAGCACACAAAGGAAATCAAGGATCTGGAAAGATTCTCTATGGAAGAATGGTCTAAGATCCCTCCCAATCTCATAAAACATTTTAGAAAAAGGCTCAATGTCATTATTTTTTTTATAACTTGTTAAACAAAATCTATTTCTCTGAGCAAATGTATTAGCATAAAATAATATAATTTCCCATTTAAAAAAAACAACATTATTATTTATTTTATAATGTCTTTTTTCACTAATCTTTATCAAGGGTGCCAATAATGATGGACCTCGCTGTAGCGGTCAGTGTCTCTGGATGTGTTGTAATGTTGAGGATGTGTTGTAATGTACCCCTGGATCGAACCAGGGTATGTAGTGACTCCTCTAGCACTGAGATGCAGTGCCTTAGACCACTGCGCCGCTCTGGAGCCCTGTAGGTAAGTGATCACCTGAATAGCTGCTGACAAGAGCTCAGCTGGAGATTGAAGGGTGTCTGTGGGCTGGCGAAAGAGGGGCTGGAAGACCGGAGTGATTGAGGGGGAGAAGGTAAGAATCAAAGTGGAGTCAAGGCACCCTGACATGCTGGGCATGCCCAGTGTTGTCTGGTCTATATCTCTCTCCACCAATCTCCTTTCCTTACTCTCCAATCCATTATCTTCCTCTTTCCCTCATACTCTCCTGATACTCTTTCGCCCCCTCTCCCCCAACCCCCTCCTTCCAGCAGGGTATGCCTGCCAGCAGTTCTGTCCATTATCTCGACTTCATTAGCCTTGCAACATCTAGTACCTCAGAGTCAGACGGCTGTGTGATGTTTCCCCCATCTTGTCCATATGTGATCTTGACAGCATGGCTGTGTCCACAGGTAGAGAGGGGGGATGGGGAGATGTAATCAAGGCATTTGCCTCATCCGTCACGCTTCCCCCTGCACTATTGTGCTGTCTGAAGGTCTTTCTGCCCATTACATTGTTTTGTTGCCTTTTTTTACCTCCACTGAAATGTCACAGAGAAAAAGGCACACAACATTGACACCAATAAATAATGCAGCCTACATTACTCCATCCCCGTCCCTGAGAGTGGAGGGGACATGGCAGAGGAGGCCTTACACTCAAGGGACACCAGGAGCACAGACAAATACCACAGAGTGTATCACATGCGCAAACACACTCACACACACACACACACACACACACACACACACACACACACACACACACACACACACACACACACACACACACACACACACACACACACACACACACACACACACACACACACACACACACACACACACACACACACACACACACACACACACACACACAGAGAGAGATACAAGCCACTCACCCCTAATGCACAAATATAAAACATGCATAGAAATCTACCATTCCAAAGTAACTTACCACAGAGAAACGTCACATACACATATATGTACAGCATGCCCAAAACTAATTCAAATTCACATTGGAAATCATGGCAGTCACACACCACCACACTCTGTCTGTGAGGTCACATTTCTATAGCGATGCTTGGGAAGATATAAATAAAAGCAGATCGCCATATTAACTGTGGTAAAGAGGCATCTGCACTCCTACACAAAACTGTATTGAACACACTTGTGAGGGCATGCATGAAGACAAAAGGCTGATAGACAGACGGAGCATCAGAGTGGGCCCTGAATGGAATGAATTAGATTTTATCACGCCAGAAGGGCAGGTCACACCGCCAGGCACTTTGACAAACACAGTGGTCTGGAAAGGGATTAGAAAGAAAGGTCAGGGAATGCAGGAGTGAGACAGGAAGGAGAATTAAGTCATCACATGCTATCTGAAGTTCAAACAAAGCACCTTCCGCCCACAGCCTTATCTCCTCGGCAGCAGACACACTGGCAGCTCACTTTTTTTGTCTGACTAAATCAAAGCAAGACAAAGCATCAGCTGGATATTAAACCCCTGTTTCTCATTGGTGTTTCTTTCTCTCTCCCTCTTTTTACTCTAGTACCACTCAGTGCTCCTTTCGATGTATCACCTTCCTCCCAGCACAATACCAGTGTAGCCACATGCTCCCTGTGCTCTCCGTGGACATATTCTCAGCAGCAGTTGTTTGAAAGCCTCCCACACGTGTGGATGGCCTAAGAGAGAGAGACACACGCACAGAAAGAGAGAGAAAGGGGAAGAAGGGGAGAGAGAGACAGAAAGGGATGGGAGTGAGAGAGAGAGCATCAGAAAGGGAAGAGCATACAGACATGATGCACTCCCATGTGTTACCCTAGGAGGCAGTGTTGTCTTTAGTTTGAGGGGAGCGTGGATGAGAGAGAGAGAGACGTAGCTTCTGCTCCTGCCACCTCTCTTGTGTTTGAGAAGGCATGCAGTAACCATAGTTACATCACTGATAACAGTAATAAACCTAGTTTGCACCTGAAATAAGGATTGTTAGTTGTCATCGCACCCGTAAACTATCCAATGAGAATAAGTTAAAGATACATTTTCTGTTTGATATGGGCAATCACGGTGACCTTCATCTTAGAATGAGTATTATTTTAGTTTTGGAATAAAACAGCAGATTGGTAGCCTCAGAGACCATCATTTGTTTGAAAGTGAGAAAAGGAGAAATGAAAAGGTATGAATGTAACCAATGAGAGAGAGAGAAGACAGGAGGGACACGATATTGTCAAAGGCAGAGTTATTAATATTACTTTATGGTTACAGCAAGCAATTCAGCTGGTGCCTGGTATTATATGATGTAAAGAACATCCATTTTGCGGAGAAAGTTGAACTCTTTAGTGTTGTGGGTGATACTATAGCATGGTGACTCTATAATATAACATCAGGTAATCACTACTATACAGTGTGTGCTATGCCTGCATTATTCATATTATTTCCTCATTCAGGTCTTGGGTTAATTACACATTGCTACAGTATTTTATCATCCATTAACTTACGTATGTACTGTGTATTAACACAATTGCTTGAGAGCGTCATTGGATCAGCTGTGCTCTGTATCAGTCCGTTATGATCTATTACTATAGCTTCTCCTAAATGACTATCAGGTCATCAGTTTGAGGCTGACAAAATGTAGTGGAGAATGTGTCACCAGAGTACCATGTCAGTGGTAAACTCACTCCCAAGGCCTCATGCTGAGACCTGAAAACCTGTGAATGTATTTTTATTGCGGAGATTGTACAACTGAATTGAAAACTTTCCCCCCTCTTGTTCGATTACCATCTCTATCTTTCTATCTCTCTCTCTTTCCTCCCCTTGTAAAGCTCTGGTGCCATGGCAGAGTGACAGGCCTTAGTTCTCACTGATCTGTGAGCACGAGCGACAGCCACTGATCTTGTTTGGAATGGTGCCACCCCAGTGCTAACCATGCCCAGAATATCCCTAGCAGAGAGAGTCATTGAAAAGGATCAACATTTAGCTACGTGCAGAGGGGAGACAGGCTGATATGGTAAGGACTCAAACAGGGGAGGTGGGTGGCATGGCAGTTGGTGAGGAGGGATGCTGCTGCTGGGGATGGTGCCAGCTGGAACGTGACTTACCTTAGCATGGTCCAATCCATTTCACATCAGCTGGGTTTGGTTTCTACTGCTGCGATCCGGGACCAGGCCACACACAGCTGACTTGGAAGGTAAGACATTTTTCAGGACACACATAACACCTAATGGCAGGCTAGCTGGTACACATAGCATGGCATGGTAATAAACTGTGTTTATACAAATAAATATTTGCAACTGTTACCCATGTGGCTGACATCGGGGCCCTAGCTACCTATCATCACCAGTCATGTAAATGATGCTACCTGAGACAAGTCATTCTCTTTTAGCTTTTAATTCTAGCCCTTTTGCAACCAAGTCATTTCAACACGTGGTCTTATCAAAGTAGTGCACTATATGAGGAATAAAGATCTCTCTCATTATAACAGAGAGTCTCAGTTATGGGCAATGCCGGGTTGGGTTGCAAAGTACATACTCTTAGAATTGACAAGTAATTCCTTAATTTCTTGCCAGAGTATGCCTTATCTTTAAAGGGAACATTGCAATGCCAACACAGATATATACACTAGTTGCCTACATTCAGCTGAGCTAAACATGCAGTGTACCTCTGGAGCATTAGCTAACAGGGTTGTTAAAAGGCAGTGTTAATCAAACCACTGTGAGATCACGCTGTGTTACACACTCATTCACAACGCTCCTCATTACTTTCCTATTACCCCAGCAGTGTCTTCAGACCCTCAAAGACTCTCTGACGTTAAAACCTATGAGGTGAGGAGGAGCGCAGGGATATTTCGGGTCCTCTAGAACACCTCAGAACCCTGTCTCTTACTCACTGATTGATGACCATCATTACACAGCTTTTTAATGCTTTGAAGGACAGGAGAATCCAGGAGAATACATGTCAAACACTGTACTGTGTTTATGTTTAGGGCTGCTCATTGGGATCATTTCATTCGCATCCACTCACTCTTAGACGGGAACCAGTGTCAACTAACATCAAATATATAATGTACTGACATTAAGGTCTGAAAAGCACTCACCCATCAGGTCATGAGTATTTTTTGGATGCCCTAAAAAGATTATGATCACTTGCCCAAAAATGTAAAGTAGCTATTTTCACCTATACAGAGGGGAAGAACCAGAAAGACCAGACTGTTGGCTGTTGACAGTAAAAAAGCCACAGAGCAGGCCACAGAACAGGCTCAACTTGTGCGACTGCTCAGGTCACTTGCCACAGGAAATAGGGCAACCCTTATTGTCAATCCCTGCTATATGAACAATGTATATGGCAAACCCTTGTCACAAGTTGTGACAACCAACAAAACAAACAACAGTTAGTGACAATCAAGAAAACTCTTGGTTGATACTGGTAGACACTTAAAAGGACATTTAAACTTCAAATTCATCATCTCCAGCACCTACCCCAACATCAACATACAGTAAGTGAAAGTGGCACGTTTCTATGTTTTGTGGAAAAAACTGATAACAGGAGATAAGTGTTTCTAATGACATCATCAATGTGCATCATATGATTTTAACCAATAATGGGTAGGCATTGCCTACTAACTGGTTGACAATGTCATTGGAAACACTTATTTTCCTCTCTTTTTTATTGCAAAATATAAAATGCACCCTTTGCACATACTGTATGTTGATGTTGGGGTGGTACGGTTGAAAAATTGCGAAATGTCCCTTTAAAACATTAAGGAGTTGATGTGACAACACTGGTTGGATGTTTAACTATTGCAAGTAATCACAACAGTTTACACGCAACATCCGTTCTCATCAGTGGTATGACAATGATCAATTTGTTTACTTAACTAGACATGCTTGGATTGTGTATGTAATTCCAGCACTGCGCTAACCAGTACATCTGAACCATTCTCTGCAAGACCAATTGATTAGTGCAAATAAATCATGTCGACACTGTAGGCAACTTCATCACAACCGAACCAAACTGTAAAATCCCCCTAAGTATTGTCTTTATGGAACAACAGTTGTCAATAGACATTACCGTCAGGCCCTCAAGCCATTAGTCTCCTCCTGCAGGGCACTGATTTGGTGGGCCAGCTGTGAGGGTACAGCACTGTGTCTCTTCGGTGAGATCCAATGCCTCAAGGCATAGGGAGGGAGGGCCTGGGGGAGGGAGGTCATAGAGAGTGAGATAGAGATGGTGTGAGAGATAAAGAAGTAGAGAGAGATAGAGGCAGAGTGAGAGGAGAGAATTGGAGAGGAAGGGTGAATAAGGGCTGTTGTGCTAAACAGAGTGTGGCATGGCAACCCCACAGATGTGCTTATTAATGAGCTTGCTGGCGTTTAATTTCCCTGTCACCTTGGTGACCCCATATCGAGGAGACAAGTGGCGCAATGGGACGGCCACAACAGTGCAGTCTGGGAACAGGGGGCGCCGTCACCAACACAGCCTGCTGGAAGAGACAGGGACTTCTTAGGAGCACTGACTTCTGAGGGCTGGAGAAGGTTGGGCGCTGCAAGAGAGGAGGCCTGTTGACTCAAAAGAAAGTGTTACTGAGCGAAATGACTGTGGAACGGTGGGGTGTAGGGGATGAAGAGTATGATGAGGTTGAGGGAGATGACTGAGCTGGTTGAGTTGAGGATGAAATCGATTTTGATTTGCCACATGTTTCATAAACAACAGGTATAGATTAACATTGAAATACTTACTTACGGTTCATTTTCCAACAATGTAAAGCTAAAGGTCTTTAAAAAACTATTTATACAGTGCTTATATATATACTGCACAGTGCCTTTGGAAAGTATTCAGACAACTTTACTATTTCCACATCAGCCTTATTCTAAAATGGATAAAATAACAATTTCCTCAGCAATCTACACACAATACCCCATAATGACAAAGCAAAATGTTTTAAGGCCCCAAAGAACACAGTGGCCTCCATCTTTCTTAAATGGAAGAAGTTTGGAACCACCAAGACTCTTCCTAGAGCTGGCCACCCAGCCATGAAACTGAGCAATTGAGGGAGAAGGGCCTTGGTCAGGGAGGTGACCAAGAACCCGATGGTCACACTGACAGAGCTCTAGAGTTCCTCTGTGGAGATGGGAGAACAATCTCAACAACAATCTCTGCAACACTCCACCAATTAGGCCTTTATGGTAGAGTGACCAGACGGAAGCCAGTCCTCAGTAAAAGGCAAATGACAGCCCACTTGGAGTTTGCCAAAAGGCACCTAAAGACTCTCAGACCAGAAACTAGACTATTTGGCCTGAATGCCAAGCGTCCCGTCTGGAGCAAACCTGTCACTATCCCTACGGTGAAGCATGGTGGTGGCAGCATCATGCTGTGGGGATGTCTTTCAGGGGCAGAGCCTGGGATTGAGGCAAAGATAAACGAAGCAAAGTACTGCTCCAGAGCGCTCAGGACCTCAGACTGGGGCCAAGGTTCACCTTCCAACAGAACAATGACCCTAAGCACACAGCCAAGACAATGCAGGAATGGTTTATGGACAAGTCTCTGAATGTCCTTGAGTGGCCAGAGCCAGGACTTGATCCTGATCTAACATCTCTGGAGAGACCTAAAAAATAGCTGTGCACCAACGCTCCCCATCCAACCTGACAGAGCTTGAGACGATCTGCAGAGAAGAATGGGAGAAACTCCCCAAATACAGGTGTCATAGCGAAGAAGACTCGAGGCTGTAATCACTGCCAAAGGTCCTTCAACAAAGTACTGAGTAAAGGGTCTGAATAGTTATGGAAATATTATTTTCCCGTTTTTTGTATTTTTATTGTTAGCAATAATTAAAAATATATATTTTGCTTTGTCATTATGGAATATTGTGTGTCGATTGATGAAGGGGGAAAACTATTTAATAAATTTTAGAACAAGGCTGTAACAAAATGTGGAAAAAGTCAAGAGGTCTGAATGAGGTCCAAAGGTACTGTATGTTCATATAGGTAGTGGTAAATTGACAAGGCAACAGTATATATAATAAACAGTAGCAGCAACTCATGTGGTGAGTGTGAAAGTATGTGTGTTTGTTTATAATAATATGGCGTTTGTATGCGTGTGTGGGCGTATGGATTGTGTGTGTGTGTGTGTGTGTGTGTGTGTGTGTGTGTGTGTGTGTGTGTGTGTGTGTGTGTGTGTGTGTGTGTGTGTGTGTGTGTGTGTGTGTGTGTGTGTGTGTGTGTGTGTGTGTGTGTGTGTGTGTGTGAAAGTGTGTGTGTGTGTGAAAGTGTGTGTGTGAAAGTGTGTGTTGAGGTGTCAGTGAAAGTATGTGTGGGTAGAGTCCAGTGTTTGGGTAGTCCGGGTAACTATTTGATGAACTACCTAGCTACCTAGCTATTCAGGATCCTGCTGGTCCGAGACTTGGTGCCCTGGTACTGCTTGCCATGTGGTAGCAGAGAGAACAGTCTATGGCTTGGGTGGCTGGAGTCTGACCATTTTTTGGGCCTTCCTCTGACACCTCCTGATATAGAGGTCCTAGACGGCAGGAAGCTCGGCTCCAGTGATGTACCGGGCCGTACTCATCACCCGATGTAGTGCCTTGTGGTTGGGGTGCCTTGCAGCTATCACACCAAGTGGTGATGTAGTCAGTCAAGATGCTGTCATTGCTGAAGCTTTAGACATTTTGGAGGATCTGAGGGACAATGTTAAATATTTTCAGCCTCCTGAGCGGGAAGAGGTGCTGTTGTGCCCTCTTCACAACTGTGTGTGTGTGGACCCTGTTTTTTCCTTAGTAATATGGATTAGCTCCTTTGTCTTGCTGACATTGAAGGATAGGTTGTTGTCCTGGCACCACACTGCCAGGAGTCTGACCTCCCCATATGCTGCATCATCATCATAGGTGATCAGTCTTACCACCGGCGTGTCGTCAGTAAAGTCGTGGGTGAACGGGGAGTACAGGGTAGGACTAAGCACACATCTTCGAGGGGCCCTCATGTTGATGGTCAGAGTGGCGGATGTGCCATTGCCTACCATCTGGGGGTGGCCCGTCAGGAAGTCTATAGAGATTGCTTCCTCTGTGGATCTGTTGGCGCCCCCCTTGGGTTGTGCCGTGGCGGAGATCTATGTGGTCTATACTTGGCCTTGTCTCAGGATGGTAAGTTGGTGATTGAAGATAACCCTCTAGTGGTGTGGGGGCTGTGCTTTGGCAAAGTGGGTGGGGTTATATTCTACCTGGTTGGCCCTGTCCGGGGGTGTGATCGGATGGGGCCACCGTGTCTCCTGACCCCTCCTGTCTCAGCCTCAAGTATTTATGCTGCAGTAGTTTATGTGTCGGGGGCTAGGGTCAGTCTGTTATATCTGGAGTACTTCTCCTGTCTTATCCGGTGTCCTGTGTGAATTTAAGTATGCTCTCTATAATTCTCTCTTTCTCTCTTTCTTTCTTTCTCTTGGAGGATCTGAGCCCTAGGACCATGCCTCAGGACTACCTAGGCATGATGAGGGCCTTGTACAGTATGTGTTTCTGTGTGTGGAGTAAAGGTGCTGTAGAGTTGCACAGGAGCCTCGAGTTGCACAGAAGACATGCTGGTAAGAATTTGGTAAAACAGATTTCAGTGTCTCTGCGTTAAAATCACTGGGTAAAAGAGAAGCCGCCTCTGAATGTGCATTTGCTTGTTTGCTTATGGTCCTATACAGCTCATTGAGTGTGTTCTTAACTTCTTATGGCTGGGGGAAAGTATTGAGTAGCTTGGATGAATAAGTTGCGCAAAGCAAACAGCCTGCTCCTCAGTCTCAGTTGCCAATATATGCATAGTATTATTAGTATTGGATAGAAAACACTCTAAAGTTTCTAAAACTGTTTGAATGATGTCTGTGAGTATAACAACTCATATGGCAGGCAAAATCCTGAGGAGAAATTAAAACAGGAAGTGAGAAATCTGAGCTTGGTATGTATTCACCACAGTTCCCAATGAAATCCCCTTGAGATATTAATTATGTTGCACTTACTAGGGCTTCCACTAGATGTCAACCGTCTATAGAAATTTGAACGAGACTTCTACTGTGTTATAGGACTGAATGAGAGCAATCAGGTGACTGGCAGTCATCCATTTTCTGATCACGTGCATCCCTCATGGTATCCACTTGCGTTCCATTGCTCATCAAGACACAAAGGAATACTCCGGTTGGAACTTTATTGAAGCTATATGTTAAAAACATCTTAATGATTGATTCTGTACTTAGTTTGAAATGTTTCTTTGACATGTAATATAACTTTTTGAAGTTTTCGTCCGACGTAACCATGACCAGAATGAGCATTTGGATATGTATACCAAACGTGCTAACAAAAGGAGGTATTCGAACATAAATAATGGAAATTATCGAACAGACTTTTTTTAAATTGTGGACCTGGGATTCCTGCAGTGCTTTCTGATGAAGATCATCAAAGGTAAGGGAATATTTATCATGTCATTTTATCATTTTAATTATGAGATTTTTGATGTTTTGAATTTGGCTACCTGCACTTTCACCTGCTTATTGTCATTTCGATCCCGTTAATGTGATTTCAGCCCTAAAAAGTTATCTGGGATATTTGGGATGGTGGCGTCCCACCACACCAACAGCCAGTGAAAGTGCAGGGCACCAAATTCAAAACATCAAAAATCTCATAATTAAAATTCCTCAAGCATACAAGTATTTTACACCATTTTAAAGATTAAATTCTCGTTAATCCAGCCACTGTGTCTGATTTCAAAAAGGCTTTACACGAAAGCACCACAAACGATTATATTAGGTCACCACCAAGTCACAGAAAATCACATCCATTTCCCCAGCCAAAGAGAAGAGTCACAAAAAGCAGAAATATAGATAAAATGAATCACTTAACTTTGATGATCTTCATCAGATGACACTCATAGGACTTCATGTTACACAATACATGTATGTTTTGTTCGATAAAGTGCATATTTAAATCCAAAAATCTAATTTTACATTGGAACCTTACGTGCAGTAATGTTTTGATTCCAAAACATCCGGTGATTTTGCAGAAATACTCATAATCAGCATTGATAAAAGATACAACTGTTATTCACAGAAGTAAAGATAGACTTCTGCTTAATGCAACCGCTGTGTCAGATTTCAAAAAAACTTTGCGGAAAAAGCATAATCTGAGAACGGCGCTCAGAGCCCAATCCAGTCAGAGAAATATCCGCCATTTTGGGGTCAACAGAAGTTAGAAATAACACCATAAATATTCACTTACCTTTGATGATCTTCTTCAGAAGGCACTTCCAGGAATCCCAGTTCAACAATAAATGATTGATTTGTTCCAGAAAGTTCCAGAAAGTCCATAATTTATGTCCAAACAGTCACTTGTTGTTAGCGTGTTCAGCCCACTAATTCATCTTCATGAGGCGCAAGCACTTCGTCCAGACGAAAAATCAAAACGTTCTGTTACAGGTCGTAGAAACAAGTCAAACGATGTATGGAATCAATCGTTAGGATGTTTTTAACATAAAACATCAATAACGTTCCAACCGGAGAATTCCTATGTCTGAAGAAAAGCACTGGAATGAGAGGTAACTCTATCGGGAGCGTGCGTCACAAGCCTAAGACACTCTGCTAGACCACTGACTCAAACAGGTCTCATGAGCTCCTCCTTTATAGTATAATCCTCATTCATTTTTCTAAAGAAGGTTGACATCTAGTGGAAGCCATAGGAAGTGCAACTTTATCCATATCCCACTGTGTATTCGGTAGGCCAAGCTTTGAAAAACTACAAACCTCAGATGTCCCACTTCCTGGTTGAATTTTTCTCAGGTTTTTGCCTGCCATATGAGTTCTGTTATACTCACAGACATACTTCAAACATTTTTAGAAACTTCAGAGTGTTTGCTATCCAATACTACTACTAATATGCATATATTAGCATCTGGGACAGAGTAGGAGGCAGTTCACTCTGGGCACGCTATTCATCCAAAAGTGAAAATGCTGCCCCTTTCCCAAAAAGGTTAAGGACAACAAAGTCAAGGTATTAGTGGCTATCACAAAGCCCTGACCTCAATCCTATAGAAAATGTGTGGGCAGAACTGAAAAAGCATGTGCCAGCAAGGAGGCCTACAAAACTGACTCAGTTACACCAGCACTGTCAGGAGGAATGGGCCAAATTTCACCCAACTTATTGTAGGAAGCTTGTGGAAGGCTACCCGAAACATTTGACCCAAGTTAAACAAATTAAAGGCAATGGTACCAAATACTAATTGAGTGTATGTAAACTTCTGACCCACTGGGAATGTGATGAAAGAAATAAAAGCTGAAATAAATCATTCTCTCTACTATTTTTCTGACATTTCACTTTAAAAAAATAAATAAAGTGGTGATCCTAACTGACCTAAGACAGGGCATTTTTACTAGGATTAAATATCAGGAATTGTGAAAAACTTATTTTGAATGTATTTGGCTAAGGTGTATGTCAATTTCAGACTTCAACTGCACATGATAGCAGAACTGGTCAGGAGCCTGCAAAACGGGGGCTATCCACTGCAGCGCCATCTTAAAATGTCAGACCATGAGGCTAAGGGAAATTGCTGTGGATTGGTGGAGTTGAAAGCATGAGGAGGAATATGAGTTAATTTTTGACTATTAAAGTAAGTCAGAAATGTCAGACTTGGCTGAAGACAAAACTACAGGTTGTAAAGTATAACTACTAGACAGGAGGAACATGCTGAAATTATGACGGTAAATAAAGGTGTTAGCAGTACACTGACTAAAAATAGTAACTAAAGGAAGTGAATATAAATTACTTACACAAGGTTAAAGGTTCAATGCAGCTGTATTTGTCGAGATATCAAATAATTTCTGGATAACAATAAGGCAAATTTATGGTGATAATTGTTTGAATTACATTGGTAAAACGGAAACAAAATAGCTTGTTAGTAACAAACAATTTCTTAAGCAAGTATTTTAATAGGACTGTCTGGGAGTGGTTTTGTGTGGGGAGGGGAAAACAGAGAAAAAGCAGTTGTTAAAGAGGTTTAGAACTCTTTCTTATTGGTCTATGTCACCAGACAGACCAAAATTCCATCCCACCAAAACAGGCTAAAAATCCAGGAATTTCTCATCACACAGGGTTTTTAGCAAGATGCAGATAACACATTCTAAAGACAGAAATATTTGCGCCATACCATTCCCAGCTAGCTGCTGGATGAACTAACATGCCAATGAAAATTGGAAATGGTAGTAGGACAATGGTGACAACTATTGAAAAAGATCTGGGTATTAATCTTGATGAAGGGCACTGCGTTCATCCACCTCTGGCCTGCTCGCCTCCCTACCACTGAGGAAGTACAGTTCCCGCTCAGCCCAGTCAAAACTGTTCGCTACTCTGGCTCCCCAATGGTGGAACAAACTCCCTCACGACGCCAGGACAGCGGAGTCAATCACCACCTTCCGGAGACACCTAAAACCCCACCTCTTTAAGGAATACCTAGGATAGGATAAGTAATCCTTCTTACCCCCCCCCCCCTTTAAGATTTAGATGCACTATTGTAAAGTGACTGTTCTACTGAATGTCATAAGGTGAATGCACCAATTTGTAAGTCGCTCTGGATAAGAGCATCTGCTAAATGACTTAAATGTAAATGTAAATGTATAGAACATGAACCCATCATTCAATCAAATTTTATTTATATAGTCCTTCGTACATCAGCTGATATCTCAAAGTGCTGTACAGAAACCCAGCCTAAAACCCCAAACAGCAAGCAATGCAGGTGTAGAAGCACTGATAGTTAACCTGAATTCAATCCATGTCAATATCATGTCAGAGTAGCAGTGGGTGATCAGGAAGCCCAGTGTGAGTCATCTCTGTCCTTGCTCTTAGGCCTGGGCCCATATCCACAAAGCGTTTCAGAGTAGAGCATTGGTTGTAAATGCTGAGAATAGAGACATTTTGCTCCTACTCTGGTGGGTAAAAATAAAAGCTATGCATGAAACCTCTTTTGTCATAAGAATCACTCCTAGTTGACAGTTAGCTGTGCTAATCAGTTAAGTGTTACCATCAGGTGTCTTGAGAATAGAAAAATGCAGAGTCAGTGATTCCTGTGTCACATGCAATTGCTTTTGGGTTCTTAAAATAATGTTTTGATATTTCATCAATCGATACAAAATCTAAACCTACATGTAACAGTAGCTCGCACTTTTGACAATTTCACGAGGCATATTTTACATGGTGTTACGCACGCCTCTATGAAGAGGGAACGCAACACCCTGCTACAACTAAACTCTCCGTGAAGTGAAAAAGGTATGGACTGTAGGTGCGAGTAAGGATGACAACAGACAGAATGTGGTACCGTTTACAAGGACTTTATTCCTTTAGTTTACACAGTAATATGGGGAAAAGGGGCTGGACGGAACCAAAGCAAAGAAAGTAAATCTCAAAGCCCCCCCCTCTCCTATCTTACCTGCCTACCCACTACTTACCTAATTTAGCACCACCTGGTGCCCTAACCAAAATACAGGGGGTGGTCCGCCCAGGTCTTACCTAGTGTGCCTAGACAGCGAATATGATACGGGTATATGTATGCCCGCGGGCCTCTTGCCTAAGCACTCCCTAGGTGCCTTCCCCTTCCCCCCTGGGAACAAATAAACCAGAATATTAAACAATTTCACAAACAAACTAAGAAACAAAGGACATCAAATAAGTTCTATCTGAGCAACAAACTCACAAAACATACCAACTCTCTGCAATGACCTCCCAGCAATGACCTGCCAGCAATGACCGCCCAGCAATGACCGCCCAGCAATGACCGCCCAGCAATGACCAGCAAATCTACCGCCCTGCAAATCTACCGCCCTGCAAATCTACCGCCCTGCAAATCTACCGCCCTGCAAAAATCTCTTTCCTACAAAATTCTCTCTCCTGAACAGAACACTGGCATTTATATATCTTCAGATGGAATGGGTAATTGGAGACAGCTGTCTTGACGAGAGGGCGGGGTCTGCTCTTCAATTAGCCATGGAGTCGACCAATCAGCTGCTTGAGGGATTTCAGGAAGCCATTTTCCTGAAATAAACACATGCAAATACACAAACTACAACACATAAACTGGGGAACGTAAAACATGGTATGACTAAATACCACTAGGCTAATAAATGTACATGTTTTTCTTTCAATTATTTTAGTACCTACATCATGTTATTTCAAGTTAGCCATTTGGAACACAACATCAAGTTGTTCAAAATATCTCTAAATTGGGCAAGCCTATAAATTGTGCAAATAAAGGCATCTTTAGTGCTTATGTTAACTTTGATTGTGTTCGCTGAAAATTATAGACCTTTCAAAACGTTACATGCAAGTGTTTTATGCAACCTTATCGCCAAATGACTTGATGCCTACTATGCCAAAGTGATTTAGAGTTGTCAAATGGGAGTGACGTTGAATGTGTTGATAACGTTAATATTGTGAAAATCAATTATCAACATTTTATAAAAAAGGGTTTTGCATGCCAACAAATTAGGCAATAATTAAGAGTAGGCAAAGTAGGCGAAAATTATATACAACTTTTTACCAACATTATGCATGCAACATTTGATGTTCAGTCACATTCACTGTCGTTGTCTGAAGGGTGTTATATAGAGATCACATCTGGCGATTGGTTATGTCCCCAATTTTCGCATCAATAACTATCTTTCTTTTGCGATACCTCAAAGTGTCGTGATTACCAGCTGACATTAACTTTTATGAGGTGATTTTACTCCTGGCTCAGAGTTTGTCTGTTCAGTCTCTTAACCTCTCTGCGCACGGAGCCCGCTAGCGGGCTGAAATTCCACAACATACGGTGATCGCTACATAAATAGTAATATTAAACATTCATGAACATACAAGTGTCTCACATGTATCGAAAGCCTAGAATCTTGCTAATCCAACTGTGTTGTCAGATTTAAAGAAGGATTTACTGCAAAAGAATATGATGCCATTATCTGGGCATAGAGCCCCATATAAAAAAAAAATATTTTAACCTGTTGCGACGAGCCATCCCGGATCCGGGATCGTGAATACAGCCTCAAGCTCATTACCATAACGCAATGTTAACTATTCATGAAAATCGCAAATGAAATGAAATCAATATGCTAGCTCTCAAGCTTAGATTTTTGTTAACAACACTGTCATCTCAGATTTTCAAAATATGCTTCTCAACCATTGCAAAACAAGCATTTGTGTAACACTATTGATTGCTAGCATAGCATTTAGCGTAGCATTTAGCGTTAGCATTCAGCAGGCAACATTTTCACAAAAACCAGAAAAACATTCAAATAAAATAATTTACCTTTGAAGAACTTCAGATGTTTTCAATGAGACTCTCAGTTAGATAGCAAATGTTCAGTTTTTACAAAAGATTATTTGTTTAGGACAAATCGCTCCGTTTTCTGCGTCACGTTTAGCTACGAAAGAAACCTGTATCCAGGATTGTGTAAATCTATCCGCAAGCTCATTAGCATAACGCAATGTTAACATTCATGAAAATCGCAAATGAAATGAAATAAATCTATTTGCTCTCAAGCTTAGCCTTTTGTTAACAAATTTTGTCATCTCAGATTTTCAAAAATATGCTTCTCAACCATTGCAAAACAAGCATTTATGTAACACTATTGATAGCCTAGCATAGTATTATGCCTGACATGCCTGACATTCAGCAAGCAACATTTTCACAAAAAACAGAAAAACATTCAAATAAAATAATTTACCTTTGAAGAACTTTGAAGAACTTCAAATGTTTTCAATGAGGAGACTCTCAGTTAGATTGCAAATGTTCAGTTTTTACAAAAAGATTATTTGTGTTGACAAATCGCTCCGTTTTCTCCATCACGTTTGGGTAAGAAAAAAAACGAAAATTAATTCATTAAAACGCAAACTTTTTTCCAAATTAACTCCATAATATTGACAGAAACATGGCAAACCGATATTTAGAATCAATCCTCAAGGTATTTTTCACATATCTATCAACGATAAATCCATCATGGCAGTTGACTTTCTCTTCTGAAGAAATGGAACGCACATGGACTTAGAGATTACGCAATAATTTCGACACAGGACACCGGGCGGACCCCTGGTAAATTTAGTCTCTTATGGTCAATCTTCCAATGATATGCCTACAAATACGTCACAATGCTGCAGACATCTTGGACGAAAAGCAAAGAGCACAAGCTCGTTCACGGCACATTCACAGCCATATAAGGAGACGATAGAAAAACAGAGCTTCAAAAATTCTGCTCATTTCCTGTTTGAGTTTCCTCTTGGTTTCGCCTGTAGCATGAGTTCTGTGGCACTTACAGATAATATCTTTGCAGTTTTGAAAACATCAGAGTGTTTTCTTTCCAAAGCTGCCAATTATATGCGTAGTAGAGCATCTTTTCGTGACAAAATATTGCGCTTAAAACGGGCACGTTTTTTTATCCAATAGCGCCCCCATAGGTTGAAGAGGTTAACCAGCACAGACGTAACATAATCACAAACTGCATTAAAATAAATAATTTACCTTTGACGATCTTCATCTGTTTGCAATTCCAATGCTCATTGTTACACAATGAATGATCTTTTGTTTGATAAAATCAGTTTTTATAGCCTAACACGAAACATTTTGTGAACCGCTTGTGTCGTGAATTCCGTCTCATTCCATTTTCGATGACACATTCCAGGTAAATATCCCACACAGAACGTGACTTTTCCAGTCATGTTTGGTTTCACTGCAATCAACTGGCTTGTTTGTAACACAATCAAACCTGAATGGGCCATTTCTCGGGATGTATTGACTGAAAGAAACCGATTTGAAGACAACAAGTCATGACATCATTGTGCACCAATGATTTGTCTTTTAACCCAATGACCACTGATCGTCTTGAAATCTAGCTGGGTAGATAGCCAATGAGCTGAGGTAAACGGCAATACGCCATGTTTATGTATTGGAAGATCAACCCATGTAGTAAGCTACAGCGTATAGTGAGTCATTCGCTATTGAAGTTTCATACCGGAAGGAGAAACACATATTACTCACTGCATTGTTTGGTGAACGTGCAGACTCAGCTGTTTATATATCAATCATTATGGCGACTAAGTCAAGGAAAGCCAAATCTAGATATAGTCTAGATATACAGATGTACACACAATTTTAGAATAAATTGATTGGGAAGGTGAGACAGAGATTGTTGTAGGACGATTCATTTAGCGATTGTGGAGGAATATTTTTTGAACGGGAGAGGACTGGTAAGTTCTTATCATTCTAATGCCCTTGTTTAAAACTACTAATATAAAATATTATATATTTTTAGATTTTTTTATTTTAGAAGCAATATATAAACATGTAATGTCATGAAATGTGAAATGCGTGTGTCTGCCTCCCCAACCCACATGAAATAGCCTATTTGAGGCTGTTGAGGAGAGGGCAGGACCACATCAATGGCCAAAGTGAAATAGAGACAGTAGATACAGCTTGTCTGTTGTAATATAATAGACACAGTAGATCTAGCTGAAATGTCATAATATAAAAGAGACAGTAGATCTAGTAGGTCATACAAATATATTCAATCTTATGTTCCCTGTACTCTCTCTATATATCTGTTTATTATACGTGTTGATACAGGGCTCATATGTGAAACTATTCTAACTGAACATTTTCTTTCACTGACTCCGAATGGGAGTCTTATCCGGTGTCCTGTGTGAATTTAAGTATGCTCTCTCTCTAATTCTCTTTCTCTCTCTCAGAGGACCTGAGCCCTAGGACCATGCGTCAGGACTACCTGGCATGATGACTCCTTGCTGTCCCCAGTCCACCTGGCCTTGCCGCTGTTCCAGTTTCAACTGTTCTGCCTGCGGCTATGGAACCCTAAACTGTTCATTTTTACTCTTGAGGTGCTGTCCTGTTGCACCCTCTACAACCACTGTGATCTCCACCCGGCACAGCCAGAAGAGGACTGGCCACCCTTCATAGCCTGGTTCCTCTCTGGGTTTCTTCCTAGGTTTTGGCCTTTCTAGGGAGTTATTCCTAGCCACCGTGCTTCTACCCCTGCATTGCTTGCTGTTTGCGGTTTTAGGCTGGGGCTATATAAATAGATTTGATTTGATAGAGGACTGAGGGTCTTCCAAATATTGAAAGTGTGTAAATAGTTAACCATGTTATTTTGTAAATGTATATATACTGTATATATTTTTTCATATATTTTTTAATCAATCATTTTTGGGGTGAGATGTGTTAGAATACCATTTTGGTATTTTGTATATACAGTGGGGCAAAAAAGTATTTAGTCAGCCACCAATTGTGCAAGTTCTCCCACTTAAAAATATGAGAGAGGCCTGTAATTTTCATCATAGGTACACTTCAACTATGACAGAAAAAATGAGAAAAATCACATTGTGGATTTTTTATGAATTTATTTGCAAATGATGGTGGAAAATAAGTATTTGTTCAATAACAAAAGTTTATCTCAATACTTTGTTATATACCCTTTGTTGGCAATAACAGAGGTCAAATGTTTTCTGCAAGTTTTCACACACTGTTGCTGGTATTTTGGCCCATTCCTCCATGCAGATCTCCTCTAGAGCAGTGATGTTTTGGGGCTGTTGCTGGGCAACACGGACTTTCAACTCCCTCCAAAGATTTTCTATGGGGTTGAGATCTGGAGACTGGCTAGGCCACTCCAGGACCTTGAAATGCTTCTTACGAAGCCACTCCTTCGTTGCCCGGGCGGTGTGTTTGGGACCATTGTCATACTGAAAGACCCAGCCACGTTTCATCTTCAATGCCCTTGCTGATGGAAGGAGGTTTTCACTCAAAATCTCACGATACATGGCCCCATTCATTCTTTCCTTTACACAGATCAGTAATCCTGGTCCATTTGCAGAAAAACAGATGTTTCCACCCCCAAGCTTCACAGTAGGTATGGTGTTCTTTGGATGCAACTCAGCATTCTTTGTCCTCCAAACACGACGAGTTGAGTTTTTACCAAAAAGTTATATTTTGGTTTCATCTGACCATATGACATTCTCCCAATCTTCTTCTGGATCATCCAAATGCTCTCTAGTAAACTTCAGACGGGCCTGGACATGTACTGGCTTTAGCAGGGGGACACATCTGGCACTGCAGGATTTGAGTCCCTGGCGGCGTAGTGTGTTACTGATGGTAGGCTTTGTTACTTTGGTCCCAGCTCTCTGCAGGTCCCCACGTGTGGTTCTGGGATTTTGCTCACCGTTCTTGTGATTATTTTGACCCCACGGGGTGAGATCTTGCGTGGAGCCCCAGATCGAGGGAGATTATCAGTGGTCTTGTATGTCTTCCATTTCCTAATAATTGCTCCCACAGTTGATGTCTTCAAACCAAGCTGCTTACCTATTTCAGATTCAGTCTTCCCAGCCTGGTGCAGGTCTACAATTTTATTTCTGGTGTCCATTGACAGCTCTTTGGTCTTGGCCATAGTGGAGTTTGGAGTGTGACTGTTTGAGGTTGTGGACAGGTGTCTTTTATACCAATAACAAGTTCAAACAGGTGCCATTAATACAGGTAACGAGTGGAGGACAGAGGAGCCTCTTAACATCATCCTCCAAGCTGGGAGTTTTTGATGTTGTCTTAAAACAGGTTTGACCAAGATTCCTAGAACCTTTTCTGAGATGCTTTGTGGATTCGGGCCAAGGTCAGGGGCCCTTTCCTTCTGCTCATTAGGACCTGCAGGCTGGACACCATTAGGGCCCTCCCTTTCCAGCCGCGCTCTGCACTGCAGCCCTGGTGACAGTCAGATTGACATTTCACCACAGAAAGATGAACAAGCTGTTTGGCAGCAGGTGTAAACAGTGCCATTAAATCTCACAATTGTTCTGCCCTCCCCATGCTCATTCACAAAGTATGGAAAACCTCCACCAAAAAACGTCCTTCCCCTCCCACCCGCTGCCACCCCTTCATTGGGAAAGCATGAGCTCACTGCTGGCTCAATTAGGCCTATAGTTCTGAGGTGGACATAATGACTGCAATTAGGGACACCTTCAGAGCCAGACAAATCAGCCCGTTCAGCAGCTACAGGAATATGATGCTGTTAAGGTCACTGGCAGTCTGCGTGCGTGAACAAAATACCAAGCATGGTTGTCACCACCATCACTGACACAGTTTTCTCTGTTTCAGGATGCACCTGAAACACCATGCCCAGTGATAATGGTAAGTGAAATGGCATCCCCTATGACAAATGCATACTAAGAGTGGAGATTAGGTGAATATGAATGTATTAAGTCTTTAAATTAATGTAGAATGTTGTAGTCTGAACATGTGCAGAATGGTTGATCAGACCAAAGCTAATCTTTAGGAGTCTGATATTCCAATGGTGAACAGTGGATCATTTAGAAACTAATCTGGTCGAGCCCTCTCTCTTTTTCGTCTCATTTTATTTTACCTTAGAGGCATCATCTCTTTAATCATCATCGCCATCATTGTAATTACCATTCACATCATCATAATCCTAAAGACATTAAACAGTCTGTCGCTAATTCTGCATGACAAAGAGCTGGGGCCTCGATAGCTAGCCTCACTGACTGACTGACTGACTGCACCCTGTGGTAAGCTAAATGAGTGGTGCCAAACTGGTTTTCCAATCACAACCGAGGAGGCAGTGTTGAATTAATTAATGACAGAACTCTGACCAATCAACTTCCACTCAAACATGAATAACCTGTAGGTCACTAAATCAACCAAATCACTCACATTTTTCCAAAATGTATATTTATTATTATTATTATTATTTACTCCTACAGATTTAAAATAACAAACTCTGTGAAAATGCCAATCCTTTGCACCTTGTGTGTGTTACCCAGACTCAACGGGATTCAGTTTTAATTTGTATTAGCAAAATAGCTTTTTGGATCATTCATCTTATAATGATGGCAGTCCACTCCCACTCTAAATGAAAGCTTGACCCGTGTGTGTTGTAAAATGGTGGATGGGGATTTAGATAATGGGGTATTGGTGAACTGAAGCGTTGCAGAGTTTGGATAAGAACAGCTGTTGATTTCCTGAAGCTCAGCCAAAAGCTAAAACCCTAGGGTGAATCACATTCCCCTATAGAGTCAGTGGGTTATAGGGCCTGAAGTTAAGAGTATCTACTGCTGGTCTCTACCTCTGTCACAATTCAATGAAGCTTTACGTCTGTTTTATTTGGCCAGCTACAGTAGCATGTTTGTACTAATCAACCAACTCAGACTTTCTCATCATGGTCTTCCTCAAATTATGGGCACGTTCTGTCCATATGAAGCAATGAATGTGTGGGGAATCTCTAGCCATCCTACATGTTATTAAAATGTTTCTGGGTTGCCAGGCTCCATATCTGTCACTCACCTACTGTAGCTGGAGAATTGGCGTGTTCCTGTCCTCGTCAGGCATCCTGGGCCAAATGCTGTCACTATGTAAAACTAGACCTGAGAGAAACACTGCAGTGATGGAACAATGCCTTATGAGATGCAGCAGAGGTGATAGGCTGTCAGTGTGATGCAGATACAGGCCAATGGAGGAGGTGAGCATGGAGGTAAATGTTCTGTACAATAATATAAAGTGCTAACATCATAGCTTTACACATCCTTCTTTGTACTTCAGGTGGTTTGCTTTGGGCTGTCTATACTAGTGTGTCAGTTTAATAAATTGATATATACTGCAAATAGGATCTAGGACACTGTGTGAGTATTTCAATAGTTGTCCATAGATAAACATAAGGGTCACTTTAATTGGCGGTCAGTGGTGTTTTAATGAGCATGGCCTTATTTCTATTACAGCATATTGGATGACTGTCACATTCCATTCACCCAGCTCAATGTGACATAGATAGGTTTAGGCTACTACATGATACTCATATTTTCCCTGTACCCATCATAAGGTTGCTACAACCTAGCCTATGAATGAATGTTTACAACGTAGGTGCACAGGTCGGGAGAATTTTGAGTAATCAAGGTGACAGACAGTGACACGTTCAATACCGCCTTGCACACTTGCAATGATTACACCCTACAATCTAGGGGGTAATCATTAGTCCAACAGTTTAAAATTAGAGTTTCTATTAGACAAATTCAGGTATGTTTTTCCCCGTTTCATTCCTTTTGCTTCTGTTTAAGAAACGTTTTTCAACAGAATCGGCAACACGGATAGACTCCTGACACACACGCAAACACAGTTCACTTTCATAACAGCCATATTAGAACACCATGATCTATGTGCTCTCCTACTTTTTAATTTGCTTGTGGACTTCAGACACCTCACAAGTCATCTACCGGCAGCTTCATTAAATAGTACCCGCAAAACACCAGTCTCAATGTCAACAGTGACGAGGCGAATCCGGGATGCTGGCCTTCTAGGCAGAGTTCCTCTGTCCAGTGATCTTTTGCCCATTTTAATATTTTATTTTTATTGGCCAGTCTGAGATAGGCCAGTCTTTTTCTTTGCAACTCTGCCTAGAAGGCCAGCATCTGTTTCTCAAACTAGACACTCTAATGTACTTGTCCTTTTGCTCAGTTGTGCACCGGGGCCTCCCACTCCTCTTTCTATTCTGGTTAGAGCCAGTTTGCTCTGTTCTGTGAAGGGAGTGGCACACAGCGTTGTACGAGATCTTCAGTTTCTTGGCAATTTCTCGCATGGAATAGCCTTTGTTTCTCAGAACAAGAATAGGCTGATGAGTTTCAGGAGAAATGTCTTTTTTTCTAGACATTTGGAGCCTGTAATCGAACCCACAAATGCTGATGCTCCAGATACTCAACTAGTCTAAAGAAAGACAGTTTTATTGCTTCTTTAATCAGGACAACAGTTTTCAACTGTCCTAACATAATTGAAAAAGGGTTTTCTAATGATCAATTAGCCTTTTAAAAGACACATTTGGATAAGCTAAAACAACATGCTATTGGAACACAGGAGTGATGGTTGCTGATAATGGGCCTCTGTACGCCTGTGTAGATTTTCCATTAAACATTTCAGCCTTTTCCAGCTACAATAGTCATTTACAACATTAACAATGTCTACACTGTATTTCTGATCAATTTGGTGTTATTTTAATGGGCAAAAAAAGTAGCTTTTCTTTCAAAAACAAGGACATTTATAATTGACCCCAAACGTTTGAACGGTAGTGTATATAGCTATCTCTCTTTCTCTCTCTCTCTCTCTCTCTCTCTCTCTCTCTCTCTCTCTCTCTCTCTCTCTCTCTCTCTCTCTCTTTCTCTTGCTTCTCCTTAATTTTGGAAGAAATTAGTTTGTTCAAAACTGTTCAACGATGGTCTTTGTCTCGCTTTGAGTCAACTACTCACCACATGTCATGCACTGCAGTGCTCTAGCTAGCTGTAGCTTATGCTTTCAGTACTAGATTCATTATCTTCACCTTTTATTGGGTGGACAACATATCAGTTCATGCTGCAAGAGCTCTGATAAGTTGGAGGACGTCCTCCGGAAGTTGTCATAATTACTGTGTATGACTATGGAAGAGGGTCAGAACCATGAGCCTCCTAGGGTTTGTATTGAAGTTAATGTACCCAGTGGAGGACAGAATCTATCTGTCCTCCAGCTACACCATGGTGCTACAGAGTGCTGCTGAAGCTACTGTAGACCTTCATTGCAAAACAGTGTGTTTTAAAGTTATTTCCACTGTTGTATATAGTTATAGGACATTTCACCAATTTGGCCACATGGGTACATTTGGGCAACTTGTGTGGGACACCTGGGTGACTTCATGCTAAATGTCATGTAGCTCACCCATTCCTGAAGTTATCAGTCTGCAACTTTGCACACTCACAGTTGCCCTCTTGTGTTATCCATCAACATTATCTCCAGCATCCTATCTGACTGTGTGGCTATTCTAGTACGTGTGAAATATGATGCTACAACAACAAAAAAACAGAAAATATATGTTCTTTCTTTCTCTTTTCTTCCACCAGATCTATTGTGTTGTATTCTCCAACATCAAATTAATATTTCCACAAACTTCAGAATGTTTCCATTCAAATGATACCAAGAATAAGCATATCCTTTCCTCTGTGGCTGAGCTACAGGCAGTTAGATTAGGGTATGTCTTCAGGCGGAAATTGAGAACAAGGGATGCAGCCATAAGAGGTTAATCAATTATTTGGTAATGTGAATATATTTAGTAATAGTTTTATATAAAAAATGATAACTTTAATGTTTCACTATTATTATTTTTTTTAATTCACTGAGGAGGATGGTCCTCCCTGCTTACTTTGCTCACTTTACTTTGGGTCCTTCTTAAGAAGCCCTCTCCTTGGGCTACTTATTTAGTAGTGGGTACTAGGGAAGGATCTGTCAATGTATCAAATCCTTCGCACAATCATTACACCAACTTGTCTTGAAAAATGCATATTAATTACCACAATATACTATTATGTATTATGTATGCAAGTGTGGAGTAATTATCCAGTGAGAATACATTATCCGACCTACACAAGGAAATCTATCTGAATAATTCTGATAGAACTAATGTTTTATAAACAGAATACAGATGCACATAGTTTGATCATTCTCCTTTCTATGATGATTCTTATCTTCCTCTCAGTAAAGTCTCCTGACTCTGACTCTCTATGTTTAACGGGATAATCTTGAATTACAACACTGGTAAATAAGTGTTTTATTTGTCCGGGATACCCCAACACATACTTACAGATGGGCTAAAAGTGATCACAGTTCAAATAAATGGCACATCCTGGACATCATTTTGTGCTGGATGATAAAGAAATACTACAAAGAGTTGGTGGCAAGTTAGGGTCATTTTAGTGATCCAAAAAAATAGTCACAGATGATTTGCTTTTAAAAGGGAGGTTAGGGAGACAATGCTTTGCTTCAGTCACCATTGCTTCAGTCACCATGACAACCATTAACTATAGACACACTGAATACATTCATGAATAAAGTTAACATACTGTCTAAGACCAATGGACTGGTAATACTTCAGGAGCTCAGCATGTCATTGCATGTATGTATGCAGAAAACTCAGTAACACAAATACTAACTATTTTAAAAATCAAAGACTTTATGTAAAGCAGAAACTTCATGAAATGAACATATGAGACATTGGAAATCCCCAGCAATGCCCCTACAGCTTCTTGTTTCTTACGCACACACTCATCCTGACAGTATGTTGATTATAGTGCCCTTTGGTGGAGCCAGTCTCTCCCATTGGTGATAATACAGCCTCACACTCTCCACATGTTTGCCCCTTGGCCCCACCAGTAGCAGCTGGCAGGGAACTATGATGAAGTTGGAGCCTTTCCTTCTCATTTACCCTCCAAGACATCTAATCTTTGTATTTCAGGTATAAAAATATGCTCTGCCAGCCATTCACCATAGCTCCAATTTCCCCTCTCACAATACCGCTCCTGATGTTTCAAAGTCACCAGAAGATCATTTCATACAGTGTGGCTACAGAGAAATAGAGAGAGAGAAAACTAAATTGACTGTGCTCCTCCAACAGCAGTATATGGTTATATGAAACATGCAATCATACCCACTGTTGAGGAGTTGGTGGAGTCTTATAAGGTCTGTAGTCTTTCTGGCTTCTAGGTGCTGGAGAGTCATCATTCCAAAGTAAATGTGACAGCTTGGATAGATGTTGATTTATGATGGCCCTCTTGCCCTCTGCACCCCTATCTCTCTGCCATCAGACGACATTTGCAAAGTTCGGCATGGGTATGAAGTTCCATCCACCCATGCATTCCACTCTGAAACTAGTAGATAGAGTGGTGACAAATTCAAAATTGTGAACAAATGTGGACAGCTACATCTTTTTTTATCAATATAGAAAATCTAATCTAATATACTTGCACTTGTTTTTTCTTTGTGAACTACCATCACTTGCATTATACAGTACATTATTGTAGTCTTCTTGAGATACTGTGTTACGACTTCTAGGAGTAGTGGGTGCGGAGTCAGGCGCAGAGAGCAGAGGTTAAAGGACAACTGCATTTATTCTGGAGAAAAGTAGGTCATGCCAAAACACCAGGCGCATACAATGACCAGCCCAAAAACAGGATACAAACAGTCCGTAGAAATACAAAAATATCACATCCACAGAACGAACAGAGAAACAAGCCCGTACAAAAGCTGGCGGGCCTACTGGGTTTAAATAGCCCACAATCAAAACCTAAACACAAAACAGGTGCAACTAATCAGACACAACTAAATGAAACAGAAAAGGGGATCGGTGGCAGCTAGTAGGCCTGCCCTGCAACGATGACCGCCGAGTCCTGCCCGAACAGGAAGAGGCACCATCTTTGGCGGGATTCGTGACATACTGTACCTCTCTTTCATTTAAATTTTTTTTCTATGTACAGTATATGATGGATGGATTGATGATGGACTGCATTTGTGTAGCTTTTCAACTAAGTGTCCAGGTAGTTCACCACTATGTTAGCAAGCATGAAACACAAATAGTCAGTTCAAAATCGCTTCAGAAAATAGCGCACTTGTTCAGTGTGTCAGATACATTACTGATGGTCACACTTTCAATCAACTTTAGGGCATTCATAAACACTTCATAAGGGTATTTCAAGTTAGGTCAATGATGCATATGACCGGGGCAAAAAAATGCTGCTTCCAGGCAAGTTCAAATATACAGTACCAGTCAAAAGTTTGGACACACCTACTCTTTGTTTGTACTCTTTTCTACATTGTAGAATAATAGTGAAGACATCAAAACTATGAAATAATACATATGGAATCATGTAGTTAGTGAAAAAAGTGTTGAACAAATCAAAATATATGTTATATTCTTAAAGTATTAACTATCAAAATAAAGAGAGTCGCACACTCCATTCAAGGTGACCCTGAAGATGGCTAAGTGATAGCGAAATCTTAGTAAATACCCAATATATTACTGGGAGTTTATAAATTGAGTATGCAACTCTATTTATTTTTACATTTTGACAGTTTACAGTTTATTTGACTTTAGTAAGCACCTCCACACAAACACATTTTTGCATCCAAAGAACACCATACCTACTGTGAAGCATGGGGGTGGAAACATCATGCTTTGGGGCTGTTTTTCTGCAACGGGACCAAGACGACTGATCCGTGTAAAGGAAAGAATGAATGGGGCCATGTATCATGAGATTTTAAGTTTAAACCTCCTTCCATCAGCAAGGGCATTGAAGATGAAACGTGGCTGGGTATTTCAGCATGACAATGATCCCAAACACACCGCCCGGGGAACAAAGGAGTGGCTTCGTAAGAAGCATTTCAAGGTCCTGGAGTGGCCTAGCCAGTCTCCAGATCTCAACCCCATGGAAAATCTTTGGAGGGAGTTGAAAGTCTGTGTTGCCCAGCAACAGCCCCAAACATCACTGCTCTAGAGGAGATCTGCATGGAGGAATGGGCCAAAATACCAGCAACAGTGTGTGAAAACCTTGTGAATACTTACAGAAAACGTTTGACCTCTGTCATTGCCAACAAAGGGTATATAACAAAGTATTGAGATAAACTTTTGTTATTGACCAAATACTTATTTTCCACCATAATCTGCAAATGAATTCATTAAAAACCCTACAATGTGATTTTCTGGATTGTTTTTCTCTCATTTTGTCTGTCATAGTTTAAGTGTACCTATGATGAACATTACAGGCCTCTCTCATCTTTTTAAGTTGTAGAACTTGCACAATTGGTGGCTGACTAAATACTTTTTTGCCCCACTGTATATACTGTATTCTATACCATCTACTGCATCTTGCCTATGTTGCACGGCCATCACTCATCCATATATTTATATGTACATATTCTTATTCATCCCTTTACATTTGTGTGTTTAAGGCAGTTGTTGTCAATTTGTTAGATTATACTTGTTAGATATTACTGCATTGTCAGCACTAGAAGCACTAGCATTATGCTACACTCACATTAACATCTGCTAACCATGTGTATTTGACCAATTAAATTTGCTTTGATAGCCATGCTAGTTAAGTGTGCATGGAATTCTAAATATATCTCTGACAGTGCCATCAGCAAAGCAACCATCACACCTCCTCCATGATTTGCAGTGGGAACCACACATGTGGAGATCATCCGTTCACCTCCTCTGCATCTCATAAATACAGGGCAGAGACAAAAATCTCAAATTTGTACTCATCAGACCGAAGGACAGATTTCCACTGGTCTAATGTCCATTGCTCATGTTTCTTGGCCCAAGCAAGTCCCTTCTTATTATTGGTGACCTTTAGTAGTGGTTTCTTTGCAGCAATTAGAAATTGAAATCCTGATTCATGAAGGTCTCATCTGAACAGTTGATGTTGAGATGTGTCTGTTACTTGAGAATTGTGAAGCATTCATTTGGGATGAAATCTGAGGTGCAGTCAACTCTAATGAACTTATCCTCTGCAGCAGAGGTAACACTGGGTCTTCCTTTCCTGTGGTGGTCCTCATGAGAGCCAGTTTCATCATAGCGCTTGATAGTTTTTGCGAATGCTCTTGTTCTTGTTCTTGTTCTTGAAATTTTTCGGAATGACTGACCTTCATTTCTTCAAGAAAAGATGGACTGTCGTTTGTCTTTGCTTATTTGAGCTGTTCTTGCCGTAATATGGACTTGCTCTTTCATCTATATAACACCCCTACCTTATTGCAGCACAACTTATTGGCTAAAATGCATTAAGAAGGATATAAATTCCCCAAATGAACTTTGAACAAGGCACACCTGTTAATTGAAATGCATTCGAGGTGACTACCTCATGAAGCTGGTTGAGAAAATGCCAAGAATGTGCAAAGCTGTCATCAAGGCAAAGAGTGGCTACTTTGAAGAATCTCAAATATAAAATATATTTTTATTTGTTTAACACTTGTTTACTACATGATTCTATATGTGCTATTTCATAGTTTTATTGTCGTTACTATTAATTTACATTGTAGAAAATAGTAAAAATTAAGAAAAGTCTTCAAATCAAGTCAAATGTTATTTGTCACATGCGCCGAATACAATGCTTACTTACAATCCTGAACCAACAATGCAGTTCAAGAAATAGAGAAAATATCTACTAAATAAACTAAGTTAATTTTTTTTTTTTTAATGAAAAAGTAACATGAGAAAATGACATAACAATAACTAGGCTATTTACAGGGGGTACAAGGTTTTGAGTCAATATGCGGGGGTACAGGTTAGTCGAGGTAATTTGTAAATTGACTATACATAGATCAGTGGTTCCCAAACTTTTCATAGTCTCGTACCCCTTCAAACATTCAACCTCCAGCTGAGTAACACCTCTAGCACCAGGGTCAGCGCACTCTCAACTGTTGTTTTTTGCCATCATTGTAAGCCTGCCACACACTATACGATACATTTATTAAAAATAACAATGAGTGTGTTACGTGAATAGGAGTAGTGGTTGCGGAGTCAGGTTCAGAGAGCAGAGGGTTAAGGAAAAGCATATTTATTCCTGTGAAAGACAGGTCATGCCAAAACACCAGGCGCATAAAGTGACCGGCCCAAAAACAGGACACAAACAGTCCGGAGAAATACAAAAATAACACATCCACAAAACCGAACAGAGAAACAAGCCCGCACAAAAGCAGGCGGGCATAAACAGCTTAAATGGCCCTAAACAAACCCCAAACAAGAAACAGGTGTAACCAATAAGACAAAACAGACAGAAAAGGAAAAGGGGATCGGTGGCAGCTATTAGACCGGTGACGACGACCGCCGAGCGCCGCCCGAACAGGAAGGGGAGCAGAGTGACAGAGTGTGAGTTTTTGTCACAACACGGCTCGTGGGAAGTGACAAAGAGCTCTTATAGGACCAGGGCACAAATAATCATATAATAATCAATCATTTTGCTCTTTATTTGGCCATTTTACATATAAAACGTTATTTGTTTATCAAAAATGACAAATAACTCATCAAAGGTTAATGAGAAGGGTCTGCATGAAAGGATGCACATAACTCAGCAATGTTGGGTTGTATAGGAGAGCCTCATTCTTAAATAATTTTCTCCACACAGTCTGTGCCTGTATTTAGTTGTATAGGAGAGTCTCATTCTTAAATCATTTTCTCCACACAGTCTGTGCCTGTATTTAGTTTTCATGCTAGTGAGGGCTGAGAATCCACTCTCACATAGGTACGTGATTGCAAAGGGCATCAGTGTCTTAACAGCGTGATTCGCCAAGGCAGGACACTTTGAGCACAGCCCAATCCAGAAATCTAGCAGTAGCTTCTGATGAAATAATATTTTCACAGAACCGCTTGTTGCAATTTTGATGAAACTCTCTTCAGATATCGGTAAGTGCACTGGATGCAGGGCATGAAAGGGATAGCGAATCCAGTTGTTTCTGTCATTCGTTTAGGGAAATTACCTGCGTAATTGCACACCCAACTCACTCAGGTGCTTCGCTATATCACATTTTGACAAGCTTGAGTTCATTTGCACAGAAAAATAATCATAGGATGATGGAAAGACCTGTGTGTTGTCCTTGTTAATGCAGACAATTTTAAAAAATGTCGTTACTTTTCCCCTTGTTAACCAGCGCACGCACTTCTGTTTGTGGTAAAAGTGTCACATGGTCACTGACCATATCATTACATAGTGTAGAAAATACACAAGATTTCAGGGGCCTTGCTTTAAGAAAGTTAACCATTTTCACTGTAGTGTCCGTCTTGCAAGCTGTCAGACATTTCCTTGGCAGCAAGAGCCTTTCGGTGGATGCTGCAGTGTACCCAAATGTCATCATGAGAAACTGCTTGCACGTGCGTTACCACTCCACTATGTCTCCCTGTCATGGCTTTTGTGCCATCAGTACAGATACCAACATGAGCAGCAGCTACGTTTGGCTACATATGAACTGTTAGTGGAATTCCCGTGACAGAGTAACGGTTAATGTGATTGGAGGTGAATTATTTGACTTGGCTACCTGTATTTGACATTGTGTTGTGTTTTTGCTAAGCACTAGATGGTTTCATTTTATTTTTGATGGTGAAACGAGGCTACTCAGGTGAGAAAAAAACCTCACCCAAATGTATAGCCCCATTGGAAAATATAAATGGACTGTTTGAAAATTTGACAAAATAAAATTGTGAATCACATTTTTATTTGGCATACCCCTGACGGCATTGCATAAATAAATAAATCATGAACAGCGGGTAGCAGCAGTGTACCTTGCTGTTTATTATCCATGTGTGTTAATAAAAATAGTCTGGGAGGCCATTTTACTAATTGTTCAGCAGTCTTATGGCTTGGATCTGGGGACCCATGCCAAATATTTTCAGTCTCCTGAAGGGGATAAGGTGTTGTCATGCCCTTTTCACAACTATCTTGGTGTGTTTGGACCATGAAAGTTTGTTGGTGATGTGGACACCAAGGAACTTGAAACACTCAACCTGCTCCACTTCAATGTTAACAGTTGCCTGTTTGGCTATACTTTTCCTATAGTTAAGTCCTTTGTCTTGCTCACATTGAGGGAGAGGTGATTGTCCTAGCACCACACTGCCAGGTTTCTAACCTCCTCCCTAAAGACTGTCTCATCATTGTTGGTGATCAGGCCTACCACTGTTCTGTCGTCAGAAAACTTAATGATGGTGTTGGAGTAGTGCTTGGATACGCAGTCGTGAGTGAACAGGGAGTACCGGAGGGAACTAAGCGCGCACCCCTGATGGGCCCCAGTGTTGAGGATCAGTGTGGCAGATGTGTTGTTGCCTACCTTGCCACCTGGGGAAGGCCCATCAGGATATCTAGGATCCAGTTGCAGAGGGAGGTGTTTAGTCCCAGAGTAATTAGCTTAGTGATGAGCTTTGTGGGCACTATGGTGTTGAACGCAGAGCTGTAGTCAATGATCAGCATTCTCACGTAGGTATTCCTTTTGTCCAGGTGGGAAAGGGCAGTGTGGAGTGCGATTGAGATTGCATCATCTGTTGATCTTTTGGGGCGGTATGCAAATTGGAGTGGGTCTAGGTTTTCCGGAATGATGGTGTTGATGTGAGCCATGACCAGCCTTTCAAAAGTAGGTGTGTTTTATTTCATAGTCAAATCAAATCAAATCAAATTTTATTTGTCACATACACATGGTTAGCAGATGTTAATGCGAGTGTAGCGAAATGCTTGTGCTTCTAGTTCCAACAATGCAGTAATAACCAACAAGTAATCTAACTAACAATTCCAAAACAACTGTCTTATACTGTCTTATATACAATGTAAGGGGATAAAGAATATGTACATAAGGATATATGAATGATATATGAATGAGTGATGGTACAGAGCAGCAATGTAGAAAATACAGAAAATAAAGAAAACCTTTGAATGAGTATGTGCATCCAAACTTTTGACTGGTACTGCAGCTGTGGCTAAAAATAGCTCTGAATCAGATTGAAAGGCATTAAGTCTGCACACTGAGACATAATAATTGCCAGATGTGTCATGTTTTGTCATATATTGTCATGTCTTGTCCTTGTGCTTCCTCTTCTATTCGTTTCCCCCTGCTGGTCTTATTAGGTTTCTTTCCCTCTCTTTCTATCCCTCTCTCTCCCCCTCCCTTTCTCCCTCTCTCGCTCTCTCTCTCTATCGTTCCGTTCCTGCTCCCAGCTGTTCCTCATTCTCCTAACTACCTCATTTACGCTTTCACACCTGTCCCCTATTTTGCCCTCTGATTAGAGTCCCTATTTCTCCCTCTGTTTTCTGCTTCTGTCCTTGTCGGATCCTTGTTTGATGTTTGCTGTGCTGTGTTCTTGTTCCGTCGTGTTTTTGCCTTCTTCAGATGCTGCGTGTGAGCAGGTGTCTAGTTCAGCTACGGCCTGCGCCTTCCCGAAGCGACCTGCAGTCTGTGGTCGCATCTCCAGTTATTCCCCTCTACTGACTAGAGGATTTCAGTTTTCCTGTTTTGACTTTACCTGAGATATTCCAGGATTATCGTTTTTGTTAAAGACTGGAATAAAGACTCTGTTTCTGTCGCTTTTGGGTCCTCATTCACCTACATAACAAGATGAGCTGCTAAAGCATGTTGAATATGACTGTGGAGATTGTTGAGCCTCTTATTAAGTTCCAGACTCATATTTATAGCCTCTAAATTATTTCTAAGTTTCTCCAAAATGTAAGTAGAATACTTTGTCAGTTGAAGCTGATGGGAGGTCAAACAGCCAAACAGTATGTTCCTCTTAGAGCGTCTCCTACTCCATTTGGGATCTTTGCAGTCTTCAGATAAAAGTCTACATACTCAGTCTGGAACTGAAACAGTTACGCCTAATATCGAGGAAAATGATCTAGACCCACCCTTGAACTGATTTGACATTGCACAAAGTTAATTACTTGGTAATCATTTGAAGAATATGTTGGCTTTGCCAATAAAGAGAGTCATAAGACTGATAACACAGTCAATGCTGTTGTAATTACTACATTAAGATGCTGGTCCCGGCCATAGCATGTATTTTTATTAGCTGTTCAAAGTGTTCGAACTGTTAGGTGTCTCGAGTCAGAGGAGCATTGAGCGTGGGCATTACAGTGTATGAAAAGGTTGCCAAAACACAAATACACTAACATATCACAAGCAGTGAATCCGAGGCACCCTGTAGCCTCCTGAACTGTGAGCCTGAGGAGTCTAACTGTCGTCTGCTGAACTGAACCGTCCTCCTCCTGGAGAGCTAATGGCAGCGCAGGCTTTTGCGCCAGCCATACTATAACTCACCTGAGTCTGCTTATCAAGTCGTCAGTGGTAGAATATTAGTAGTATCTGGTTTGATACTGTGCCTTATAGCCATTAAAGCTTATTTCGCTAACAAAGTCATGATATCCTCTCTAGGGTATGTGGGACGGTAGCGTCCTACCTTGTCAACAGCCAGTGAAACTGCAGGGTGCCAAATTCAAAACAACAGAAATCCCATAATTACAATTCCTCAAACATGCATGTATTTTACACAATTTTAAAGAAACACTTGTTGTAAATCCAGCCACAGTGTCCGATTTCAAAAAAGCTTTAACGACGAAAGCAAACCAAACGATTATGTTAGGTCAGAGTCAAGTCACAGAAAAACACAGCCATTTTTCCAGCCAAAGAGAGGAGTCACAAAAAGCAGAAATGTAGATAAAATTAATCACAAACGTTTGATGAACTTCATCAGATGACACTCATAGGACTTCATGTTAAGACAATACATGTATGTTTTGTTCTGTAAAGTTCATATTTATATCCAAAAATCTGATTTTCCATTGACACGTTATGTTCAGTAGTTCCAAAACATCCAGTGATCTTGCAGAGAGCCACATCAATTAACAGAAATACTCATAATAAACATTGCTAAAAGATAAAACTGTTATGCATGGAATTTTAGATTCACTTCTCCTTAAGGTTTGTAGGCCTCCTTGCTCGCACACACTTTTTCAGTTCTGCATTATAAATATTCACTTCCTTTGATTATCTTCATCAGAATGCACTCCCAGGAATCCCAGTTCCACAATAAATGTATGTATTGTTCGATAATGTCCATCATTTATTTCCAAACACCAATTTTTTTTTTGTGTGTTCAGTACACAATAAATCCAAACTCACGACGTGCGATCACTAGGAGCAGATGAAAAGTCAAAAAGTTCCTTTACTGTCCGTAGAAACATGTCAAATGAAGTATAGAATCAATCTTTAAGATGTTTTTAACAAAAATCTTCAATAATGTTCCAACCGGAGAATTCCTTTGTCTGTAGAATTGCAATGGAACAGAGCTAACTATCACGTGAACACACGAGACTGAGCTCGTGGCTCTCTGGCAGACCTCTGAATCATTCCCCTCTCATTCACCCCCACATCACAGTAGAAGCATCAAACAAGGTTCTAAAGACTGCTGACATCTAGTGGAAGCCTTAGGAAGTGCAATTTGACCCCATAGACCCTGTGTTTTTGATAGGCCAAGAGTTGAAAAACTACAAACCTCAGATTTCCAACTTCCTGGTTGGAGTTTTTCTCAGGTTTTTGCCTGCCATATGAGTTCTGTTATACTCACAGACATCATTCAATCAGTTTTATAAACTTCAGAGTGTTTTCTATCCAAATCTAATCTAATCCAATGTAATTATATGCATATTCTAGCTTTTATGGCTGAGTAGCATGGAGTTTAATTTGGGCACGCTTTTCATTCATAGTAGAGATAATGATTTATTTCAGCTTTTACTTCAGTGGGTCAGAAGTTTACATACACTCAATTAGTAGCATTGCCTTTAAATTGTTCAACTTGGGTCAAATATTTCAGGTAGCCTTCCACATCCTCCCCACAATAAGTTGGTGAATTTTGTCCCATTCCTCCCGACAGAGCTGGTGTAACTGAGTCAGGTTTGTAGGCCTCCTTGCTCGCACACACTTTTTCAGTTCTGCCCACAAGTTTTCTATAGGATTGAGGTCAGGGCTTTGAGTTGGCCACTCCAATACCTTGACTTTGTTGGCCTTAATCCATTTTGCCACAACTTTGGAAGAATGCTTGGGGTCATTGTCCATTTGGAAGACCCATACGCAACCAAGCTTTCTCTTCCTGACTGATGTCTTGAGATGTTGCTTCAATATATCCACATAATTTTCTTTCCTCATGATGCCATCTATTTTTTGAAGTGCACCAGTCCCTCATGCAGCAATGCTCCCCCACAACATGATGCTGCCACCCCCCTGTTTCATGGTTGCGATGCTGTTCTATGGCTTGCAAGCCTGTTTACTGTGGGTATAGATACTTTTGTACCTGGTTCCTCCAGCATCTTCACAAGGTCCTTTGCTGTTGTTCTGGAATTAATTTGCACTTTTTGCACCAAAGTACATTCATTTCTAGGGGACAGAATGCGTCTCCTTCCTGAGTGGTATGAAGGCTATGTGGTCCCATGGTGTTTATAATAGTGTGCTATTGTTTGTACAGATGAACGTGTTACCTTCAGAGATTTGAAAATTGCTCCCAAGGATGAACCAGACTTGTGGAGGTTTACAATTTCTTTCTGAGGTCTTGGCTGATTCATTTTGATTTTCCCATGATGTCAAGCAAAGAGGCACTGAGTTTGAAGGTAGGCCTTGAAATACATCCACAGGTACACCTCCAATTGACTCAAATGATGTCAGAAGCTTCTGACATCATTTTCTGGAATTGTCCAAGCTGTTTAAAGGCACAGTCAATTTAGTGTATGTAATCTTCTGACCCACTGGAATTGTGATACAGTGAATTATAAGTGAAATAATCTGTCTGTAAACATTTGTTGGAAAAATTACTTGTGTCATGCACAAAGTAGATGTCCTGACCAACTTGCCAAAACCATAGTTTGTTACGAAGAAATTTATGGAGTGGTTGAAAGACGAGTTTTAATGACTCCAACCTAAGTGTATGTAAACTTCGACTTTAACGGTGTGTATTTTGCTTTTAAACCTAATCAGAAGCAAAGAATCAATGTCATTTTGCAAATGTGCTCCGCTCCTGTACAAAAGCAAAAATTTTACTTTCAAAAACCTCTGCCTGCCTGTCTGTCTGCATGGGGTTGATTATAAACCTATTTCAGGACGGAACGAGAAAAGAGGCAAAAATACATCTGATTATAAAAGGAATCTGATTTAATTGAAGTGGAGATGTTTTGCATAAGGCATTGTTCAATTGCGCTTGCGGACAGCGTTTCCCATACAACATTTCACATTTACCTCACAAAGCGCAAAATAACATTAAAGCAACAGAGAAAGCAGCGGAGCACATCTCCAAACAACAAGACGCTGCTTTGTTTTCACCCGTGATTCATGTGTTGATTTCCAAATGGAGAGTCACTCAAAGACTTGGGCAGCAGTGCTTATTAGTGCGTAAATTCATCTCCAGCCAAGAGAGAATTTGAATACAGTTTGTAATCTGGAAGAGAATGACTTGGTACACATTAACGTAACTCAAATGCACAATATATTTTAGAGGTCATCACGCTCTATGAGGAGGTCTCCAGAATCTCACAAACATAATTTCAAGGTCTCTACTGTGAACAGCACAGGTCAATCATAACGATAATCAGTCAAACAACAAATCACTGCCAGAAAATCCTGAATTGATATGTGGATTAATACAGAAATGTAACAATGATCCATTGACCCGTTTATTTGATTCTGCATTTATTAAATCAGAGTTTGACTGTAAGTGTGAATCTCAACTGTAAATTCAGCCCTAAAACAATTATCACAGTGACACATTGACCCCCCCCCCCTGTCTACTGAAACAGACCAAGGGAAGCTTGGCTGCAATTTTACCATGTTTTACATTGTTGTGATTAATTGTATGGCACTCAATCAATCGATCTGTTCCTTTTCTTCCTCTCCCTCTCTATCCCTCTTCAGGTGAACATGCCTTGTGTGTGCCCTGCCAGCTTGTGGCCTTGTGTCCTGCCAGCGTTGTCTGGCTGGTTATTCATAGCAGCAGGTGCTCTCCCTGACATTAGCGGAATGGGTCTTCAGCTTCTGTCCTCCAGGGCCTTAGGAACAGTGGACTCGTGACTCCACTGCACCTGATCTCCTCCCCTGGCACCACTGGGCCGGTACCAGGCCGCTGATTATTCAAAGCTTTTAGCATGTAGATATGTTTTTGGTGGAATGTAGCTTCTTGTGAAGGAAAACAATATTTACGGGAACAAAGTTCCACATCACACTGTAATTTTCCCTTTGATGTTTTATGCACAGCGTTCCTTGGAGAGTGTTTGGGTGGTAGAGTGAGAGGGGCTCTGAGGAAATGCATTTTTCATAGACGTCTTATAACAGGAAAAACGCCAACAGGGGTTAATTTTGACCCCAAGTGGTCAAAACCTTCTTTTTATCCTTCTGAGATTTTAGGACTTTATCAACCAACTAGTTACTGACCCAACACATAATAATTGACCATGCTTTCTGTGTTAATATGGTGGAATAAAAAAATGATCTTTATTTGCTATACTAGTGGTGCATGCCTAAGTTTAAAATGTTGTCTGAACAGGGCATTCTGTGATAAAAGCACCAAATGTTGCACAGAGGTAGATATATGTACCCTGACAACACCAGATTGTTTTTTTACGTACATAAATTAATCTCCAGCCAAGAGACAATTTAAATACAGTTTGAAATCTGGAAGGGATTGATTTGGTGCACATTACTAGAAATCCAATGCACAATATATTTTAGAGATTGTCATGCTCTATGAGGAGGTCTCCAGAATTTCACTTAACCTTTTGTAACACAAGTAACTGGTTTCATTTCCCCCAAAATAAGCATATATTATTTTGATAAATTTCATCCATAGCAACTTGTCATGAACATGTTTCTGTTATTCATTGAAAGCTGTCATGCCTGCTTCCACTCCCCCTACCTGATGCTCATCATTACGCACATCTGTCACCATCATTTCACACATCAGCGCAATATTGGACTCACCTGGATCCCTTCACTTTGTTGATTGCCCTTCTATATATGTCTGTTCCTCAGTTTGTTCCCCGCTCGCTACAGTTTGTTTTCCTCCTGTATTGAACACAGATCATCCCAGCTTCAATTTTATAGATTATTTACGTTACAAGATAGCTAAAGTTGTATTACAAAAGTAGTTTGAAATGTTTTGGCAAAGTTTGCAGGTAACTTTTGAGATATTTTCTAGTCACGTTGTGTAAGTTGGAACCAGTGTTTTTCTGGATCAAACGCGACAAATAAATGGACATTTTGGATATACAGTGGGGAGAACAAGTATTTGATACACTGCCGATTTCCAACTTACAAAGCATGTAGAGGTCTGTGATTTTTATCATAGGTACACATCACTGTGAGAGACGGAATCTAAAAAAAAAATCCAGAAAATCACATTGTATGATTTTTAAGTAATTAATTTGCTTTTTATTGCATGACATAAGTATTTGATACATCAGAAAAGCAGACCTTAATATTTGGTACAGAAACCTTTGTTTACAATTACAGAGATCATACGTTTCCTGTAGTTCTTGACCAGGTTTGCACACACTGCAGCAGTGATTTTGGCCCACTCCTCCATACAGACCTTCTCCAGATCCTTCAGCTTTCGGGGTTGTCGCTGGGCAATACAGTTCTGAGTTCAAACGCCCTAACAAAATAAGATATTTGGACATAAATGGACATAAATGATGGACATTATCAAACAAAACAAACATTTATTGTGGAGCAGCGATTCCTGGGAGTGCATTCTGATGAAGATCATCAAAGGTAAGTTCATATTTATAATGCTATTTATGAATAATGTTGACTACCCAACATGGTGGATATTTCTCTGGCTGGTTTGGGCTCTGAGCGCCGTTCTCAGACTATGCTTTTTCCGTTAAATTTTTTTAATCTGACACAGCGGTTGGATTAACCTGTTAAGCCTAGCCCTGTTTATTGGGTACCCATATAAAACAGGATACATTTTTGTCAAAAGTTGCTAATATATGCATATAAAAAATACTATCGAATAGAAAACACTCTAAAGCTTCTAAAACCGTTTAAATTTTGTCTCTATGTAAAGCAGAAGTCCCAGGGCATGCATTCTCCCAAAATCTCTCTTGTCATGGAAAAAGTTGGCCCAACTTTGACGTCATCTTAAACGCACTTCCCAAAAGGCTACCGCCTTCATGTGAATTCATGTGGCTCTCTGCAATATCACTGCATGTTTTGGAACTACTGAATGTAACACGCCAATATAAAATACGATTTTTGGATTTAAATATGAACTTTACCAAACAAAACATACATGTATTGTGTAACATGAAGTCCTATGAGTGTCATCTGATGACGATCATCAAAAGATAGTGATTCATTTTTTCTCCATTTGTGCTTTTTGTGACTCCTCTCTTTGGCTGGAAAAATTGCTGGGTTTTTCTGTGAAAGCTCGTTTGTGGAGCTTTCGCTGTAAAAGCATTTTTGAAATCAGACACTGTAGCTGGATTAACAAGAATGTTATCTTTAAAATGGTTCCTAATACTTGTATATTTCAGAAATTTGATTTCTGAGATTTCTGTTGATTTGTATTTGGCGCCCTGCAATTTCATTGGCTGTTAGCGAGGGGTTCCGCAAGCAGAATGGAGTTAGACAGGTTTAACACCCCGGCCATCCTATAATCTAGGCATGGTGCCCTCAATCTCACACAAATTATAAATGAACCCACCAGGTACAACCCCAAATCCGTAAACACAGCCACCCTCATCGATATCATCCTAACCAACTTGCCCTCCAAATACACCTCTGCTGTTTTCAACCAAGATCTCAGCAATCACATCCTCATTGCCTGCATCTGTAATGGGTCTGTGGTCAAACGACCACCCCTTATCACTGTCAAACGCTCCCTGAAAAACTTCAGCGAGCAGGACTTTCTAATCGACCTGGCCCGGGTATTCTGGAAGGATATTGACCTCATCCCGTCAGTAGATTATTCTTTAAAAGTGTCTTCTTCACAAACGTATTTAAGCATACCCCATTCAAAAAATGTAGAAACAGGAACAGATATAGAGCCCTTTGTTCTCTCCAGACCTGACTGCCCTTGACCAGCACAAAAACATCCTGTGGCGTTCTGCATTAGCATCAAAAAGCCCCCGTGATATGCAACTTTTCAGGGAAGTTAAGAACCAATATACACAGGTAGTTAGGAAAGCTAAGGCTAGCTTTTTCAAGCAGAAATGTGTATCCTGTAGCACAAACTCAAAAAAGTTCAGGGACACTGTGAAGTCCATGGAGAATAAGAGCACCTCTTCCCAGGTGCCCACTGCACTGATGCTAGGAAACACTATCACCACCGATAAATTGAGAATTTCAATAAGCATTTTTCCACCTGGCTGGCCCTACCCCCGTCAACAGCCCTGCACCCACCACAGCAGCTCGCCCAAGCCTCCCCCATTTTCTTCTCCCAAATCCAGATAGTTGATGTTCTGAAAGATCTGCAAAATCTGGCCCTCTACAAATCAGCCGGGCAATCTGTACCCCCTCTTTCTAAAATTATCTGCCAAAATTATTGCAACCCCTATTACTAGCCTGTTCAACCTCTGTTTCGTATCGTCTGAGATTCCCAAGGATTGGAAAGCTATAAATCCACTATAAATCCACTATATTCACTATACTCTTCAAAGAGGAAGACACTCTAGACCCAAACTCTATCCTACCCTGCCTTTCTAAGATCTTCGAAAGCCAAGTTAACAAACAGATTACCGACCATTTCAAATCCCACCGCACCTTCTCCGCTATGCAATCTGGTTTCAAAGCTGGTCATGGGTGCACCTCAGACACGCTTAAGGTCCTAAACGATATCATAACCGCCATCGATAAGAGATATTACTGTGCAGCCGAATTCATCGACCTTGCCAAGGCTTTCGACTCTGTCAATTACCACATTCTTATCGGCAGACTCAACAGACTTGGTTTCTCAAATGATTGCCTCGTCTCGTTCACCAACTACTTTCCTGACAGAGGTCAGTGAGTCAAATCGAAGGGCCTGTTGTCAGGACATCTGGCACTCTCTATGGGGTTGCCACAGGGTTCAATTCTCGGTCCGAATCTCTTCTCTGTATACATCAATGATGTCGCTCTTGCTGCTGGTAATTCTCTGACCCACCTCTACGCAGACGCCACCATTCTGTATACCTCTGGCCCTTCGTTGGACACTGTGTTAACTTATTGAGTGTAGAGGGCAGTATTTTCGTTTTTGGCAACACAAAAAACGTACCCATTTGGAACTGCCTATTTCTCAGGCTCAGAAAACTAGAATATGCATATAGTTGTCAGATTAGGATAGAAAACTGTCAAAATATTATCTGTGAGTATAACAGAACTGATATTGCATACGGAAACCTGAGGAAAATCCTAAAAGGAAGTGCTGTTTTTCCTGAAAGCTCTCTGTTCCATTGCATGCCTTGTGTCCATTTAAAGGGATATCAACCAGATTCCTTTTCCTATTGCTTCCTCAAGTTTTGAACAGTCTTTAGACATAGTTTAATGGTTTTATTTTAGAAAAATGAGCGAGAAAGAACCCATCCCATCAGTGGATGACTGGGTGCCAGCAGAGTTTTTCATGCGCAACAGCCATTTTCTCTTTCTCGCCTATGGAAGAAGCTACATTTCGGGTTGACATATTATCGAATATATATTGTAAAAACAACCTAAGGATTGATTATTAAAAATATTTGACATCTTTCTACACACTTTACGGATACTATTTGGAATTTTCGTCTGCGATGTCGTGACCGCCTTGAGCCTGTGGATTTCTGAACATAACGCGCCAAACAAATGTAGGTATTTTGGATATAAAAATCATCTTTATGGAATAAAAGGAACATTTATTGTGTAACTTAGAGTCTCGTGAGTGCAAACATCTGAAGATCAACAAAGGTAAGTGATTTAATTTATTGCTTTTCTGACTTTCGTGACCAATCTACTTGGCTGCTAGCTGTTTGTAATATTTTGTCTACTGAGAGAGATGTTCTTACATAAACGCTTGTTATGCTTTCGCGGAAAATATTTATTGAAATCTGACACTCCAGGTGGATTAACAACAAGCTATGCTGTGCTTTGCAATATTGCACTTGTGATTTCATAAAAATTAAATATTTTTAGTAATTTAATTTGAATTTGTCACTCTGCAATTCAGCGGATGTTGATGAAAATGATCCTGCTAACGGGATGGGTGCGTCCACACGAGCTTCAATGCCATACAACTCTCCTTCCGTGGCCTCCAAATGCTCTTAAATGCAGGTAAAACTAAATGCATGCTCTTCAACCAATCGCTGCCAGCACCAGCCCGCCCGTTCAGCATCACTTCTCTCTCTATTCTTAGAATATGTGGACAACTACAAATACCTAGGTGTCTAGTTAGACTGTAAACTCTCCTTCGAGACTCACAATAAGCATCTCCAATTTAGAATCAGGTTCCTATTTTGCAACAAAGCTTCCTTCACTCATGCTGCCAAACATACCCTTGTAAAACTGACCATCCTACCGATCCTCGACTTCAGCGATGTCATTTACAAAATTGCCTCCAATACTACTAAACCATTTGGATGCAGTCTATCACAGTGCCATCCGTTTTGTCACCAAAGCCCCATATACTACCCACCACTGTGACCTGCATGCTCTCGTTGGCTGGCCCTCGCTTCAAATTCATCGCCAAACCCACTGGCTCTAGGTCATCTACAAGTCTCTGCTATGTAAACCCCCACCTTATCTCAGCTCACTGGTCATCATAGCAGCACCCACCCATAGCACGCACTCCATCAGGTATATCTTACTGGTCACCCCCAAATCTAATTCTTCCTTTGGCAGACTTTCCTTCCAGTTCTCTGCTGCCAATGACTGGAACGAACTGCAAAAATCACTGAAGCAGTAGACTCATATCTCCCTCACTAGCTTTAAGCACTAGCTGTCAGAGCAGCTCACAGATAACTGCACCTGTACATAGCCCATCTGTAAATAGCCCATCCAACTACCTCAGCTTCATACTGTATTTATTTATTTATCTTGCTCCTTTGCACCCAATATCTCTACTTGCACATTCATCTTCTGCACATCTACCATTCCAGTGTTTAATTGCTATATTGTAATTACTTTGCCACCATGGCCTATTTATTGCCTTACCTCCCTTATCATACCTCATTTGCACACACTGTATGTAGACTTTTTCTACTGTATGTGTAACTCTGTGTTGTTGTATGTGTCGAACTGCTTTGCTTTATCTTGGCCAGGTCACAGTTGTAAATGAGAACTTGTTCTGAACTGGTTAATGCATGGTGAAAAAAAACATTTAGCTTTAGATTTTTATTCAATACTAGAATCTTTAAGTGAAATATTACATTTAGTGTGTACTATATCATCACGCACTGATTTTTCTCCACTGCAAGTCAGTTTGTGGAAATTCTAATCAGGCAAGGGAGAAGAGACTTTCAATTTCTTCAAACAATCAACCTTTAATATCAATGAATTTTTCCAATAATTGCAATAATGGAGTTGGTCAAGTACCACCCGTAGGTGATCGTTGAGAGCCCGACAATACAGAGAATGCAGGGGTTTGTATAGCAACCCCAAAACTGCATAGTCATGGTTTGTTCCACCCCTCTCTGGCAGATCAGGGCATCATAAGCTACCTTCTTGTGGCTATGTATATCGGGTGTGTGATGTCATACCGCACAAACTCCTTTCACTACCAAGCTAGCCTCTGTTTTCTTTATCTCCACACAACTGTGCCCTTGGAAGATAATAACATAACAGGATGGACTGTTGTACACTTCAGAGGCGCTTTGTCAAATGCCATGTGAACAAGTTACTTAGAATCAAAGATGATTGGGAACAATATTCTGTTCCTTAAGTTTATCTCTATCCCATGTCCATGACCGCACACCTAGACCAGCTGCGGGGAGTGAACGTGGAAGAGAGGAACCATCCTTTCTCAGAAGCATAGCATTGGTAGAATAGAAATGTCTTACTATTGTTAAGCATATAATTGTTAACTCTTAATATTAAACAAATCAGGAAAATACGTAATTTTTCTCTCACATGATTTTTGAATATTCGCAAGTAAATCTGTCGCCAATTGGATGGACAGCTACCTGCTGTCTCATTTCAATCATTACCAATTTGGGGTAAAAAATTACCTCTGTTGGCACTTTAGGGCTACACATATGTTGGTGTTTTTAGGGGTTAAACACAACACAGCATTTCATCAATACATAGATGTTGACCTGTACTATTTTGAAAAGTTTGTTAACAGTACAGTTTTTGAGACCTTGTTGATTAGGACATTCAAAATAACTGACATGCAAACTCATCTCACTTCCAATTCCATTGCTATGTGTCCACAATCAGGGCACAGCCCCCTCGTTTGGTAACCAGGGTTTTATTTTTGTTTTGGGCTGTCTGTGATGTGACCTGGTTAGCTCGTTAGATCCTTCCATGAGGCGGCCCTTATCATGTGACATATGCAACCTGATTTTACTCCCAACATGGCGTGCCCAGGCTGCTAGGGGGTATCAACGAGCATCCAGGCGCAAGGCAAAGGATATTCACTTCAAAAAGCCCCAATTTCACTGGAGGCACTGACTGGCCTGTTACATTTCTTGTCTGAATGTGCTGGTGATGATTCTTGTAGAGCGTCACAGGGCAGATTTGATGTGTTCTGGTCAATAGAGAATTCATAACAGTATTATCATACAGCCCAAATTTATTTTGTCCATGTTATCTAGCTAAAGCTGAGTGAGCCTGCAGTGGCATCGGACATTATTCAACATCTTCACAACTGTTTCACAGTATTTCTGTCAAGCTATCTCTATGTAATTCCTGGCATAGCATAGCACATCACATAAACCAAGCTCCAGTGTTGATGAGCCTGAACTCAATAATGTTGTTAGATTTCATTTGCTCCCACTTTCAATTCATTTCAGTGATCTGGTATGGCTTAATATGGGTTTAATTACAGGGAAGATGGATGGTACAGTTTATCACAAAAGGCTTGATGCCAGAAAAACACACAAAAAGCTACATATTTAGCGAAAAAGCACATTTTCATCTGCGGTCCCTGTTTATTTATCATAGTGCCCAAGTTCATGCAATTGCTAAGTGGTCAGAGGTCATCAGGTTCGACTGACTTAAATGAAAACTGTAAATCTAGATTCCTTGATAGTTGAAGAACACTGGTTAGACTGCAGTCGGGCTCTCTGTGGGAAGGAACTCTTTGTTTTTCAGCATTAAATTATTGTTGTGCTATTTGTGATGATTTCAGAAACATGTTGAGAACACACTGTCTCCTTTCTGACAGATCTGCCTTTAAAAAGCCATCACAGAAATGTCAAACGAGCAATTTGACATCTCACAGCACAATGTCAAACATGCCAATGCAGAAATATTAGAAAGTGAAAGAGTCCATATGTTCTGGAAGACTGGGATGACAAGTAGTCCTCCACAAATGCATGTTGTCATCAGCAGACTTGTTATGTCTGACCTCATATTGAGCACCACAATGTGTCGACTGTGGTCAACACAAGTGCTCTGCTGTCACTTCTGGCCTTCTAGCCTCTGAGCAACAGAGAACTGAGTGACCTCCTTCATTCATAACAGAGGAGCCACGTCCTGGCACTCCTCAACACCTCTCATCTGTATCTCCTTCTCTGATGCTCCTTCACCCTCAAGTGTATGGCTCAAGGTCCTTTCGGGTTTGCAGAGGAAAATTAAGAGTGGATCTCTATTGATGTTTGTGACATTTAAGGTTATGCCAATGCGATGTTAGTGTGTCCTCTGATCTTCATGTATTGAATCTACTCTGAATCTAATTGTATGAAGAATATGGATCTATTAATCTCTTGTTTACATGTTATGTGCTTTTTGAGATCTGTCAGAGGCATGACATCACTATCTAAAGCGTCATAGCCTCAGTATCTGTCACCATCCCTAGTCAATTTTTTAAAACATTTTAATTATTTTTTTATTTCACCATTATTTGACCAGGTAGGCTAGTTGTGAGAACAAGTTGTCATTTACAACTGCGACCTGGCCAGGATAAAGCACAGCAGTTCGACACAACAACACAGAGTTACACATGGAATAAACAAACATACAGTCAATAATACAGTATAAAAAAGAAAAAAATGTCTATATACAGCGAGTGCAAATGAGGTAAGATAAGGGAGGTAAGGCAAAAAGTAGGCCATGGTGGCGAAGTAATTACAGTATAGCAATTAAACACTGGACGGGTATGAAGCGAGGGCCAGTCAACGAGAGCATACAGGTCACAGTGGTGGGTAATATATGGGGCTTTGGTGACAAAACGGATGGCACTGTGATAGACTGCATCAAATTTGTTGAGTAGAGTGTTGGAGGCTATTTTATAAATGACATCACCGAAGTCAAGGATTGGTAGGATGGTCAGTTTTACGAGGGTATGTTTAGAAGCATGAGTGAAGGATGCTTTGTTGCGAAATAGGAAGACTATTCTAGATTTCATTTTGGATTGGAGATGCTTAATGTGAGTCTGGGAAGGAGAGTTTACAGTCTAGCCAGACACCTAGGTATTTGTGGTTGTCCACATATTCTAATTCAGAACATCCTGAGTAGTGATGCTGGACGGGCGGGCAGGTGCTGGCAGTGATCGATTGAATAGCATGCATTTAGTTTTATTTGTATTTAAGAGCAGTTGGAGGCCACGGAAGGAGAGTTGTATGGCATTGAAGCTTGTGTGGAGGTTAGTTAACACAGTGTCCAAAGAAAGGCCAGAAGTATACAGAATGGTGTCGTCTGCGTAGAGGTGGATCAGAGACTGACCAGCAGCAAGAGCGATATCATTGATGTATACAGAGAAGAGTGTCGGCCTGAGAATGGAACCCTGTGGCACCCCATAGAGACTGCCAGAGGTCCAGACAACAGGCCCTCCGATTTGACACACTGACGTCTGTCAGGAAAGTAGTTGGTGAAACAGGCGAGGCAATCATTTGAGAAACCAAGGCTGTTGAGTCTGCCAATAAGAATGTGGTGATAAACAGTCGAAAGCCTTGGCCAGGTCGATAAATATGGCTGCACAGTAATGTCTCTTATCGATGGTGTATTTGTACTTATATTTGTTTGCCAATACCAGTCCTACATGTGAATCATTGCCATAGAAAGTTTTTTTCTTCGATAATCAGTAAGCTCGTGTCACGCCTTGGTCATTGTATTTTGTGTTTTTGTTATATGTTTGGGAAGGCCAGGGTGTGACATGGGTTTATATGTTGTGTTTCGTATTGGGGTTTTATTAGCATTGGGATTGTGAATGATTAGGGGTGTGTCTAGTTAGGCTTGGCTGCCTGAGGCGATTCTCAATTAGAATCAGGTGCTTATCGTTGTCTTTGATTGGGAACCGTATTTAGGTAGCCTGAGTTCGCTTTGTATTTCGTGGGTGTTTGTACCTGTCTCTGTGTTGTAGTCACCAGATAGGCTGTAATTAGTTTCACGTTCCGTTCTGTTGTTTTTGTATGTCAGTTATTTCATGTACCGCTATTCTGTTCATTAAAGTCATGAGTAACCTACACGCTGCATTTCGGTCCGACTTTCTTCATTCAACAGACGGACGCCGTTACAGAAACACCCACCACTCACAGACCGAGCAGTGTGTAAAGTGGCAGGATCGAAAGGAGGACATTATGGACGGTAGAGGCATGGATTATACGACGTGGGAAGAAATCGACAGGTGGGCGGCCGACCCAGAGCGAGTGCAGGAGCCCGCCTGGGATTCGCTTCAGCAGTGCGAAGAGGGCTATAGACGAATGGAGTCTAAAAGGAAAACACGGCGACGCAGAGCGCAAAACGAAAGTAACCCCCAAATATTTATTGGGGGAGAGCGCAGAGAGAGAGTGGCTGAGTCAGGAGTCAGAGCTGAGCCTACTCTCCCTGTTAATTGTGAGGAGCAGCAATATAAGGACTTCTGGTCTTGGGAGATGATATTAGACGGAAAAGGACCCTGGGCGCAGCCGGGAGAATATCGCCGTCCCAAGGAAGAAATAGAAGCGGCTAAAGCGGAGAGGCGCAGGTATGAGGAGGCAGCACGGCGACGCGGTTAGAAGCCGGAAAAGCAGCCCCAAAAAAATATTGGGGTTAGGCTAGAAGGGAGAATAGTTATGCCAGGTAGGAAACCTGCGCAAACTCCCTGTGCTCACCGTTGGGCTAGAGAGACCGGGCAGGCACCGTGTTATGCTATGGAGCACACAGTGTTTCCAGTGCGGGTGCAGAGCCAAGTGCGGCACATACCATCCCTTCCTATTGGCCGGGCTAGAGTGGGCATCGAGCCAGGTAAGCTTGGGCAGGCTCGGTGCTCAAGAGCTCCAGTGCGCCTGCACGGTCCGGTCTATCCAGAGCCACCTCTACACACCAGTCCTCCGGTAGCAGCTCCCCGCACCAGGCTTCCTGTGCATGTCCTCGATCCAGTACCACCAGTTCCAGCACCACGCACCAGGCCTCCAGTGCGCCTCGCCTGTTCAGCGCAGCCAGCGCTTTTCTCCTCTCCTGCGCTGCCGGAGTGTCTCGTCTGCCCAGCGCCGCCAGTGCCGCCAGTCTGCCCAGCTCCGCCAGTGCTCCCAGTCTGCTCAGCGCCGCCAGTGCTCCCAGTCTGCCCAGCGCCGCCAGTGCTCCCAGTCTGCCCAGCGCCGCCAGTCTGCCCAGCGCCGCCAGCGCCGCCAGTCTGCCCAGCGCCGCCAGTCTGCCCAGCGCCGCCAGTCTGTCCAGCATTGCCAGTCTGCCAGGATCCGCCAGAAGTGCCAGTCAGCCATGATCTTCTAGATCGGCCAGACAACCAGTCTCTTCCAGTTCCGCCAGCCAGCCAGGATTTACCGGAGCCTACTACCTGCCTGAGCTTCCTCTCAGTACTGGGCTTCCTCTCAGTACTGGGCTTCCTCTCAGTACTGTGCTTCCTCTCAGTACTGGGCTTCCCCTCAGTACCGAGCTTCCCCTCAGTACCGGGCTTCCCCTCAGTACCGGGCTTCCCCTCTGTCCCGGGCTGCTTCTGTCCCGGGCTGCCCCTCTGTCCCGGGCTGCCCCTCTGTCCCGGGCTGCCCCTCAGTCACGAGCTGCTCCTCAGTTATGTGGGGATCTGGGTGAGGACTATTAGGCCATGGTCGGCGGAGGTGGACTATCCCAGGACGCGAAGGGGAGGAAATAGGACATTTATGGAGTGGGGTCCACGTCCCGAGCCAAAACCGCCACCATGGACAGACGCCCACCCGGACCCTCCCTATGCTCTTGAGGTGCGTCCGGGAGTCCGCACCTTGGGGGGGGGGGGTTCTGTCACGCCTTGGTCATTGTATTTTGTGTTTTTGTTATATGTTTGGGTAGGCCAGGGTTTGACATGGGTTTATATGTTGTGTTTCATATTGGGGTTTTATTAGCATTGGGATTGTGTATGATTAGGGGTGTGTCTAGTTAGGCTTGGCTGCCTGAGGCGATTCTCAATTAGAGTCAGTTGCTTATCGTTGTCTCTGATTGGGAACCGTATTTAGGGAGCCTGAGTTCGCTGTGTATTTTGTGGGTGTTTGTACCTGTCTCTGTGTTGTAGTCACCAGATAGGCTGTAATTAGTTTCACGTTCCGTTCTGTTGTTTTTGTATTTCAGCTATTTCATGTACCGCTATTCTGTTCATTAAAGTCATGAGTAACCTACACGCTGCATTTCGGTCCGACTTTCTTCATTCAACAGACTAACGCTGTTACAGCTCGTACCAAGGCAAGTATAACGACTCAAAGACTGTAACAGGGAACAGAGCAGCTTGCAATGAACCCATGCTAAGTTCTGCCTTGCACAGCTGTTGAAATACACTATTTCCATCCTTTATTGCTTTATTACTCTATTTCCATCCTTTATTGCTTTATTACTCTATCTCCATACCTTTGCCTACCCCTCATCTCGCGCCTTCTACATACCTACCTCCTTCCACCTGCTCCTTCCACTTTCTCCTACCTCCGACCCACCATGCCAGCCCCCACAAACACTCTGCATCACTCTGGCAGCACCGGGCCGGGCTCTGCTTTTGGATTGCTTCCCAGAACCACCGGACGTCCTCCAAGGGGAGTATTTTCAGTGTGTCAAATAAGATTAATGCCCTGCCTGCTGATTGATCAACTCCCTCTGGTGTGGGCCCTGAGTTGGCCGTGGCATGGCCCAGATAGGAAGGTGATGGTGTTCTGTGTCACTGCCACTCAGGTGGTCCGACCGAGGAAAACTACTGAACATCTCATCTCGCAAACAAAGGCCGGGGGAGAGTACGGGGTGTAAGTGCCAGTTTTTGAAGAGGAAAAAGGTGGTGGTTTGTTTGATTTAGCTTTGTCATAAAGACTGTGCTGTTGATAGGTGCTTGAGACTTATTTTACTAGAGACAAATCAGTATTTTCAGAAGTGCCTTTCTGGTTATAATGCATGGCTACATGCAATTACGTGAAGTGAGATCTGACTGGAGAAATAACCCAACATTTTGATCGCAGACATGGCATTTAAACAATGTATTATCTTGCTACATCTAATTAAGTAAATAACTTGTCATTTTCATAATTAAATTTATTTTAATTAGTCATTTAAATAAATAGTAATCTATTGGTATTCGACTAAATCTGGTATTCAATTTTGTCAATATTATGTATTTATCAGAAATGCTCTATTCAGTATCCTACACTTAAGTATTTTTCAATGTATTTTGATCTGTCCTTTTTTCCTCCTCAACACTGTCGCAGAGGATTATATACACTTGTAAAAGATGGGGAATGAACACCTGGGCTGGTTTTAATCATTTGCCAAATCAGCAGGATGGCACTTCTGTCACCCTCGCCCAATTATTACCTGTAAAAAGAACTGACATGGAAAACAAGAAACGTCCCATTTCTGAAAAAGTTGGCCTCAACCCCAGAAAACATTGTGTCATTCTTGTATCCCCTCTTTCCGCAAGACGATGGTATCTTTTCAAACTAAATTACACATTTGCGTAAGATTTTCTGCCTATATCTATTACACCTCATCAAGTGGAGTCCATTCTCACACTCTTCCCCCCTCAATAACCATCACACACTAATGATGGCCCATTAAAACTGTTACAGTAACCAGTAACCTCTAGTGGTTTCCCCTCTTCCAGGTCTTCAATGGTCGAATATGCTCATAGATCAAATAAGGGAATGGATTTTGAAACATTTATAGCAGACCAAATCTAAACAGACTTACAGCAGTGAAGTGAAGGACTACTTTTTGGAAGCACTACTATCTGGAAGGACTACTTTCTGGAAGGACTACTTTCTGGAAGGACAACTTCTGAAGGGAACTTTTGTCCCTTCCTTTTGTCCTAAAATAATAAATATACAGTAAAACAAACAAACTGCAAACAGTAATGCATTCCTGAACAAAAAAATAAACAGGCCTGAGGATGCCACCTTGGCTTATGAGTCTCACCATTACCATAAATGGATACTGACTGCCGGCAGTCAGGACCAATACACTATCTATAAAGACTAATTTTCTCTGAATTTACTTTGCCGCCCGTGTGATGGACTGTAGCCTCTGTAGCCTAAATCAGATCGCTTTCACACACCTTTTCAGGCATGCCCGCCACGGTCGGAAGTGCTCGCGGTGAGCCGAGTATCACACCCCCATCTCCTCCTGTCCACTCCCATTAACTTCAGCGCCTCCATGTTGGATGGCTGGCCCGGAGTTAGCCTGTGGGCCCTGGCATACGTGCATACCATGATACTAGCGCCCAATATTCCTGTCGTTATTATTCTGTCTTATGTACAAGGTCATCCATCTAGCTGCGTGTGTGTGTGTGTGCGTTTGTGCATGCGTGCGTGTGTGCGTATGTGTGCACACAGTGCTTTTATGAAGTCCTCCACATGCATTATTTCAACAGAGCTTAGTGGGACAGAAGAAAGCATTGGTAATTGAAAACATGCAGTTAAGATACAATGTGATGTCACTGAAAGCAATATACTGTATGTTACCATCATTATTCTTCATTTCAGCAACTATTCCCAATCTAAGGAAGGGTCCATCTTTAATTTTTGAAGTGCATGATAAACATACTTATCTATCCTTTTCATCTCTCTCTCTCTAATGCATGCACATACACACACACACACACACACACACACACACACGCACGCACGCACGCACGCACGCACGCACGCACGCACACACACACACACACACGCACACACACACACGCACGCACGCACGCACGCACGCACGCACGCACACACACACACACACACACACACACACACACACACACACACACACACACACACACACACACACACACACACACACACACACACACACACAGACGGCGGACTGCAATAGCATCGAATAGTCCCCGTGATACGCAACTGTTCAGGGAAGTCAGGAACCAATAGACGCAGTCAGTCAGAAAAGCAAAGGCCAGCTTTTTCAAGCAGAAATTTGCATGCTGTAGCTCTAACTCCCAAAATTTCTGGGACACTGTAAAGTCAATGGAGAACAAGAGCACCTCCTCCCAGCTGCCCACTGAAATGAGGCTAGGTAACACGGTCACCACCGATAAATCCATGATAATCGAAAACTTCATCAAGCATTTCTCAATGGCCAGCCATGCCGTCCTCCTGGCTACTCTAACCTCGGCCAACAGCCCACCCCCCACGCAGCTACTCGCCCAAGCCTCCCCAGCTTCTCCTTTACCCAAATCCAGATAGCAGATGTTCTGAAAGAGCTGCAAAACCTGGACCTGTACAAATCAGCTGGGCTTGACAATCTGGAACTTCTATTTCTGAAACTATGCGCCGCCATTGTCGCAACCCCTATTACCAGCCTGTTGAACCTCTCTTTCATATCGTCTGAGATCCCCAAGGATTGGAAAGCGGCCGCAGTCGTCGTCTTCAAAGGGGGAGACACCCTGGACCCAAACTGTTACAGACCTATATCCATCCTGCCCTGCCTATCTAAGGTCTTCGAAAGCCAAGTCAACAAACAGATCACTGACCATCTCGAATCCCACCGTACCTTCTCCGCTGTGCAATCCGGTTTCCAAGCCGGTCACGGGTGCACCTCAGCCACACTCAAGGTACTAAATGATATCATAACCGCCATCGATAAAAGACAGTACTGTGCAGCTGTCTTCATCGACCTGGCCAAGGCTTTCGACTCTGTCAATCACCATATTCTTATCGGCAGACTCAGTAGCCTCGGTTTTTCTAATGACTGCCTTGCCTGGTTCAGCAACTACTTTGCAGACAGAGTTCAGTGTGTCAAATCGGAGGGCATGTTGTCCCGTCCTCTGGTAGTCTCTATGGGGGTGCCACAGGGTTCAATTCTCGGGCCGACTCTTTTCTCTCTATATATCAATGATGTTGCTCTTGCTGCGGGCGATTCCCTGATACACCTCTACGCAGACGACACAATTCTGTATACTTCTGGCCTTTCCTTGGAGACTGTGCTATCTAACCTCCAAACAAGCTTCAACGCCATACAACACTCCTTCCGTGGCCTCCAACTGCTCTTAAACGCTAGTAAAACCAAATGTATGCTTTTCACCCGTTCGCTGCCTGCACCCGCACGCCCGACTAGCATCACCACCCAACATCACCCGACCTAGAATATGTGGATATCTATAAGTACCTAGGTGTCTGGCTAGACTGTAAACTCTCCTTCCAGACTCATATCAAACATCTCCAATCTAAAATCAAATCTAGAGTCGGCTTTCTATTCCGCAACAAAGCCGACTTCACTCACACCGCCAAACTTACCCTAGTTAAACTGACTATCCTACCGATCCTCAACTTCAGCGATGTCATCTACAAAATAGCTTCCAAAACTCTACTCAGCAAACTGGATGCAGTTTATCACTGTGCCATCCGTTTTGTTACTAAAGCACCTTATACCACCCACCACTGCGACCTGTATGCTCTAGTCGGCTGGCCCTCGCTACATATTCGTCGCCAGACCCACTGGCTCCAGTTCATCTACAAGTCCCTGATAGGTAAAGCTCCGCCTTATCTCAGTTCACTGGTCACGATCGTAACACCCACCCGTAGCAGGCGCTCCAGCAGGTGTATCTCACTGATCATCCCTAAAGCCAACACTTCATTTGGCCGCCTTTCCTTCCAGTTCTCTGCTGCCTGTGACTGGAACGAATTGCAAAAATCGCTGAAGTTGGAGACTTTTATCTTCCTCACTAACTTTAAACATGTGTTATTTGAGCAGCTAACTGATTGCTGCAGCTGTACATAGTCCATCGGTCAATAGCTCAACCAATTTACCTACCTCATCCCCATACTGTTTTTATTTATTTACTTTTCTGCTCTTTTGCACACCAGTATCTCTACCTGCACATGAGCATCTGATCATTTATCACCCCAGTGTTAATCTGCAAAATTGTAATTATTCGCCTACCTCCTCATGCCTTTTGCACACAATGTATATAGATTATTTTTTTCTTTTTTCAACTGTGTTATTGACTTGTTTATTGTTTACTCCTTGTGTAACTCTGTGTTGTTGTCTGTTCACACTGCTATGCTTTTCTTGGCCGTTGTAAATGAGAACTTGTTCGCAACTAGCCTACCTGGTTTAATAAAGGTGAAATAAAAAAAATAAAAAATACAAATAAACACACACACACACACATAGGGGCGTCATACACCCCAAACAATCTAAAGTGGCACAAAATGCATGAGGATGGCTGGAGCGTGGTTGGAGAATTAAGCATTTTCAAACACCTGAAACAGCTTTTTCTTTTTCCTGTAATCTAGAGCCATAATCATTATGCTTAATTCTATGTATAAAAAAAGCTGTCTGAATCCTCCTGACTGGTGGTTCTACTGATAAAGAAACTAAATATGCTTCTCTGCATCTCTGGTAAAATCTGGGTAAGAGACTGAAAGGAATTTGAGTCTTATTTAGTACATTTCTAAAGTATTTGTTTGCTTCTCTAAAGTCTAATGACCTTGCCAGCAGGCACGGCAGCTAAAATAGCTAGATTATCTAGCTTCTCTAACTTGATTGCCTGAAATGGCTTCTTGATAGCTAGTTATGAGGTTGGGAGATAGGTTCCCAATCTGGTCTAGCTAAAGCCAACTTCAAAAAATTGGTAGTTGGCTAGTAGTATTACAGAGGAAGGAATACAACAACAAAATAATGATAATGATAATTATAATTATTATATATACAGTACCAGTGGTGGAAAAAGTACACAATTTTCATACTTGAGTAACAGTAAAGACATTTCTCAAGTAAAAATAAAAGTGACCCAAGGAAAATACTACTTGAGTAAAAGTCTACAATTATTTGGTTTTAAATGTACTTAAGTATCAAAAGTAAAAATATTAATAATTTTAAATGTCTTATATTAAGCAAAAGAGATTACATGATTTCTTGTTTTTTAAAGTTACGGATAGCCAGGGTCACTGTTCAACACACACATAATTTACAAATGAAGCATTTGTGTTTAGTGAGTGCCAGATCAGAGGCAGTACGGATGACCAGAGATGTTCACTTGATAAGTGCATGAGTTAGACAATTTTCCTGTTCTGCTAAGCATTCTAAATGTAATGAGTACTTTTGGGTGTCAAGGAAAATGTAAGTAGTAAAAGTACATTGTTTTCTTTGGGAATGTAGTGCGGTAAAAGTAAAAGTTGTTTAGATAAATAAATAGTAAAATAAAGTACAAATACCCAAAAACACGACAGGTAGAACTCAAAAGTATTTTTACTTAAAACATCTTAGTGATCCCTTCGCACGCCAATCCCGTTAACGGGATTGATTTGACAACACCCAGTGAAAAAGCAGAGCACCAAATTCAAAAACAGAAATACTCCTAAAAATAATTCATGAATCATACAAGTGTTATACATCGGTGTAAAGATGAACTTCTTGTTAATCCAGCCACAGTGTCAGATTTCAAAAAGGCTTTACGACGAAAGCAAACCATGATATTATCTGAGGACAGCACCCCATCAAACAAACACATGATATTCACATTTCAACCTGCCAGGTGAGACACAAAACTCAGAAACATTGATATAATTCATGCCTTACCTTTGAAGATCTTCTTCTGTTGGCACTCCAATATGTCCATTAAACATCACAAATGGTCCTTTTGTTCGATAAATTCTGTCCTTATATCTCCAAAATGTCCATTTATTTGGCGTGTTTGATCCAGAAAAACACTGGTTCCAAGTTGCGCAACATTACTACAAAGTATCTAATAAGTTGCCTGTAAACTTGATCCAAACATTTCAAACAACTTTCCTAATCCAACTGTAAGTATTTTTAAATGTAAATAATCAATCAAATTTAAGACGGAATAAACTGTGTTCAAAACCGGACGAAAACCAAGTGGAGCATTCTTTCAGGTCACGTGCCCCAACCACAACAGTACACAACAGTACACACTTGATGCACCTGCACTTATCCTGCCTTCTGGATGAAAAGGGGGTGAACAGGCAGTGGCTCAGGTGGCTGTTGTCCTTGATGATCTTTTTGGCCTTCCTGTGACATCGGGCGCTGTAGATGTCATGAAGGGCAGGTAATTTACCCCCGCTGATGCATTGTGCAGACCATACCACCCTCTGGAGAGCCCTGCGGTTGTGGGCGCTGCAGTTGCCGTACCAGGTGGTGATACAGCCCGACAGAATGGTCTCAATTGTGCATCTGTAAAAGTTTGTTAAAGTTTGTGAGGGTTTTAGGTGAAAGGCAAAACCTCTTCAGCCTCCTGAGGTTGAACTGGTGCTGTTGCGCCTTCTTCACAACACTGTCTGTGTGGGTGGACAATTTCAGTTTGTCAGTGATATGTACGCCGAGGAACTTTTCAACTTCTCCACTGCTGTCACGTCGATGTGGATAGGGGTGGTGCTCCCTCTGCTGTTTCCTGAAGTCCATGATAATCTCCTTTGTTTTGTTGATGTTGAGTGAGAGGTTATTTTCCTGACACCACACTCCGAGAGCCATCACCTCCTCCCTGTAGGTTGTCTTGTCGTTGTTGGTCATCAAGCCTACTACTGTTGTGTCGTCTGCAAACTTGATGATTGAGTTGGAGGCATGCATGGCCACGCAGTCATGGGTGAATAGGGAGTAAAGGAGGCGGCTGAGCACACACCCTTGTGGGGCCCCAGTGTTGAGAATCAGTGAAGTGGAGATGTTGTTTCCTACCATCACCACCTGGGGGCGGCCCGTCAGGAAGTCTAGGACCCAATTGCACAGGGTGGGGTTTGACCCAGGGCCTCAAGGGTAAAGATCAGGTGATTTTGGAGTCCAGGTCATCTGATGCTGCACTCCATCACTTTCCTTATTGGTCAAATAGCCCAATGTTGGGTCATTGGCCAGTTGAAAAACAAATGATAGTCACACCAAGCACAAACCAGATGGGATGTTGTATCGCTGCATAATGCTGTATTGCTGCAGAATGCTGAGATGGCCATGCCAGTTAAGTTTGCCTTGAATTCTAAATAAATCACTGACAGTTTCACCAGCAATGCACCCCCACACCATCACACCTCCTCCTCCATGCTTCACGGTGAGAACCACACATGCAGAGATCATCTATTCACCTACTCTGCGTCTCACAAAGACACGGCGGTTGGAACCAAAAATCTCAAATTTGGACTCATCAGACCAAAGGACAGATTTCCACCAGTCTAATGTCCCTTGCTCGTTTTTCTTGGCCCAATCAAGTATTTTCTTCCTATTGGTGTCCTTTAGTAGTGGTGTCTTTTCAGAAATTCAAACAAAAAGGCCTGATTCACACATACTCCTCTGAACAGTTGATGTTGTGATGTGTCTGTTACTTGAACTCTGTGAAGCATTTATTTGGTTTGCAATTTCTGAGGCTGTTAACTCTAATGAACTTATTCTCTGCAGCAGAGGCAACTCTGGATCTTCCTTTCCTGTGACGGTCCTCATGCGAGCCAGTTTCATCATAGCGCTAGATGGTTGATGTGACTGACCTTCAGTAATGATGGGCTGTCATTTTTCTTTCCTTATTTGAGCTGTTCTTGCCATAATATGGACATGGTATTTGTCTATATCCTTTACTCTACATCTTACCATAGCACACTACACTAGAATGCGTTCTCATCTCTATCCCTATCTCTCACACAACCATCTTCCTCAGTACAGCCATCCAGCTTCTGCAATCAAGCAAATTATAGAATTGTTCAGCAAGAAAACAATGAATATGAATGAATGACCAACATTACACTATGTGGGTTTATGTGCTTAACTTCCTCAGCCATCTGTGTTAAACCTGAATTTACCTGTCCCTCTCTTCCTGCCTATAAAGTCACCCCCAGTATTTCAAACAATGTCTACAAACAAAGGTTTGACAAGGCCATGTTACTATTTAAATGACGTTGGCCATATTGCCAGAGTTCTCTCTTTCCTTTATCTGTTCAACTCAAAAAAAAGTAAAAAAAGCATTCGACATCTGGATGGTAAAACCAGATTTATTTTCTTGGAACCTGAAATTAATTTGTCCTTCAATCATGCAGTCAGTGAATGGAGGTTGTTGATATTGTCTGTTTACAAGACGGCGAGTTCTGCATTGGTGCTTCTGTACTGCAGTCTGCTCACATCCCAAAGTGTATTATGCTGATTGTTAACCTACATATTTGTATACATATCCACCACCACTGACTCCTTTGAAAAAACAGAGTATACATTACCATTATTGTTGTGATTGGCTAAATGATCATGAGCTGTTCTTAATGATTATTAACATAGGTGGACTGCTATGCTAAATACATTAGGTTTTAAATAGTATTATAAAAAAAAGTATTATTTATTTGTGTTCCAGTGTGCAGTACATGTATTTTTATGTTCTTTAAATAAGGAATGGTTACATTTTTGGGGGTAAAGGTTCATTTCATAAATCATAAGAAGTGCAGCCTTTTTGACCACAACATATTGTTCCAACTCAGAAGTATCACCTTGAATTTGATCCTCTGGCGAGTGATGTTTACTCTAATTAAGCTTTAATTACATATATTGGTGCAGTATACCTGGATTGGCTCCAGCATTGCTTTGAGACTGATACAAGACCAATGTTTTAATTACAGACAACACATTTGTTGTCCAACACATACCCCCTCACGTTATTCCCAGAAGCTAAAATGTGTTTATTGTAATCACAAAGTCCCCTCATGAAATACTAAGCCGACATAAAGACATATAACAATACACACAATAATATATGAGACACTACAAACATGTACATTAATAACTCTCTCAATGGTGAATACTATACTGAACTGTCCCATTCTGCAGAATAACACTCCAGGCTTTGATGGAGCTGGCTGTACCTCGTGCACATCAACAGGTTAAAATTATAAAAAATAATACAAATTCAATACATATTTATTAAACCCCTTAGGTCGATGTCCGCGCCCACGTGTAAATCTAATTATCATAATAATAAAACATCTCCCTAAATATATGTCATATTAAGCTAGAGATCTGTTTTTTTTTTGTATCGGTTGCATCTCAATCCACAGCATCCGCCAATGTCACACTTCCACATCTGCGTTGAAAGGTGACAGAGCTAGAGCAGTGTTTGTCAGACAATGAGACATCCCAAATATAGGTCTTCTCACAAAATCGTCTGTACGGTTTGACCTACGTGCTATTGGATAGATAAGACTCTCACAGACATGATGGGGTTCTCCGTTTTGATCTGTGACCTCCAGAAGTGTCAGGAGACTCGTCTGAAGTCGGTACAGCCGATCTTCCAATTTATGTCTGTAGCATCTGAACCGTTTGGAACACACAGAGTTGTTTTGCTCTCGGACAGCCACAGGTCTTACAAGACTCATCTGAAGGTCCTCCGGTACCAGTTGAAAACATTTATGCAAGTACTGTATATACTGTATGGAGATGGTTTAATGCCCAAAATATAGGGTTAAATACACGTTTCCTGATCTGTCTTATATCTCTCAGATATACAGTGCCTTGCGAAAGTATTCGGCCCCCTTGAACTTTGCGACCTTTTGCCACATTTCAGGCTTCAAACATAAAGATATAAAACTGTATTTTTTTGTGAAGAATCAACAACAAGTGGGACACAATCATGAAGTGGAACGACATTTATTGGATATTTCAAACTTTTTTAACAAATCAAAAACTGAAAAATTGGGCGTGCAAAATTATTCAGCCCCTTTACTCTCAGTGCAGCAAACTCTCTCCAGAAGTTCAGTGAGGATCTCTGAATGATCCAATGTTGACCTAAATGACAAATGATGATAAATACAATCCACCTGTGTGTAATCAAGTCTCCGTATAAATGCACCTGCACTGTGATAGACTCAGAGGTCGTTTAAAAGCGCAGAGAGCATCATGAAGAACAAGGAACACACCAGGCAGGTCCGAGATACTGTTGTGAAGAAGTTTAAAGCCGGATTTGGATACAAAAAGATTTCCCAAGCTTTAAACATCCCAAGGAGCACAGAGCAAGCGATAATATTGAAATGGAAGGAGTATCAGACCACTGCAAATCTACTAAGACCTGGCCGGCCCTCTAAACTTTCAGCTCATACAAGGAGAAGACTGATCAGAGATGCAGCCAAGAGGCCCATGATCACTCTGGATGAACTGCAGAAATCTACAGCTGAGGTGGGAGACTCTGTCCATAGGACAACAATCAGTCGTATATTGCACAAATCTGGTCTTTATGGAAGAGTGCCAAGAAGAAAGCCATTTCTTAGAGATATCCATAAAAAGTGTCGTTTAAAGTTTGCCACAAGCCACCTGGGAGACACACCAAACATGTGGAAGAAGGTGCTCTGGTCAGATGAAACCAAAATTGAACTTTTTGGCAACAGTGCAAAACGTTATATTTGGAGTAAAAGCAACACAGCTCATCACCCTGAACAAACCATCCCCACTGTCAAACATGGTGGTGGTAGCATCATGGTTTGGGCCTGCTTTTCTTCAGCAGGGACAGGGAAGATGGTTAAAATTGATAGGAAGATGGATGGAGACAAATACAGGACCATTCTGGAAGAAAAGCTGATGGAGTCTGCAAAAGACCTGAGACTGGGACGGAGATTTATCTTCCAACAAGACAATGATCCAAAACATAAAGCAAAATCTACAATGCAATGGTTCAAAAATAAACATATCCAGGTGTTAGAATGGCCAAGTCAAAGTCCAGACCTGAATCCAATCGAGAATCTGTGGAAAGAACTGAAAACTGCTTTTCACAAATGCTCTCCATCCAACCTCACTGAGCTCGAGCTGTTTTGCAGGGAGGAATGGGAATAAATTTCAGTCTCTCGATGTGCAAAACTGATAGAGACATAACCCAAGCGATTTACAGCTGTAATCGCAGCAAAAGGTGGCGCTACAAAGTATTAACTTAATAGGGCTGAATAATTTTGCACGCCCAAATTTTCAGTTTTTGATTTGTTAAAAAAGTTTGAAATATCCAATAAATGTCGTTCCACTTCATGATTGTGTCCCACTTGTTGTTGATTCTTCACAAAGAAATAGAGTTTTATATCTTTATGTTTGAAGCCTGAAATGTGGCAAAAGGTCGCAAAGTTCAAGGGGGCCGAAAACTTTCGCAAGGCACTGTATAGTAGACACTCCAGAACATACTTCCTAATGATATGTTTTAGAGACTGTTGCTCCTTGCAGTGACTCTGTTATTCAATGTGTTTGTATATTGCTAATAGAAGTAAGGCCAAAAAATGTTTTTCATCAAATATATTTTCATATACACTACCGTTCAAAAGATTTGGGTCACTTAAAAATGTCCTTGTTTTTGAATGAAGCTGCCAGTTGAGGACTTGTGAGGCATCTGTTTCTAAAACTAGACAGTCTAATGTACTTGTCCTCTTGCTCAGTTCTGCACCGGGGCCTCCCACTTCTCTTTCTAGTCGGTTTAGAGCCAGTTTGCGCTGTTCCGTGAAGGGAGTAGTACACAGCATTGTACGAGACCTTCAGTTTCTTGGCAATTACTTGCATGGAATAGTCTTCATTTCTCATAACAAGAATAGACTGATGAGTTTCAGTAGAAAGGTCTTGTTTCTGGCTATTTTGAGCCTGTAATCGAACCCACAATTGCTGATGCTCCAGATACTCAACTAGTCTGAAGAAGGCCAGTTTTATTGCTTCTTTAATGAGGACAACAGTTTTCAGCTGTGCTAACATACTTGCAAAGGGGTTTTCTAATGATCAATTAGCCTTTTTGAAATGATAAACTTAGATTAGCTAACACAACGTGCCATTGGAACACAGGAGTGATGGTTGCTGATAATGGGTCTCTGTACACCTATATAGATATTCCATAAAAAGCAGCCTTTTCAGCTACAATAGTCATTTACAATATTAACAATGTTTTCACTGTATTTCTGATCAATTTGTTGTAATTTTAATTGGTAAACAATTTGCTTTTCTTTCAAAAACCAGGACATTTCTAAGTGACCCCAAACTTTTGAACGGTAGTGTAGATTTATTTAATTCTTCAAAGGGGTCTTAAAATTCAAAATCAAGTAGCGAAATGATCCTTGGTTTGGCTTAGACAGGGCTTAGACTGATGGGTTTTAAGCTGTAAAACAGATGGTTTTAAAGAGATTAAAACACAGACCATGCTGAAAGGTTATTATAAAACATCAAAAACCTTTCCTGCAGAGCATATAGCATGGCTACCTCTTCAAACCATTCTTTCCCCACTGTTCAAACAGACCACCTTTCAAGGCACAAAAAACATTTAAGATCATGTGTGTGGCCAATTACTACGAGTGGACGTGGCCAACACACTCACATTGACATGACAAGCTACTGACTGTTGCGGATGAAGTTGATCGTAAATGTACACATATATGGAATGGTTTGAAAAATAAAACCATTTTGGGCCCATTTAACACAAGTAACAAAATCATAAAGGTATAAGAGAAGATGCATTGACTGCAATAAAATGCCATCTTCACACAGGGTATAGGTAAGGAATGTCATACACGAAAGACATCAATGTTTCATAGTGAGTTGCTTTGTCCGCTTCAGAAGCTCAGCTTGTCCAGCAAGTTGCATGTAGTGACCCTGCACCTGGCCCTCCAGGTGTGTATGAGGCTCCTAATGATGCTGTGTTAATGACTTACGAGGAGGAGCGGAGGACAGGTCACCCCAAGCAGCTGCCTCCATTTTAGCCCTGTTAAGGCCATGCATGACCATCCATCACACTCTGTGTCAGGTGTAGAGGAGGAAAACAAGACTTAGCCATGGGTGGAAATTCACTTGGACAAATCTGTAGGCTTCGTTGTTCTTAGCATTTGTTTGATAGGAAGTTGAAAATTAATTCAAGTTGTTTGACAGTCTGTCAAGGTACCAAATGTTAACATATTTTTCATGTCAAGTACAGTGAAACTCTTAACTTTCAAGCCCTACCTAACAGTGCAGTACTCAATTTCAAAATAGTATAATAATAAAAAAGAACAACGTGAGAAATAAGAGAGGAAGCTATATACACTGTCAGTGCCAGTTCCAAGTGTACACTGTACAGGGACCCTGGAGTATTTGAGGTAGATATGTACATATAGGCAGGGACTAGGAGAAAGTGACTGGTAGCAGGATAAATACAAATAATAATAATAGTAAACAGTATGGCGACATAAGTTGTGGGTGGGTGTGTGCGCATGGTGGTGGTGTGGAGTGTGTTTATGTAAGTGTAAGTGTTTGGGTCAGTGTAGGCGTGATAGGCGTATATACATGTAAACAGGGTTGAAAAGTGACTGGAAGCAGGAACATGTAAATGCTTATGTGCTGGATGTATGCTATTTGGAATGGTTTTGGAATTAGCTGACAGGATAACTGAATATCAAGTATGTGTATGTAAAGGCTACAGTTTAACCGTACAGCATACAATGGTGAGAAGAGAACATTTCAGGATGAGTTTCTCTCAGTACAGTTGCCCTCCATTTCAGCACACCAGGCATGGAGGGCCAAAGGTGAATGCATTTTGGTTTGTAACAGTACAACCGTCTGTTCCCCTCATGTCCTATCTATCCAACTTATCAATGAACAAGGCTCACCCCAGGCCTAAAGACACTGCCAGTGTTACTGAATGTAACAATCTTAGCTTGTTGCTGTACCAAAGTAGGGAATCAATGCATGAATGAATTGTTGAGCAAGCCTTATTGATTCATCTTCCAGCATAATCAGGGTGAGAGTAATAAAGGAGCCAGGGTATCAATCCATGTCTGCAGTTCAAATTGAAATCTGTCTGAGCTGCCAATCAAACTACTGAGTAAATCCTATGCAAATAAATCTCCACTAAACTTCACACTCCCAATTAAACAACTCATTTTGCCATACACATAACAATGGTTTATCTGCAGTTTCCCATTTCTGTATTAGAGGCATTTCTAGCCTCTTGAACAATCCACAGCTTGAGCCTGTAGTAACATCATACACTAAAGGACAATGCTAAATCTCCAGTTAAACCACCGTACTGTACAGTGAATGCATTGTTGAGGGCACAGGGACAAGAAAGACAACAGCCCTGAAGAAAATCAACATGTGGAAGCTGTGATTCCAACTGCAGGAGAAAAGTGCATTTAATTTCTTCCTCCATCACCATCTGCAAGGAGCTGGCAACACACCGCTAGAAATGTGGCTGTAACTGTCCTGTCTTGAGTGATGGGAGAGAAGAGCACATCAATACAATCCGAATGCTTTTGAAATGACTTATTTTACATGTTATGCCTGGCATCAAACAACTTTCTATTTGCATCAACATGTAGGTTCATATTTTTCTAGATTACACATTCAACTCAAAAGCTGAAGAATATAATGAATGTATGGCAATGTTGTAATTTTCATTTCTGAACATTCAAGTGCCAAAGTAGACCAACTATTCCTCTGACTACTTCTCCTCCAACCCATACCCCCGCTCTTCCTCCTCTCTTCCTCATCTGTCACTCAAACTATGGGGTCATTGGTCACTCTTTGCTCCAGTCCAACCCCCTCTCCTTCTCTCGCTGCTCACTTCTCTCCATCTCTGACACCTTACTCTCTGCTGTCCTCTATTTGGAGCCCTGACCCATTCTCTCCATTTTGCGTGGATCTCTGGGGATATGGGCCAATTGACATTAATGATAGCAGAGAAGAGATCAACTGTCCCCTGCCCGTTCCCCAGCACCATCTGCTCCCTACCACTGGCACAATGAGAACATTTACTAGTTCTGGATTAACAGTAATGATGCCAATGATGAACTACTGCAGGCTTTTTAGTTGCTACAATACTACAGTAGCCAAGTCAGAGACAGAATTATGAGGACTAAATGGGCCTTAAGTTACAATAATAGGTGTAAAAGTTACACATACAGTATCTGCTGCATACTTGTTGAAAACAACAAATGAGTCTCCAGGCACTGGTCTTGTAGAACATAAGTAGTAGCATTCATACAGTACTACTACTATGTGTATGTATCAGGACACATATCAAACAGATCTGAAACACAGCCACAATATTGTGGTTCTGACAGAGACATTATGAATGCACACGCTGTCATCCAGTGGAGGATACTGATAGCATCTATTTCATTTCCTCCACACACTGCTGAAACACAGGCCCCCTTGGTGTTGGGTAGGGCACTTCTGATAACCTTGAAGGGGAAAGATGGAAGAAATAATTTACTTTCATAAAAATCTCATAAGGAATCTCAGGTCTGTGTCTGAAAGAGCAACACAGATGTTCTGTATTTCCCCATATCCTCATATAGCCATTTTTCGATCTTTGACTAACAGTTCAAACCAGCTCATTCTTAGTACTTTGAAAGGTGAACTTTTTTATATAGTTTGCATTATTTAAGACAGTCTTAAAAAATGTATCCAGTTGAGAAAAAGGAAAATAAGGGGGGTAAAAGGGAAAGCTAAATTAGTCCTGAAAGCTGAAACGATTCTCTCACTAACTAGCTGTCAGCGTGCTCAACCAGAGCCAACCAATGTGGCTGCAGGGTGTGAAGACTGCTCATGCAGAGGCTGAAAACACATAAACAAATCCATGACAAACAATCTAAATACGGAGGCGAGGGAGATTTCATACTCTCTCGTTCTCTTCTCTCTCTGAGTGTGTGTATCTCCCAGCCTTTCTACCTCGCTCTCACTTTATCTTCAGTGGGACTCTATTCTTTGATCTCCGGACCTGTAAAATTCACAGCTAGAATGGCTTTCGACAGTGTAAGAGGAGGGATGTATTGTGCTGAGACAGGGAAGGCTGTCTGGAAGATTAGCTATGCAGAACATGTACGTCAAGGGCACAGAAGTCATAAACAGCTGAAGGCAGCCAGGCCCTACTGGAATGTTTTGTCAAATTTTTTGCCAAGATCCGACTACTATATGTGAATAGATCAGTCACCAAATTATTTATAGATGTCGTGGTTGTCTTTCAATATGGAATTTTGATGTCTAATTTTGTTTCGGAAAGACCCATCTACGCTAGGATTCCCTTCCTTCTCCAAAATAGGGCATTGGAGGCAACCATACAGTGAATGTTTCTGAGCTGCCACGATTGAAACTCAATTATGAAGGTTTAACACCTGATAATTCAGAGAACGACACAGAAGAAATGTGATCATTTCAACCAGGGATGGGCAACTGGTGTCCCACATCCTAACCTTTGTAGGCCCGCGAATCAATTACCCCAAAAATATAAAAGTAAATGTTTCAGAACTCAGTCCGGGTCTCAACTTCAACAGTTTGTTGTGCATCAGCAGTTTTTCTCTTGTTATGTCAGTCACTGACAGTCACTCATTTAGCCCTGTCAGTGAGCACTTTCTAGATTGGTAAGTTAGTCTAGCCAGCTATCTAAACTTGTAGTAAACATGGCCGAATACTGATCTCCAGTGGGTCTGTCATGACAAATAATGTCCCCCAGCCAAAAAGTCTCCCCCTCGCGTCACAATGGAATTCGATAAACTATTAGCGTCCATTGCTATATCAATGGTCTGCAACTTATTGCAGCCTAAATTACATTATTTTCATCATCGCTATGCAAACAAGGCTCATTTCTTCAACTCTTTTGCTGGAGAAAGTTTTGTTTAGCTAATACAATGAAAACATTACTACTTTTGCGTACCTTGTTAACATTACAACAACATGAAATCCATGTCTTAAACATTGCTACGTTTCAGAAATAGCAAAGACAACGTGTAATCTGCTTGGCACATTAAAGTTACTTACCTTATAGATGACACAATCAGCTAATTTCCACACCATTCATATTCAAGTCCGTTTGATTCATATACTGGTTTGTCTTGCTGTCATGGTTTTATTTAACCTGGCCTTCCCTTATCTACACGGAAATAATATCATTTTGGTAGTCTTCTATTATGAAATATATATATATACAGTGTATATCTCGCGTAGCTCATTAGTACACCCTTGTGGTTGAATATATATGTATCAATTGTATGTCCTAGAATACAATAATGAATAATGTGGAACATGTAAATACCATTCAAAGGATTCTTTACAATTTACAATAATGAACACCTTGTCATAAAAAAAAATTGTCCACTCACATGGCAATCATACACTAAAATACTGCTTTCTGGTGTGTGGAATATAGAGGTGGGGGATGCTGTGTGGGTGGGAGGTTCTGCCTGTCACTTGTTGTCAACAGGCAGCCAGTCTCGGAAGGGGGACTTGAAGAGGGAGACTGCAAAGTCCAGGCACTGCTGCTCTCTTTGTTCTGAGTGTTACAGTTCTAATGTTTTTAGTTTATCTGTGTATCTCACATATTATGTGCCCAGTATGATAGAGCAATACAACTTTCTTAGCAGATAACGACAACATGACAATAAAAGCAGCTGTAGATTATGTAATGAAACGTTGGAGGGTGGTTGGTAATGGATCCACGTTAGGCAGAACCCCTAGGTCCAGGAGAATAGGAGCAGAGTTAAAGGAAACAGGTTAGGAGACAGAGTTGTAAACAAGCAAACACACAGGTTACACTTAACTGTGAGAACATTTGATGGATTAGTGCAGTGTTATACATGGGAGATATGTACTTTTCAACCGTTTTGAAAGTTATAGCTTACCTCAAGCTGGTCCCCCTCAGACTCAGAGCGCAGAGAATCAGACTGATCTGAGCTCACTGGCTCTGGTGGATGGGATACCTCCTTGGGGGCTCAGACAGTCGATGGTCCTGAAGTCATTTGGAGAGGTAATGTCCACCATCCAACTGCTCCAACTGGAGAAGATTGTTGGCATCCACCGAGGTAACCCTAGGAAGACAAAGAGAAAAATATCAGTGTTAGGGAGACTAAAACTAGCTTCAGGTTATTTCATGTGCAATTTCAAATAGTTATTATCTGAGATTTTCTATATTCACCTTAACAGATGGTGACCCCAGTTTCCCAGGTCTCGCCTTCCTTTGATTCTTCTTCCAAATCAAGTAACTATCCCGGATGTCGAAGCACGTGGTCCCCTTCTTGATTCTCCTCCAGTAGCTCTCCTGCTGTTTCTCCTGTGCCTTGTCAATGTTCAGTCTTACCTTGATTGATAAAAGGAATAAAAGCAATTATATTTCATATTACAAATACATTTCATACGTACATTTCATTCATGGAGGGCCATAAAATAAATGAATAGGGGACAATAATTTTTACCTGGTCAAAAGCCCGCTGGCGTTCTAGGCAGAGGATGCTGGCGTTCTAGGCAGAGTTCCTCTGTCCAGTGTCTGTGTTCTTTTGCCCAACTTAATCTTTTATTTTTATTGGCCAGTCTGAGATATGGCTTTTTCTTTACATCGCTGTCTAGAAAGTCAGCATCCTGGAGTCGCCTCTTCGCTGACAATGAGACTGGTGTTTTGCAGGTATTTAATGAAGCTGCCAGTTTAGGAGTTGTGAGGCGTCTGTTTCTCAAACTAGACACTCTAATGTACTTGTCCTCTTGCTCAGTTGTGCTCCGGGGCCTTCAACTTCTCGTTCTGTTCGGTTAGGGCCAGTATGCGCTGTTCTGTGAAGGGAGCAGTGCACAGGGTTGTACGAGATCATCAGTTTCTTGGCACTTTCTTGCATGGAAGAACCTTCACTTTTCAGAATAAGAATAACCTGATGAGTTTCAGAAGAAATGTCTTTGTTCCTGGTCATTTTGAGCCTGTAATCGAACCCACAAATGCTGATGCTCCAGGAACACAACTGGTCTAAAGAAGGCCAGTTTTAATGCTTCTTTAATCACAACAAAGGTTTTCAGCTGTCCTAACATGATTGCAAAAGGGTTTTCTAAAGATCCATTAGGCTTTTGAAATGATAAACTTGGATTAGCTAACACAACGTTCCATTGGAACACAGGAGTGATGGTTGTTGATAATAGGTCTCTGTACACCTATGTAGATATTCCATTGAAAATCTGCCGTTTCCAGCTACAATAGTCATTTACAACATTAACAATGTCTGCACTGTATTTCTGATCAATTTGATGTTCTTTTAATGGACAAAAAATGTGCTTTTCTTTAAAAACAAGGACATTTACAATTGACCCCAAGCTTTTGAAAGGTAGTGTATATTCACATCTCTCAAGTAAGAGATGGCTGATTATGTATGTCATGATTTTGATTATGTACCAAACACAACAAATTCAACTAAATATGACCTCAGGAGAACCGTTGGTGTCGAAGATGTCCATCATCGTCTTGGAGGTGGCCTTTCCAGTGTCGTCCCTGATGGGTGTCATACAAAACAAAACAAAATGTTTGGTTCCAAGCAACCTTTTAATGGGTTACAGAAGGGAATTTAGAGTAAAGACAGTTCGCTTCCTTTACTGACCTTAATGGTAAAGTGATTGGTCGCCGTCAGACATCAGCTGTTGCCACTGTTGTATTTTGTGAAGGGTACGATGAGGTCCACCCCTAACATGTAAAGTGTTAGAGAGAATATTACTTTATTCTTACCCGTATCTGTGTCATACAGCATGCAGATGTTCATATTTTAAGGGTACACACATACACACACATTCTATAATATTGAACTCTCCTCTGGTCAAATTAAGCAACCATAACAAAACAACTTATCAGAGCAAAATTTGAATTTGGACACTTACCGATCATGTGCCAGGGTGAAACAACTTTGATGGACAGCCCCACAGTCTTCACCCCTCAAACCTCTGGCAGGCTAGACACGGTACTGAACTTTAAGCACCAAGTTAAAAATTGAAACATTGTGTGTTCTCTGACATGACATTCATTGAAATTCTAATAATTTCAGATATTATAGAATGTTATTGATAAACAAAATGTGATTTCACTTGCCAAGCTGTCCACATCCTTGAAAACTCTACGTGAGAAGAAGTGTAGGTTGATTTTAGCAATCATGCTCTTCACTCCGAAATGGCCAGCCTGCATCTCGGTCAGCACGGCCTCTTTCTCCTCAGTAAAAGTCCTCCTCCCTGTGTGTCCCCCATAGGTAAATGTGATTGACTAACATCTGCCCTTTCCCACCTGGACAAAAGGAACACCTATGTGAGAATGCTATTCATTGACTACAGCTCAGCGTTCAACACCATAGTACCCTCAAAGCTCATCACTAAGCTAAGGATCCTGGGACTGAACACTTCCCTCTGCAACTGGATCCTGGACTTCCTGACGGGCCGGCCCCAGGTGGTGAGGGTAGACAGCAACACATCTGCCACATCCTCAACACTGGAGCCCCCCAGGGGTGCTTGCTCAGTCCCCTGCTGTACTCCCTGTTCACCCACGACTGCAAAGCCAAGCTCGACTCCAACACCATCATTAAGTTTGCAGACAACACAACAGTGGTAGGCCTGATCACCGACAATGACGAGACAGCCTATAGGGAGAAGGTCAGAGACCTGGCCTGGGTGGTGCCAGAATATCAACCTATCCCTCAATGGAACCAAGACTAAGGCGATGATTGTGGACAACAGGAAAAGGAGGACCGAGCACGCCCCCATTCTCATCGACAGGGCTGTAGTGGAACAGGTTGAGAGCTTCAAGTTCCTTGGTGTCCACACCAACAAACTAGAATGGTCCAAACACACCAAGACAGTCGTGAAGAGGGCACGACAAAGCCTATTCCCCCTAAGGAGACTGAAAATATTTGGCATGGGTCCTCAGATCCTCAAAAGGTTTTACAGCTGCACCATCGAGAGCATCCTGATGGGTTGCATCACTGCCTGGTATGACAACTGCTCGGCCTCCGACCGCAAGGCACTACAGAGGGTAGTGCGTATGGCCCAGGACTTCCTGACATCCAGGACCTCCATACCAGGCGGTGTCAAATGAAGGCCCTAACAATTGTCAAAGACTCCAGCCAACCTAGCCATAGCGATACCGGAGTACCAAGTCTAGGTCTTAGGGGCTTCTTAACAGCTTCTAACCCCAAGCCATACGTCTCCTGAACTGCTAATCAAATGACTACCCAGAATATTTGCATTGCTCCCCCTGTCACGCCCTGGCCATAGAGAGGCTTTTATTCTCTATTTTGGTTAGGCCAGAGTGTGACTAGGGTGGGCATTCTATGTCCTTTTTACTATGTTTTGTATTTCTATGTCTTGGCCTGGTATGGTTCTCAATCAGGGACAGCTGTCTATCGTTGTCTCTGATTGAGGACCATTCTTAGGTACCCTTTTCCCCCACCTGTTTTGTGGGAAGTTAATTTTGATTTTGTTCAGGGCACATAGCCCAAAGCTTCATGGTTTGGTTTTGTTCTTTGTTTTGTCGGCCGATACACCCCCCCCCCTTCTATGCTGCTGCTACTCTCTGTTATTATCTATGCATAGTCACTTTAATAACACCACCGGTGCCACTGCACATTGACTCTGAACCGGTACTGCTATTGTTATTTACTTCTGCTCTTGAATTGTTTGTTATTCTTACATCTTCATTTTTTTAGGTATTTTCGTAAAACTCCATTGTTTGTTAAGGGCTTGTAAATATGCATTTCACTGTAAGGTTTACACCTGTTTTATTCGGCGCATGTGACAACTACAATTTGATTTGACTTGTAGTACATAACGCGTGATCTACCACCAGTCCATTGTAAGTTACTGTTAACAGTGCACATCCTTGGTTGAAGACAGAGAGAGAGGGAGAGCCATAGAGAAAGAGAGACACCCTCTGCTCATTGTGACTGCAAATCAAGGAGCACATATCAAGAAATGAATAAAACACCGTTAAAAAATGTTCAATGCGTCAATGAATATTCATGCTCTCGATTGCACTAACGAGCAGAGTGAGTCTTAAATGCTTTGTCTGTGTCTCCAGACGTGCATGCGTTCCATTCCTTTTGTGCACTAACAGTATTTGCCTGATTGCTTTTTCTGTTTTTGAATGGTTTGTTTGGAGAGACCTTGGCATGGGCTTTAAGGCAACACTTAATCCTCTGGCACTGGGAGGAAATGGATAGGAAACAATGGGAATGCATGGCATAACAGCCATTCACTGACTCCTCTCAATTGTGCTCATTCTGGCAATATTTCAGCACCGTATTCTTCAAAGATTTGCCGGTAATATGTTCCAGGGATTGCCGAAAACCACCAACATAAATGGTTGAAATTGGAAATGTGACTATATTTGTTGTGTATAATGACTCTATTTTGTGTTGAAATACGTTTTTTGTTCCTGTGTATCAACAACAATGGGTGCAGTGATACCCTGTTGAATCACTGACGTTCATCTAGGTCAGGGGTGTCAAAGTCAAATGGACGGAGGGCCAAATAAAAAATTTAGCTACAAGCCGAGGGCCGGACTGTTCGAATGTTCATTGAAAATTTTTTAAATGACGCATATAGTCTAGTGAACCTAATTGAACCTACTGAAAACCTAACAAATATATTCCAATATGATCAGATAAATAAAGCAATATTTTCTTATGGCTCTGTCAGTAATCTTTAATTTTCAACAGACACAAAAGACAAATTTCCTTTATATAAAAATCCCCATAACATGAACATTAAATGAAAGAAACCGGTATTCAAGGCACCATCAGTAGCCTATATTTTCTATTTTAGCAAAAGTGGGCTAAATTTACTTCAAAGAAAAAAACAATAATAGCAATTTTCTATCATCCACTCAACTTGGTTTTAAATGCCTTCACTGTACTGTACATATCAGAGATGACACGATCCCGACCCTGCAGCTGCAAGTTCATTGCATTCAGATGACTCGTAATGTCACACAGAAAAGCCATTTCACACAGAAACATTTCGTCTCGGAGTTGTGTTGTGTCTTTCCCTTTGCTGTCCAAGAACAGACAAATCTCCTCACGAAGCTCGAAACATCTTTGAAGCACCTTTCCCTGGCTTAGCCATCGCACCTCTGTGTCATAAGGCAAATCACCATGCTCCGTTTCTAACTCCGTCAGAAATGCCTTGAACTGGCGGTGATTCAAACCTTTGGCTCTGATAAAGTTAACTGTGCGCGTGATGATGCTCATTACATGCTCCATTTTCAAGGCTTTACCGCACAACGCTTCCTGGTGTATGATACAATGATAAGCTGTCAGCTCACCTGTCGCGTTTTCCTCTTGCATCTTTTCCCGTATCATCGCCACCAGTCCGCTCCTGTGTCCACACATCGCAGGTGCTCCGTCGGTTGTCAAACCCACGAGTTTTTCCCAAGGCAGCTCCATCTCATTTACACATCTTGACACCTCTTCATACAAATCATGACCCGTAGTTGTGCCATGCATAGGACGTAAAGCCAAAAACTCCTCTGTCACGCTTAGGCTGGAGTCCACTCCGCGGATGAAAATTGACAACTGGGCAATGTCAGAAATGTCGGTGCTCTCATCCACAGCCAAGGAATATGCAATGAAATCTTTTCCCTTTTTCACAAGCTGCTCTTTTAGATTGATGGACAACTGGTCTACTCTCTCGGCAATGGTGTTTCTGCTCAGACTCACATTTAAAAAGAGTTGCCTTTTTCTGGGCAAACTTCGTCACAAACTTTAATCATGCAGTTTTTGATGAAATCCCCTCCGTAAATGGCCGGGCTGATTTAGCGATCTCTTCTGCCAAAATAAAACTGGCCTTGACAACAGCCTGGCCTTGTGATTTGGCTTTTTTGAACAGAGCCTGTCGAGATTTGAGGCCTCGTTTTAATTCCTCTGCCTTTTGTAGCCTTTGTTCCATGTCCATATTCTTGTTTTTGTCCGCGTGTTTCGTTTCATAATGTCGTCTCAGATTATACTCTTTCAGTACCGCCACACTTTCTCCACACAGAAGACACACAGGTTTTCCAGCTACCTCCGTGAACAAATACTCCGACTCCCACCTTGTTTGAAACCCCCGGTTCTCAGTGTCCACCTTCCGTTTTGCCATTTTTGATGGGTATCTGAAAGTTAATTTTACTGTGATGCTGACAACTGCTGTGCCAATAAATATTGAAATGAAGCAGCCTACTGCTCGGTGCGTCACCGTTGCATTGTGGGAAATGTAGTATTGGTGCGTGTAAAAGATCTGCGGGCTGCCGGCTTGCTGCGGTCTGCGGGCGGTTCTAATAACAAATCAAGATCATCCCAGGGGCCGTAAAAAACCTTCTCGCGGGCCGGATGTGGCCCGCGGGCCGGATGTGGCCCGCGGGCCTTGACTCTGACATATGTGATCTAGGTCATTTGGTCGCTATCTATAGTTTAGATCAGGGATTGGCAACTTTAACTTCTTAGTGATCCCTTCGCGCGCCATCCTGTTAACGGGATTGATTTGACAACACCCAGTGAAATAGCAGTGCGCCAAATTCTAAAACAGAAATACTCATAATAATAATTCATAAATCATACAAGTGTTATACACAGGTTTAAAGATGAACTTGTTAATCCAGCCACAGTGTCAGATTTCAAAAAGACTTTACGATGAAAGCTATTATCTGAGGACAGCACCCCATCAAACATACACATAAAAGTCAGTAATAACATCTAATTCATGCCTTACCTTTGAAGATCTTCTTCTGTTGGCACTCCAATATGTCCATTAAACATCACAAATGGTCCATTTGTTCGATTAGTTCTGTCGTTATATCCCCAAAATGTCAATTTATTGACTCCTTGCTGTCCCCAGTCCACCTGGCCATGCTGCTGCTCCAGTTTCAACTGGCCTGGGCCCTAGGACCATGTCCCAGGACTACCTGACATGAGGACTCCTTGCTGTCCCCAGTCCACCTGGCCATGCTCCTGCTCCAGTTTCAACTGTTCTGCCTTACTATTATTCAACCATGCTGGTCATTTATGAACATTTGAACATCTTGGCCACGTTCTGTTATAATCTCCACCCGGCACAGCCAGAAGAGGACTGGCCACCCCACATATGCTCTCTCTAATTCTCTCTTTCTTTCTCTCTCTCGGAGGACCTGAGCCCTAGGACCGTGCCCCAGGACTACCTGACATGATGGCTCCTTGCTGTCCCCAGTCCACCTGACTGTGCTGCTGCTCCAGTTTCAACTGTTCTGCCTTATTATTATTTGACCATGCTGGTCATTTATGAACATTTGAACATCTTGGTCATGTTCTGTTATAATCTCTACCCGGCACAGCCAGAAGAGGACTGGCCACCCCACATAGCCTGGTTCCTCTCTAGGTTTCTTCCTAGGTTTTGGCCTTTCTAGGGAGTTTTTCCTAGCCACCGTGCTTTTGCATTGTTTGCTGTTTGGGGTTTTAGGCTGGGTTTCTGTACAGCACTTTGAGATATCAGCTGATGTACGAAGGGCTATATAAATAAATTTGATTTGATTTGATTTGATGAAAGTGAGAGTAAGTAAGAGAGTGAAAGTGACTAACAAAGTCAACGGGGCCTGTTATTCCAAATATTGTCCCCCAGCCAAAAGGTGTTCCCCGCTTGTGTCACAATGGGATTCGATGAGTTCTAGCTCACGTTGCTAGAGCTGTTGCTAGAACTTGCAAAATTCTGACTGGCTTATGTAACGAACCAAAGCGTCCGTTGCTATGCTGGTTCTAATTTACCTCGTAGCGGTCGCGAAGGACGGAGGACGCGGGCAGTTCTAGTTCTATTTCACCTCATAAGTGCTCGCTCAGTCCAAGGAAAATTATCACCTTATTTGTCTCCAAGGACAGTGTTTTTGACTAACCTGTGACAAAAGAGAACAGTCTTTCTTTACCATATTTGTGTCTTTATATAAGAACATAGGACTGTACTGTATCTAGCTGTAATTTAAACCTGATCAATCAAATGGATAGTTGTAAGCAATTATGGCAATTCCAAATGCTTTTAACTTTTTATGTCTTGGGGTAGTATTGAGTAGCTTGGATGAATAAGGTGCCAGAGTAAACTGCCTGTTACTCAGGCCCAGTTGCTAATATATGCATATTATTAGTATATTTGCATAGAAAACACTCTGAGGTTCCTAAAATTGTTTTAATGATGTCTGTGATTATAACAGAAGTCAAATGGCAGGCAAAAACCTGTTAAAAAAATAAACTATTGAATATACAGTGTCTATGGGTTCAAATTGCACTTCCTAAGGCTTCCACTAGATGTCAACAGTCTTTAGAACCTTGTTTGAGGCTGCTACTGTGAAGGTGGGGGGAATGGGAGCTGAATGAGTCTGTCACGCCCTGACCATAGTTTGCTTTGTATGTTTATATGTTTTGCTTGGTCAGGGTGTGATCTGAGTGGGCATTCTATGATGTATGTCTAGTTTGTCTGTTTCTGTGTTTGGTCTGATATGGTTCTCAATCAGAGGCAGGTGTTAGTCATTGTCTCTGATTGGGAACCATATTTAGGTAGCCTGTTTTGTCATTGTGGGTTGTGGGTGATTGTCTATGTTAAGTTGCTTGTATGCACAGTGTTTAATTAGTGACACGGTTGTCACTTTGTTGTTTTGTAGTATTCAGTTTTTCCATTAAAATGACGAACACTTACCACTCCGCATCTTGGTCCGATCCTTACTCCTCCTCAGACGAAGAGGAGGAAATCTGCCGTGACAGAAATCTCCGGTTGGAACATTATTGAAGATTTAAGTTAAAAACATCGAAAGATTGATTCTATACTTCATTTGACATGTTTCTACCGACTGTAACAGAACTTTTTGACTTTTCGTCTGGCATGCGCGTCATGAATGTGGATTACTGGGCTAAACGCGCAAACAAAAAGGAGGTATTTGGACATGAATGATGGACTTTATCGAACAAATCAAACATGTATTGTGCAACTGGGATTCCTGGGAGTGCATTCTGATGAAGATCATCAAAGGTAAGTTAATATTTATAACGTTTTTTCTGACTTCTGTTGACTCCACAACATGGCGGATATCTGTATGGCTTGATTTGTTGTCTGAGCGCTGTACTCAGATGAGCTTTTTTGAAATCTGACAGACGTTGCATTAAGAAGAAGTGTACAGTATCTATGACTTTCCCGAAGCGGATCCTGTGTTTTGCCTTTCACAAGGGACAATGGAATGGATCCCAGCCTGCGACCCAAAACAAAGACGTCGTAAAAGAGGGAAACGAAGCGGTCTTCTGGTCAGGCTCCGGAGACGGGCACAACGCGCACCACTCCCTAGCATACTTCTCGCCAATGTCCAATCTCTTGACAACAAAGTTGATGAAATCCGAGCAAGGGTAGCATTCCAGAGGGACATCAGAGACTGTAACGTTCTTTGCTTCACAGAAACATGGCTCACTCAAGAGACGCTAATGGAATCGGTGCAGCCAGCTGTTTTCTTCACGCATCGCGCCGACAGAAACAAACATCTTTCTGGTAAGAAGAGGGGCGGGTCGTATGCCTTATGGTTAACGAGACGTGGTGTGGTCACAACAACATACAGGAACTCAAGTCCTTCTGTTCACCTGATTTAGAATTCCTCACAATCAAATGTCAACCGCATTATCTACCAAGGGAAATCTCTTCGATTATAATCACAGCCGTATATATTCGCCCCCCCAAGCAGACACATCGATGGCTCTGAACAAACTTTATTTGACTCTTTGCAAACTGGAAACCACATATCCTGAGGCTGCATTCATTGTAGCTGGAGAATTAAACAAGGCTAATCTGAAAACAAGACTCCTTAAATTGTAATAATAATAATAATATATGCCATTTAGCAGATTGTATCAGCATATTGCGCATCCAGGGCTGGTAAAACCTTGGATCATTGCTATTCTAACTTCCGCGACGCATATAAGGCCCTCCCCCGCCCTCCTTTCGGGAAAAGCTGACCACGACTCCATTTTGTTGCTCCCTGCCTACAGACAGAAGTTAAAACAAGAAGCACCTGCACTCAGGTCTGTTCAATGCTGGTTCAACCAATCTGATTCCACACTCCAAGACTGCTTCCATCACGTGGACTGGGATATGTTCCGCACTGCGTCCAACAACAACATTGACGAATACGCTGATTCGGTGAGCGAGTTCATTAGAAAGTGCATTGAAGATGCACCCCCTGATACGGCAACTGCTTCGCCCACAACCGTAAGGCTCTCCAGAGGGTAGTGAGGTCTGCACAACGCATCACCGGGGGCAAACTACCTGCCCTCCAGGACACCTACACCACCCGATGTCACAGGAAGGTCATAAAAATCATCAAGGACAACAACCACCCGAGCCACTGCCTGTTCACCCCGCTATCATCCAGAAGGCGAGGTCGGTACAGGTGCATCAAAGCAGGGACCGAGAGACTGAAAAGCAGCTTCTATCTCAAGGCCATTAGACTGTTAAACAGCCACCACTAACATTGAGTGGCTGCTGCCAACACACTGACTCAACTCCAGCCACTTTAATAATGGGAATTGATGGAAATTGATGTAAAATATATCACTAGCCAATTTAAACAATACCCAATATACCCAATATACCCTACCCAATATAATGTTTACATACCCTACATTACTCATCTCATATATATATATGTATATACTGTACTCTATATCATCTACTGCATCTTTATGTAATACATGTATCACTAGCGACTTTAACCAATGCCACTTTGTTTACATACCCTACATTACTCATCTCATATGTATATAATGTACTCGATACCATCTACTGCATCTTGCCTATGCCGTTCTGTACCATCACTCATTCATATATCTTTATGTACATATTCTTTATCCCTTTACACTTGTGTGTATAAGGTAGTAGTTTTGGAATTGTTAGGTTAGATTACTCATTGATTATTACTGCATTGTCAGAACTAGAAGAACAAGCATTTCGCTCCACTCACATTAACATCTGCTAACCATGTGTATGTGACAAATAAATTTGATTTGATTTATCTATAATTCCATGTATCTTTTATAAATGTTTATTAAGAGTATTACTGTAACTTGTTGTGGCTCTCTGCAAAATCACCGGATGTTTTGGAACTACTAAACATAACGCGCCAATGTAAACTCGGATTTCTGGATATAAATATGATCTTTATCAAACAAAACAGACATGTATTGTGTAACATGAAGTCCTATCAGTGTCATCTGATGAAGATCATCAAAGGGTAGTGATTAATTTTATCTCTATTTCTGCGTTTTGTGACTCCTCTCTTTGGCTGCAAAAATGGCTGTGTTTTTCTGTGACTAGGTACTGACCTAACATAACTGTTTGGTGAGCTTTCGTCATCAAACCTTTTGAAACAGGACACTGTGGTGGGATTAACAACAAATGTATCTTTAAAATGGTGTAAAATACTTGTATGTTTGAGGAATTTTAATAATGAGATTTCCGTTGTTTTGAATTTGGTGCTCTGCACTTTCACTGGCTGTTGTCATATCGATCCCGTTAGCGGGATTCGAGCCATATTTAACTAGGCTTCTTCGCTAGACATACACAGACAGAGAGGGGGAGAGGAAGAAAGTGACAAAGGATGAAAGTGAGAGAGTGACGGAGAAAGAGAGAGGTGGGAAGAGAGTGGAATAAAAATTGCAAATGTACTTAGACTTGAGTATTTCAACAACCCGTCTCTTCAAAATTTGAATCAAATCAAAGTTTATTTGTCACGTGCGCCGAATAAAACAGGTGTAATCCTTACAGTGAAATGCTTACTTACAGGCTCTAACCAATAGTGCAAGAAAGGTGAACAATAAGTGAGTAAAGAAATAAAAACAACAGTAAGAAGACAGTGAAAAATAACAGTAGCGAGGCTATATACAGTAGTGAGGCTATAAAAGTAGCGAGGCTACATACAGACACCGGTTAGTCTCGCTGATTGAGGTAGTGTGTACATGTACATATAGTTAAAGTGACTATGCATACAGTATATGATGATAAGAGAGTAGCAGTAGCGTAAAAGAGGGGTTAGTGGGTGTTGGGTGGCGGGGCAGAATGCAGATAGCCTGGTTAGCCATTGTGTGGGAGCACAAGTTTGTGGGGCCAATTGAGCTAGTATGTACGTGAATGCATAGTTAAAGTGACTATGCATATATTATAAACAGAGAGTATCAGCAGCAGGTGTAGAGGTCCTGGATGGCAGGCAGCTTAGCCCCAGCGATGTACTGGGCCATACGCACTACACTCTGTAGTGCCTTGCGGTGCGAGGCCGAGCAATTGCCGTACCAGGCAGTGATGCAACCTCTAGATGTTGCAGCTGTAGAACCTTTTGAGGATCTCAGGGCCCATGCCAAATCTTTTTAGTTTCCTGAGTGGGAAGAGGTTTTGTCGTGCCTTCTTCACGACTGTCTTGGTGTGTTTGGAACATGTTAGTTTGTTGGTGATTTCCTGTAGTGCATAATCATCTCCTTTGTCATGTTGAGGGAGAAGTTGTTGTCCTTGCACCACATGGTCAGGTCTCTGTCCTCCTCCATATGAGCTGTCTCATCGTTATCGGTGATCAGGGCCTACCACTGTTGTGTCATCTGAAAACTTAATGATGGTGTCGGAGTTATTCCTGGCTGTGCAGTCATGAGTGAACAGAGAGTACAGGAGGGGACTGTGCAGGCACCCCTGAGGGGCCCACGTGTTGAGGATTAGCGTGGCAGATAGGTTGGTACCTGCCCTGACCACCTGGGGGCGTCCCGTCAGGAAGTCCAGGATGCAGTTGCAGAGGGAGGTGTTTAGTCCCAGGGTCCTTAGATTAGTGATGAGTTTATTGGGCACTATGGTGTTGAACGCTGAGCTGTAGTCAATGAATAGCATTCTCACACAGGTGTTCCTTTTGTCCAGGTCTGAAAGGGCCGTGTGGAGTGCAATAGAGTTTATAGTACAGCATGTCTCAGTAATTGTTGCCATATTATTTTCAATTAATAAGTCATGTCATGGTTATTTCTCTATTCTGAAAGACCTATCTAAATTTCACTTTGTTTCAAAAGTGACCTTATACCATCTGATACCATCATATACAATGAGGAATGCGCATGATCAGAAAATGGCTGACTGCCAGTCACCTGATAGATTCTGCTCTCATTCAGTCCCACAACACAGTAGAAGTCTCGTTCAAATTTCTATAGATGGTTGACATCAAGTGGAACCCCTAGGAAGTGCAACATCATTAATATCTCAAGGGGATTTCATTGGGAACTGTGGTGAATACATACCATGCTTAGATTTCTCACTTCCTGTTTTGATTTCTCCTCAGGATTTTACCTGCCATATGGGTTATGTCATACTCACAGACATCATTCAAACAGTTTTAGGAACTTTAGAGTATTTTCTATCCAATACTAATAATAATATGAATATAGTAACAACTGAGACTGAGGAGCAGGCCGTTTACTTTGGGCAACTTATTCATCCAAGCTACTCAATAATGCCCCCGGCCATAAGAAGTTTTAACTATCCTGGCTCACATCCTCAAACACTCACTATACTGGAGTTAAACAACAATGCAATCTGGACAGTGTTTCCTTAAGAAAAACATTTCACAACCATTCAGCTCCAGCAGGAAGTTTAATGGAAGTCAGCGTAGCGGCAATGCTGTGTCTGGCCGTGCCTGGGAGACCATGGGCAGGTTCCTCTAGCCTGCCTGGCATCCCAGGTGTTTGTATAATGAATGAGGATGTTATCTGGCTGATGTATCATTGTTGAGCTCATTCATGCTTTATGATGATTCTCTACCTGACTGACTCCTCTGGGTGCTTCTCGAATAATTCGGTGGTGTGTAGAAGTTCATTGAACGGAGCTAGTATTGAATTATTTGGTTAATGATGTTTTGGGGAAAGTTAGCAGTGGTTCTGCATGTGCAAAGTGGATTTTCAGAATCTTTTCATACTTCAATAGTGATGTTTTTCATGGTCTTATGTTTGGTGTTTTGGCATTTTGCATTCCATTACATTTCCAGTCATTTTTTATCTTTTGACATTTCAACACTTTATTTGAGGTATTCATATGTGAAGCATTTATCAGGCTTACTGTCTCATCATGTGATTGCATTGTGCATTGTGTGACATTGCTAGTTACTTATACACTTTGTGTTTCTGTGCCATACGTGAGCAAAAATAAATAAATTGTTACCAGAAATGTTTCTCTCTAATCATAATTATATACCAAAAGACACATTAAATGTGTCTCACCTTAAAACAATACATGGAGGCAATGAATATAAATAGCTTTGTAAACATTACCCCTTCATCACGAACAGTCCCAGAGGTCAGCTTACAACATTTAAATGGTGTCTGTTCGAGCAACCCAAGAATGTCACCTTTGTCATCTAGCTCATTCTCATTCAGACACATCATTAATATGGAAATGATTGCTCAATGGCGGTGCATGCCTCTTATTTCACGAAAGCAGACAGATCTATAAAAAAGTAATGCTCTGTGTCACTGCATGCAAGGCGGACAAATGACACCAGAACATTGACTTCCAGATGATAGGAAGGAAGCTCTCCGGCCCACTGTGCTTTAGTTATCCTTAGGTAAAGTGGATGTGTGCAAAGAAAGTTCCTTAACACTTGTGTGGTGTTCATGTTACTGATGGACCCACACCATTACTGGGTTTTAAAACAATACAGCTGTAACAATTTATGTAAAAATACTTAATACTTAATACAAAAATCAATTATATCCAAGACATGGTGGAATAAATCATGTTAATCTTGGACAAATATACATGAAACAAGGTTATCACTATTGACGTTTATTACTTTGAACTGAAGAAATTGTAAGGACAAATTTTACGTACAGTATTTTATTGAAATGACAAATGAGCCCCATTGAACACAAATTAAGGCCGGTCTTCACACCACATGAGAGCCAGAGTTTTACCGTGTGTGTGTTGCAAATGTATTTCTTGCACTTGATGCATGTGTACTGTTACTTCCTGTCCTTCTTGGGTCCACACCCATCGCAGCGTTACTTCTTGTTGCTACCGGCTATAATCTAAAATGATGAAAACACTTTTACTAACATCTCACTCCCTCATTCACATATATACACTGCTCAACAAAATAAAGGGAATACTAAAATAACACATCCTGGATCTGAATGAATGAAATATTCGTATTAAATACTTTTTTCTTTACATAGTTGAATGTGCTAGCAACAAAATCACACAAAAATTATCAATGGAAATCAAATTTATCAACCCATGGAGGTATGGATTTGGAGTCACACTCAAAATGAAAGTGGAAAACCACACTACAGGCTGATCCAACTTTGATGTAATGTCCTTAAAACAAGTCAAAATGAGGCTCAGTAGTGTGTGTGGCCTCTACGTGCCTGTATGACCTCCCTACAATGCCTGGGCATGCTCCTGATGAGATCCCTCCTGAGGGTATGGGGAACGGGCGGGCCAGTCCATAGCATCAATGCCTTCCTCTTGCAGGAACTGCTGGAACACTCCAGCCACATGAGGTCTAGCATTGTCTTGCATTAGGAGGAACCCAGGACCAACCGCACCAGCATATGGTCTCACAAAGGTTCTGAGGATCTCATCTCGGTACCTAATGGCAGTCAGGCTATCTCTGGCGAGCACTTGGAGGGCTGAGCGGCCCCCCAAAGTAATGCCTTCTGGTATTGCAGTTGTTAGTTATGTGGGTGCAGAGGATGGGGAACCATCATCCTCCTCCTGAATCCTTCTCACAATGGCTGCAGAAGCTGGAGTCCTTGGGATATGTTGCCTCCTCTGGATTTGAGGTTTCAGCAATGCCTTGCTCAGCTCTTCGAGAAAGAGCCGTCTCCTCTGGAGCTTCCCTCTGTTCCCACCTGGGTTCATCCAGATGACAAACGCGTTGTATGCCGAGATGTCCAAGATGTTGAAGAATATCACAGGTGGCCAGTGTAGGGTTCTTATTTTGCTGCTGTAGCCAGTCACCAAATTCTCTAAATTGTCCACCCCTCCTTTTGTGGCATTGTAATCCATTAAGAATTCTGTTTTTTGATGTTCCTGGCCACGGGTTCTCCCATCCCTATGCAACATACTCATGCGTACCACATTTTTCCCTTTCTTTGGCATGTGGGACACTAGGGATGAGTCATCCGTGAACACAAACTTAGAGGAATTGATAGGTCGGTTCCATGTATTCAACAGCTGAGGTGGGAGCTCTGGCTTGTTTTTCTGTATTGTACCTACCATTGTAAGCTTCCCCTTGAGGAGCTCCTGTCCCAGCTTGTACGAGATATCACATGGGATGTCGTGGCCACGGAGTCCCTGTGTCACATCTAGGACATCCCTCATCCATTGGTTCTTCTCAGGGGTTCCTCCATCTGGCTTCCCAGTATACACTTGCAAGTTTCACGCATATGATGAAGCAGAATAAGAAGCATCCCAGATCTTAATTCCATATTTTGTGGGTATAGACGGTATGTACTGCCTGAAGGGGCATCGGCCCCTAAATGGCATAAGCTTCTCATCAACAGTAAGGTTGGGCCCAGGATTGTAAAACGGGGGAAAGCGGTCTAACTCCTTGTCCCACACTGACCTGATTGCAGCTAGCTGGTCTCTCTGCCACTGAGATGGTCTGGTGTGTCGGTTATCGAAGAAGGTTAATCCTGGAAATAATGTGGAAGTTTTCCAGAGACATTGTTGCACAGAAAAGTCATATGCCAGCAGGCTGCTGATGAGCTGGTTGCTGACGGGCTGGTCCTGGGGCTGGCTGGGGGTCAATCTCATCCTCTTCTTCCAACTCACTGTCAGACTCCGAATTGACAGAGACATGATCCTTATATTCTGAAAATTGTTCATCTTTCAAAGTGGAAGACGTCCTTCCACACTAGCTTTTCTCTCTGCAAACTAAGGCCCTCTGAGCAGATATTCATTTTTGCTATACTTATTGATTGTGGTAAGGAGCCACACATACAAGCTACTTATTTGTTGTGTCCCTCCCCAAATTTGCACCTGGCTGGGGTAAAACAAGGTATCAAAATAATGTATTGTAATAACATTGTGCAGGTTCCCACAAGACATTGTGTAGTTTCACACACTACAAAGCATAAAGAGTGTGAGAAAAGCGGGAGACAGGCAGACCGGCAGGGAGATAGCACCAAGCACCAAGAACCGGTCTATGTTGAACAGCAGGCACAGGAAGGAGAAAGACAAAGTGAAGAAACACAGCAAACCTTTTTGTGTCATTTATACTTGTTTTCACCAACACACACACTTTTCCACACTTTAATTACCCTCGGGTCCAGTGGACCCGAACACCACATATGTAATATACAGTTGAAGTCGGAAGTTTACATACACTTAGGTTGGAGTAATTGAAACTTGTTTTTCAACCACTCCACGAATATCGTGTTAACAAACTACAGGTTTAGCAAGTCGGTTAGGACATCTACTTGAGCATGAGCAAGTCATTTTTTTCCATCAATTGTTTACAGACAGATTATTTCACTTATAATTTCACCCACAATTCCAGTGGGTCAGAAGTTTACATACACTAAGTTGACTGTGCCTTTAAAACAGCTTGGAAAATTCCTGAAAATTATGTCATGGCTTTAGAAGCTTTTGATAGGGTAATTGATATCATTTGAGTCAATTGTAGGTGATCCTGTGGATGTATTTCAAGGCCTACCTTCAAACTGCTTCTTTGCTTGATATCATGGGAAATCAGCAAAGACCTCAGAAAGAAAATTATAGACATCCACAAATTTGGTTCATCTTTGGGAGCAATTTCCAAATGCCTGAAGGTACCATGTTAATCTGTAAAAACAATAGTACGCAAGTATAAACACTATGGGACCACGCAGCCCTCACACCGCTCAGGATGGAGACGCGTTCTGTCTCCTAGAGATGTACATACTTGGTGTGAAAAGTGCAAATCAATCCCAGAACAACAGCAAAGGAGCTTGTGAAGATGCTGGAGGAAACAGGTACAAAAGTATCTATATCCACAGTAAAAACAAGTTCCATATCGACATAACCTGAAAGGCTGCTCATCAAGGAAGAAGCCACTGCTCCAAAACCACTATAAAAAGCCAGACAATGGTTTGCAACTGCACATGGGGACAAAGATCATACTTTTTGGAGAAATGTCCTCTGGTCTGCTGAAACAAAAATATAATTGTTTGGCCATAATGACCATCGTTATGTTTGGAGGAAAAGGGGGGATGCTTGCAAGCTGAAGAATACCATCCCAACCTTGAAGCACAGGGGTGGCAGCATCATGTTGTGGGGGTGCTTTGCTGCAGGAGGGACTGGTGCACTTCACAAAATAGTTGGCATCACGAGGAAGGAAAATTATATTATATATTGAAGCAACATCTCAATACATCAGGGTGGAAGTTAAAGCTTTGTCGCAAATGAATCTATCAAATGGACAATGACCCCAAGTATACTGTGGCAAAATGGCTTAACCTCTCTAGGGTATGTGGGACGCTAGCATCCCATCTGGCCAACATCCAGTGAGGTTGCAGAGCGCCAAATTACAGAGCACGATTATAAAAATTCAGAAAACAAAACATATTTTACATAGGTTTAAACATTAACTTCATGTTAAACCAACCACAGTGTCATATTTATGAAATGCTTTTCGGCGAAAGCATACCTAGCCCAGAACATACCTAGCCCAGAACATAGCCCAGTGGACAATTATTACAAACAGTATGTCATGTTTTGTCTGATTTTGTCTTGTCATTTTGCTTTTCCCTCTGTTCGTTTTCCCCCTGCTGGTCTTTTTAGGTTCGTTCCCCTCTTTCTCTCTTCCTCCCTCTCTCTCTTCTCTCTATCACTCCGTTCCTGCTCCCAGCTGTTCCTATTCCCCTAATCAATCATTTAGTCTTCCCACACCTGTTCCCTATCTTTCCCCCTGATTAGAGTCCCTATTTCTCCCCTTGTTTCCCGTTTCTGCCCTGTCGGATCCTTGTCTATTGTTCACCGTGCTGTGTCTGTGTATCGCCCTATCGTGTCGTGTTTCCCTCAGATGCTGCGTGGTGAGCAGGTGTCTGAGTCTGCTACGTTCAAGTGCCTTCCCGAGGCAACCTGCAGTTCATGATCGAGTCTCCAGTCTGTTCTCGTCATTACGAGTGGAATTATGCTTTATGATTGTAGATTTACTTTACTGGATTAAAGACTCTGTTTTCGCCAAGTTGCTTTTGGGTCCTCATTCACCTGCATAACAGAAGGATCCGACCAAGAATGGACCCAGCGACTATGGATTCTCTCTACTCTACTCTCGAGTTCCAGGGAGCGATGCTCGGCAGACACGAGCAGGAATTGTCTGCTGCTCGGCATGCCGTTGAGACCCTGGCCGCTCAGGTCTCCGACCTCTCAGGACAGTATCAGAGTCTTCGTCTCGTGTCACCAGCTACTTCCGGTTCTTCCGAGCCTCCGGAACCTAGGGTTAATAACCCACCATGTTATTCTGGGCAGCCCACTGAGTGCCGCTCCTTTCTCACCCAGTGTGATATAGTGTTCTCTCTCCAACCCAACACATACTCAAGAGAGAGAGCTCGGATTGCCTACGTCATATCACTCCTTACTGGTCGGGCTCGGCAGTGGGGCACAGCTATCTGGGAGGCAAGCGCTGAGTGTACTAACAATTATCTGAACTTTAAAGAGGAGATGATAAGGGTTTTTGATCGCTCAGTTTTTGGGAAAGAAGCTTCCTGGTCCCTGTCTTCCCTATGTCAAGGTAATCGATCCATAACGGATTACTCTATAGAGTTTCGCACTCTTGCTGCCTCCAGTAACTGGAACGAGCAGGCGTTGCTCGCTCGTTTTCTGGAGGGACTCCACGCTAAGGTTAAGGATGAGATTCTCTCTCGGGAGGTTCCATCCAGCGTGGATTCTTTGATTGAACTCGCTATTCGCATTGAACGACGGGTAGATCTTCGTCACCGAGCTCATAGAAGAGAGCTCGCGTTAACTGTGTCTCCCCTCTCTCCGACACTACCGTCTTTCCCCACTGACTCAGGTGTTGAGCCCATGCAGCTGGGGGGTATTCGCATCTCGACTAAGGAGAGGGAACGGAGAATCACCAACCGCCTCTGTCTCTATTGCGGTTCCGCTGGTCATTTTGTCATTTCATGTCCAGTTAAAGGCCAGAGCTCATCAGTAAGCGGAGGCCGACTGATAAGCGCTACTAGACGGTCCTCTCCTTCAAGTACATGTACTACATTACCGGTCCATCTACGCTGGACCGGATCGGCAGCTTCCTGCAGTGCATTAATAGACTCTGGGGCAGAGGGCTGTTTTATGGACGAAGCCTGGGCGCGGGAACATGACATTCCTCTCAGACAGTTAGGGGAGCCCACGGTCATGTTTGCCTTGGATGGTAGTCCTCTCCCCAGTATATTATATGAAACACTACCTTTAACCCTCACTGTATCTGGTAACCATAGTGAGACCATTTCTTTTTTGATTTTTTGTTCACCTTTTACACCTGTTGTTTTGGGTCATCCCTGGCTAGTGTGTCATAATCCTTCTTTTGATTGGTCTAGTAATTCTATCCTATCCTGGAACGTTTCTTGTCATGTGAAGTGTTTAATGTCTGCCATCCCTCCCATTTCTTCTGTCCCCACTTCTCAGGAGGAACCTGGCGATTTGACAGGAGTGCCGGAGGAATATCATGATCTGCGCACGGTCTTCAGTCGGTCCCGAGCCAACTCCCTTCCTCCTCACCGGTCGTATGATTGTTGTTCTGATCTCTTCAAGAAGCGTTTTGCATCCGCTTCTATCCTTGTTGCACCTGACGTCACTAAACAGTTTATTGTTGAGGTTGACGCGTCGGGGTGGGCGTGGGAGCCATTCTGTCCCAGCGCTCCGATACTGACGATGGGGTCCACCCTTGTGCGTATTTTTCTCATCGCCTGTCACCGTCGGAACGTAACTATGATGTGGCTAACCGCGAACTGCTCGCCATCCGTTTAGCCCTAGGCAAATGGCGACAGTGGTTGGAGGGGGCGACCGTTCCTTTTGTCGTTTGGACTGACCAAAAGAACCTTGAGTACATCCGTTATGCCAAACGACTGAATGCGCGTCATGCTCGTTGGGCGTTGTTTTTCGCTCGTTTCGAGTTCGTTATTTCTTATTGCCCGGGTACTAAGAACACCAAGCCTCATGCTTTATCCCGTCTCTTTAGTTCTTCTGTGGCTTCTACCGATCCCGAGGGGATCCTTCCTGTTGGGCGTGTTGTCGGGTTGACTGTCTGGGGAATTGAGAGACAGGTTAAGCAAGCACTCACGCACACTGCGTCGCCGCGCGCTTGTCCTAGTAACCTTCTTTTCGTTCCTGTTTCTACTCGTCTGGCTGTTCTTCAGTGGGCTCACTCTGCCAAGTTAGCTGGCCATCCCGGCGTTCGGGGTAAGCTTGCTTCTATTCGCCAGCGGTTTTGGTGGCCTACTCAGGAGCGTGACACGCGCCGTTTCGTGGCTGCGTGTTCAGACTGCGCGCAGAAGAAGTCTGGTAATTTTTTTCTGCTTCTGCTCCTGGTCTTGCTGGGTCTCAGTCTGTTCCCTGCCATCGCATCTCTCCTGTTCTTGTTCCTGCCCTTGCTGTGTCTCAGTCTGTCCCTAGTTGTTACTCTCCTGGCCTGTTTGGTCCTGTTTGCTCTAAAGCTTTCAGTTCTCTACCCGTGTCTCATTTTTTTTTTTTTTTTTTTTTTTTAGAGTAGTACCCTAGTTTCCCTTTTTATCGTTTTTCGTTACGGTCCTGAGGAGAGGAGTTGGGTTCTTTCTCGGGACGTGCTGGACCGTTTGATCTATGATTTCCTCCGTTGCCGCCAGTGTTCCTCCTCGAGAGCGCCAGGAGGCGCTCGGTGAGTGGGGGTACTGTCATGTTTTGTCTTATTTTGTCTTGTCATTTTGCTTTTCCCTCTGTTCGTTTTCCCCCTGCTGGTCTTTTTAGGTTCGTTCCCCTCTTTCTCTCTTCCTCCCTCTCTCTCTTCTCTCTATCGCTCCGTTCCTGCTCCCAGCTGTTCCTATTCCCCTAATCAATCATTTAGTCTTCCCACACCTGTTCCCTATCTTTCCCCCTGATTAGAGTCCCTATTTCTCCCCTTGTTTTCCGTTTCTGCCCTGTCGGATCCTTGTCTATTGTTCACCGTGCTGTGTCTGTGTATCGCCCTGTCGTGTCGTGTTTCCCTCAGATGCTGCGTGGTGAGCAGGTGTCTGAGTCTGCTACGTTCAAGTGCCTTCCCGAGGCAACCTGCAGTTCATGATCGAGTCTCCAGTCTGTTCTCGTCATTACGAGTGGAATTATGCTTTATGATTGTAGATTTACTTTACTGGATTAAAGACTCTGTTTTCGCCAAGTTGCTTTTGGGTCCTCATTCACCTGCATAACACAGTAACCAGCCAAGCAGAACCTTTACAAAAACTCAGAAATAGAGATCAAATTAAATCCCTTACATTTGATGATCTTCATATGGTGGCAATCTGAAGACATTAATTTACTCAAATGTTCCTTTTATTCGATGAAGCCTCTTTATTTCCAAAATCCTCCATTTTGTTAGCTCGTTTTCTTCAGTCATCCACAGGCTCAAATTCAGTCAAAACAATCAGACAAAAAACATCATTTGTATCCATAAAGTTCATAGAAACATGTCGAACAATGTTAATATTCAATCCTCAGGTTGTTTTTTAGCCTAAATGATCTATAATATTTCAACCGGACAGTAACGTTGTCAATATAAAAGGTAAAGAAGAAATGCACATGCGCCTGAAAAAGTTCTGTGACACGTTAGGGTACACTCGTTCAGACTAGTCTTACTCCCTCATATATAAGAATACAAGCCTGAAACATTTTCCAAAGACTGTTGACATCTAGTGGAAGGCATGGGAACTGCAAATTGAGTCCTAAGTCAATGGATACTGTAATGGCATTGAATAGAAAACTACAACCTGAATGATTTTTTTCTCAGTTTTTCGCCTGCTAAATCAGTTATATTATACTCATAGACACTATTGTAAGAGTGTTTTCTATCCAAATCTACCAGTTATATGCATATCATATCTTCTGGGCCCGAGTAGCAGGCAGTTTAATTTGGGCATGCTTTTCCTCCATAATTCTGAATGCTGCCCCCTACCCTAGAGATGTTAAGGACAACAAAGTCAAGGTATTGGAGGGGCCATCACAAAGCCCTGACCTCAAACCCATAGAAAATGTGCGTGTGAGAGGCCTACAAAACTGACTTAGTTACATCAGCTCTGTCATGAGGACTGGGCCAAAATTCACCCAACTTATTGTGGGAAGCTTGTGGAAGGCTACCCGAAACATTTTACCCAACTTAAACAATTTAAAATCAATGCTCTCAAATACTAATTGAGTGTCACCATTGTTCCTGTTCCCAAGAAAGCTAAGGTAACTGAGCTAAACGACTACCGCCCTGTAGCACTCACTTCCGTCATCATGAAGTGCTTTGAGAGACTAGTCAAGGACCATATCACCTCCACCCTACCTGACACCCTAGACCCACTCAAATTTGCTTACCGCCCAAATAGGTCCACAGACAATGCAATCTCAACCACACTGCACACTGCCCTAACCCACCTGGACAAGAGGAATACCTATGTGAGAATGCTGTTCATCGACTACAGCTCGGCATTCAACACCATAGTGCCCTCCAAGTTCGTCATCAAGCTCGAGACCCTGGGTCTCCACCCCGCCCTGTGCAACTGGCTACTGGACTTCCTGACGGGCCGCCCCCAGGTGGTGAGGGTAGGCAACAACATCTCCACCCCGCTGATCCTCAATACTGGGGCCCCACAAGGGTGCGTTCTGAGTCCTCTCCTGTACTCCCTGTTCACCCACGACTGCGTGGCCACGCACGCCTCCAACTCAATCATCAAGTTTGCGGACGACACAACAGTGATATGCTTGATTACCAACAATGACGAGACGGCCTACAGGGAGGAGGTGAGGGCCCTCGGAGTGTGGTGTCAGGAAAATAACCTCACACTCAACGTCAACAAAACTAAGGAGATGATTGTGGACTTCAGGAAACAGCAGAGGGAACACCCCCCTATCCACATCGATGGAACAGTAGTGGAGAGGGTAGTAAGTTTTAAGTTCCTCGGCGTACACATCACAGACAAACTGAATTGGTCCACCCACACAGACAGCATCGTGAAGAAGGCACAGCAGCGTCTCTTCAACCTCAGGAGGCTGAAGAAATTCGGCTTGTCACCAAAAGCACTCACAAAATTCTACAGATGCACAATCGAGAGCATCCTGTCAGGCTGTATCAACGCCTGGTACGGCAACTGCTCCGCCCACAACCGTAAGGCTCTCCAGAGGGTAGTGAGGTCTGCACAACGCATCACTGGGGGCAAACTACCTGCCCTCCAGGACACCTACACCACCCGATGTCACAGGAAGGCCATAAAGATCATCAAGGACAACAACCACCCGAGCCACTGCCTGTTCACCCCGCTATCGTCCAGAAGGCGAGGTCAGCACAGGTACATCAAAGCTGGGACCGAGAGACTGAAAAACAGCTTCTATCTCAAGGCCATCAGACTGTTAAACAGCCACCACTAACATTGAGTGGCTGCTGCCAACACACTGACTCAACTCCAGCCACTTTAATAATGGGAATTGATGACAAATTATGTAAAATATATCACTAGCCACTTTAAACAATGCTACCTAATATAATGTTACATACCATACACTATTAATCTCATATGTATACGTATATACTGTACTCTATATCATCTACTGCATCTTTATGTAATACATGTATCACTAGCCACTTTAACTATGCCACTTTGTTTACATACTCATCTCATATGTATATACTGTACTCAATACCATCTACTGTATCCTGCCTATGCCGCTCTGTACCATCACTCATTCATATATCTTTAGGTACATATTCTTTATCCCCTTACACTTGTGTCTATAAGGTAGTAGTTTTGGAATTGTTAGCTAGATTACTTGTTGCTTATTACTGCATTGTCGGAACTAGAAGCACAAGCATTTCGCTACACTTGCATCAACATCTGCTAACCATGTGTATGTGACAAATACATTTAGATTTGATTTGATTTGTATTTAAACTTCTGACCCACTGGGAATGTGATGAAAGAAATAAAAGCTGAAATAAATAATTCTCTCTGCTATTATTCAGACATTTCACATTCTTAAAATAAAGTGGTGATCCTAACTGACCTAAAACAGGGAATCTTGGAGTTTAAATGTAGTTTGCTAAGGTGTATGTAAACTTCCAACTTCAACTGTAACTGTGTGGGTGAGTGCACAGTGTGCACTCAATGGAAATGTGTTATTTTACATGTTCTTTACAGAAAATGAGCCAAGGCCAATGAGTCTCAGGATGAAAAAATAATCCATTGTATCACTTTACTTTTAGTAAACATTGAGAATGTGTCACAAATACCCAAACACCACACAAAGGTTAACAAATATATTAGGTTAGAGCAACGGGAGAGCAGTGAGATGTTGAAAACTGAAGCGATTTTCATCGCTCTATCATTATTGTTTTTCCATCCATCCATTTCCTGTGTATGCTGCCAGATATCAAAATGCTTATATGCTTATTCCCAACTCTACCTCTAAACACACACACACACGCACACACACACACACACACACACTCACCCCTGGAGTCTGTGGATTGAGTCGATTGTTGCAACGCACAGTTGTCATTAGTGGCCAAACCTCCAACTGAAGAAGCAGCAGATGAAAGCACAGCCATAATTGCCAGACCCACATTAACATTCTATTCTCACTGTGTTCTCCCAGCGCCTCTTTTCCTTTAATATGTTGGGCTGCTTTGATAATCTCACATTGATTTTTCTATTCACCTCCGATTCCTTATGTGCCAAAACAAATGTTGATGTTTACAAACCTATCCTGTATCTCCATTTGACCATTATGGATAACAAATGCCAGATAGTTAAATTAATATCATTGGTTATCTTTATGTGTAAATAATGCCAATGGTGATATGGCCAAAATCATCAATATGGATCCACAGTGCTGATACAGATATTAACTTTTTTTGACTTCGACTTTCAAATAAAAGCAACATGTATAAATGATGCTATTGAATAAATCATGAATTTATGTAAATGCGACCCGATTCAGGAAACTAGGCATATGTCGCAAGTCATTACTTCAAAGGAGAGGGTTTTCAACATCTTTTCTTTTTTTATCAAAATACATTTTGGGGCAGAAATTCCTTCTGGAACATGGGAACTTTCTTATGCCTTAATAACAAACTTGTATTGCATTTCTAAATATGAAGAAAAGTGTTAAATTATGATCCTAGTTGGTTGAGAAAAAGTCAGAAATCGACCTGCTAGCCATGATTGGCTGAGATAATGGATGGGCTGGAGATGCCGGAAGATGAGTTTGGATTGGTCTGTCATGTAGCATGCTTCTGTTTATAACGTGAGCTGCGCAGTACATGTTGATATTCCTTTCTAACGCAGCGTTTTTGAAAGATATAACGTTACCATTTAGAACTACAAAAGTTTTACTACTGTACAACATTGATGACCAGAATTTAGCAGGTGCAATCGACAGATCGGTTGGAAAAAGTTGTGATGGGCTACTTTCTGCACACACCACAGTCAAAACCGGAGTGACTTGACACAACAATGGCCAAACAATATGTAGCTACAACAAAACAGAGTTAAATGGTTCCAGTCTGCCGTGAAGCATTCATCCATGTAAGAGTCTAGCTACATTTTCAGATATTATACTTTTCTAATTTTGTCAGAAATTCATTTTTATTGCAAGTTAAAGCATACTGTTAACTAGCTAGCAAACGTTGGCTTGCTGGCTCGCCAGCTAACATTAAGTGTATGATCTGTGTAGTAATATTATTCTAATCAGAAACCCATTTGCATTGCTAGTTATACCCTAATGTTAGCTAGCTAACATTGAACCTAGTTGGCTAGTTTTAGAAACCTGCAGATTTATACCCCAGCTGTGACAATGTTTGTATTTGTAGTAGCATGAGTTGGGATTATGCCAGTTCACTGTTTAGCTAGATGTGTCACGGTTCATGAATCCCCTCTCTCTCTCTCTCTCTCTCTCTCTCTCTCTCTCTCTCTCTCTCTCTCTCTCTCTCTCTCTCTCTCTCTCTCTCTCTCTCTCTCTCTCTCTCTCTCTCTCTCTCTCTCTCTCTCTCTCTCTCTCTCTCTCTCTCTCTCTCTCTCTCTCTCTCTCTCTCTCTCTCTCTCTCTCTCTCTCTCTCTCTCTCTCTCTCGTTTGTGTGGGCGTGGTTCCCAATCTCGTCCTGATTGTCTGCGCCAGCTGGAACCACTTATCTTCCCTTTATATGTTCTGTAACCAGTGTTTCTTGTTGTCAGATCGTTGTTACTTCCCTGATGTTGTGTTGTTACTTCCCTGAGGTTGTGTCGTGTGTCCGTGCTCATCTCTCGCCGCCCTTGTGTGGATTATCTGCTGTGCTCCTTCCTACCTATCCGGACACACTCCCCTGGATTTCTCAGCACGCTATCATCGGAAGATGCGCCCTAGTCCCTGGGTCGGATTCCGTCTGAGTACAGTCTGTCTGTCCTGTTGCTGCTGTAAACTGTATTTATTAAACCATTGTTGCTTGCATCTTGCATCCGCCTCTGTATTGTCACAAGATGTGGCTGGGGGGGTTAAAGCATTTCTTTCACATGTCCCATACATTTAGAGAAGTGTATCTGAGTAAGCCTCATCTAGTATACAATATTTCATAAATATATGTATCTGGACATTTTCTGTTTTGATATTGCTGTTATTCAAGTAACCATTTCACTGTACCGTTTACACCTTCTGCATCATGTGCATGAGAACTTTGACCTAGTGTGTGTTTACCAGAGATGGTAATGTGAAGAACAACATTACATTCACCAAAGTCAGATTAGGATATAGGCTCATTTTTTTCCTGGAGTTTTTCCTTATCTACTTTTGGTCTTGAATACTTTGGTTGTTTACTACACTCTGTTTAGCACATGGCTTGACATGTGAATCCTTAAAGAGATGGGTGGGGCTAAGGCTTAAAACCTCTTATGGATCCTTTCACACACCAATCCCAACATCCAGTGAAATTGTAGCGTGCCAAATTCAAACTACAGGAATATCAATATTCAACATTCACGAAAATATGTGTAATACATCAAAATAAAGCTTAACTTCTTGTTAATCCAGCCGCAGTGTCAAATTTAAAAAAGGCTTTATGGCGAAAGCAGACCATGCGATTATCTGAGGACAGCGCCCCGCATACAAACACATGAAAATCAGATTTCAACCTGGCAGGTACGCGACAAAAGTCAGAAATAGCGATATAATTAATGGCTTACCTTTGAAGATCTTCTGTTGGCACTCCAAAATGTCCCAGAAACATCACAAATGGTCCTTTTGTTCGATAATGTCTTTCAAGTCCCAAAAATGTCAATTTATTTGGAGAGTTTGATTCAGAAATACACCGGTTTTAACGCGCCCAACATGCCTACAAAGTATCTAATAAGTTTCATGTAAACTTGGTCCAATCAACATTCCTAATCCAACCTCAAGTATTCTAAAATGTAAATAATCTATCAAATTTAAAACGGAATATACTGTTTTCAATACCGGATAAAAACAGCGTGTAGCGCGTTCCAGTTCACATGCACCAAACAGTAGAGTCCACTTGGAGTGACACAAAGAACAGCCATACTTCTTCATTTCTCAAAAGAAAAACATCAACCAATTTCTAACAACTGTTGACATCTAGTGGAAGCCATAGGAACTGCAACCAGGTTCTCATAAATAGGGCTTTCAATAGAAACCCATTGGGAAACACAATGACCTCAAAAAAGTTCTCCCTGGATGGATTGTGCTTGGGGTTTCACTTGCCAAATCAGTTCTGTTACACTCACATACATTATTCTAACAGTTTTAGAAACAGTGTTTTCTATACAAATCTACTAATTATATGCATATCCTAGCTTCTGGGTCTGAGTAGCAGGTAGTTTATTTTGGGCACACTTTTCATCCGAACGTGAAAATACTGGCCCCTAGCCAATTACATTTTAAGAGGGTTTTGAATGATGCTGAATGTGTGGGGGAAAAAAGAGCTCTCCAGTAGGTGTATCAAAAAATTCAAGGACCATTTTCTCAAAAGTGGGGTTACAAGTTTGTCGACTTTCAAAGCAGAATTACTTTCCCATTGTTCCTCAAATGCAGTGTATGACATACTGTTTTCTAGCTCTGAGTCTCTACTTCTATCCAATGTCAAAACACAATTTGTAATTATGCTACATAGGACCTAAACCAGATGGTGGATCACAAATGTAGGACTGGACCAAACGTTTGAGTTACTTACCACACGTCAGATCTGAATCTGTGAACGTTTCTTGTTATCCTGGCGTCAGTTCGCCATGGTCCCTGGGAAAGAGGAAAACTCTTATTAATTTAATAAACGTCAATCTACTTGACAAGAAAAATTACATTCTGCCAGCCATGCCATTTACACAGCCGTTCATACCCCATTAAACCCATGTGACACTGCAGATAGAAATGAGGGGCTTCTTACAGAGGAACACAGACATCAAGACAAACCCCAAACTAGAACAACCATTTATTCACCATCAAGCAAACTATGACATATCATATAATGAAGCAGTGTGGCAATGAAAACATTAGTACACAGACAAACAAGCTTATCAACTCCATTAGAGGGAACATAAAAAGTAAAAGTACAGATCTGCCCGTATCTGCCTGGGCATGACAAGTCAGACTGTGTTACCATCAGCATTAACTGATTATGCATCCAGCATGTGCCAGCCAGCGAGGAGAAATTGAATGAAAGACATCTCTCCCTGTCTCTGAATCTCTTGGTCTACTTCTCCCTTTTCCTCTCCCTCTTTCCCAGTCCCCCCTCTCTCATAATGTAAGTCAGAGGTATGGGCTTTCTTCTGGACAGGTATGATTCAGAGTATGCCATCTACACGTGTTGAAGGCTTTTAAACAACTGCTGCTGAGGAGAGCTAAAGATCTCAGTTCCTGTATTATACAATTCAACAATTATTTAACCCTTGTGTAGTCTTAACATTCTGTATACTCCACTTGTCCTAAGGGTAAAAATGACCCTCCTTCACTAAACCCAAAACAAAGCAGCTTAATTGAATTTTAAACCCCACATTTGTATTTTTTTTTTATGATTTCACCTTTATTTAATCAGGTAGGCCAGTTGAAAACAAGTTCTCATTTACAACTGTGACCGGGCCAAGATAAAGCAAAGCAGTGCGACAAAAACAGAGTTACACAAAAAAACATAGCCAATAACACAAAAGAAAAGCAAAATAGACAAATCTATGTACAGTGTGTGCAAATATAAAGAGTAGAGGGGAACGCAATAAATAGGCCCTAGAGGCAAAAATAATTACAATTTAGCATTAATACTGAAGTGATAAATGTGCAGATGATGATTTGCAAGTAGAGATACTGGGGTACAAAAGAGCAAGAGGGTAAGTAATAATATGGGGATTAGGTAGTCGGGTGTGCTATTTACATATTGGCTGTCTACAGGTACAGTGATCAGTAAGCTGCTCAGACAGTTGATGTTGAAAGTTAGAGAGGGTTATAAGACTCCAGCTTGAAATCTATTTTGCATGAAGAAAAAACCTGTCATTCATCACAAACTTTGAATATTTTGGTTTTCCCTCTTCACAATGCATAAAGCCTGCACTCGTTTTTATTACATCACACATGTCATAATTGTTTTCTTTACTAAAGTAGAGGTTAATTATTATTGCTAAAGGTACTGCATAGGTTTAAACATACATTTTTGAAAGAGATAGCACTTGTATAACCTAAGAAAGTGGCAGAAATGTTCAGAAAGTAGTTTTGAAATGCATTTCATTGAATGGAAACAATAACAGTCTTGAACGTTTTTGGCAACATAGTGATATATTCTTATTTACTGTGTGTTACGAATCCTTTTGGCCCGGCAGTCTAGGGGGAATGGTATCGAGACCCGTAACATAACTCATGCAAAGTGTAATAGTGACAAAGTAATGGTGAGAACGAAATAACCACAGACAACTAATATCTACCGTCAAACACTCAGGGTTTATTTGCAAACACACGGTAAAGAGGGAGGGAAAATGGGCTGAGCTGAACCCAAGAAAAGAAACAAATATCCCAAAATACCCCTAAGTTAGACTAGCCTACTTCAATACAGCTAACTAAGTAACCAAAATACAGTGGGTGGTCTGCCCAGTTCTAACTAGGGTTGTTAAACAAAGTTTCCCTACGGGTAGTGTATGTCCATGGGCGACTTGTCTTAGTACCCCTTTTTCCCACCATCAAACAAGATAACAAAAACAGTACTCTCAGGTGGGGACAAAGTGACATGTAGTAGCGAAAACAAAACCAGAGAACTACCAAGAGATTGACAACGAGATGGAGCTCCAGAAGAAACAACTGAATGGGTTCTTAAACCAAGGGAAAGGGAATGTGATTGGGTCATGGAAACAGGAGGAGGTGTGTCTTCTAATTAGTGACTGATTGATGACTGATTTGGGAATGATGATTGCCACCTGTGAGGATGGGGGAAGGAGAGAAAAGAAATACACACACAGGATACACACAGAATACTTGTATCCTTAACACTGTGCAATGAGGAATTCAACAACATAATACTAGTCTTCTCCCATTTTTTGAGCCATTGCCCCCACCCACAAGGTGTACAAACAACAACAATAAATACAAAGAAAATAAGATAATAGATACAAAACAAAAACGTGAAGAACATAACTCAATCAACTCTAATTAGCACATGTAGGAAGGTATGCAAGTGTGTGTGCATGGACTTTGCAGATGTATTTATCACATGTGCAGCACATAGTATTTGTTTTCCAGTCCTTCTTTGGGGGGAAGAATTGGCATCTCATCCTCTTGCCTGCCCCAGCTGCTGCCTCAGGTGGATCATGACAAGATTCAGCCCCCTGAACAGCTCTCACAAGCGCTATAGAGGCTGCTGTGCAGGGGAGGCACTCCAATCTTTGAATGTCTGAGGTTACAAGTGCCTTTCCCAGCTGCTCCAGGAACCCTCCTCTTGTTCCGATTATCAGGCATCCAGGTAGGGTTGATCTTGTTCCGTATCACAAAGGCATTGTATGAGGACACATCAATGATGTTATGGAAGATGACCAGGGGCCAGCGGGCAGTTATCCACCTGCAGTTGTTAGTTCCAATCACCTTGTCCAGGTTGTCCATGATGGCTGCTTCCTGTCCTCACGATCACTGATCTCAGCCGTTTTGTGCAGTGTGCTCAGGAGGACCACATTCTTGTTCCTCTTTGGGAGGTAAGAAACCAGAGTGATGGCAGGGGTAAAGGCAAACTCTGATGAGAAGGCCTCTCTCCCCCTTGTTGCGAGGAGTGCAGCGGGGAGCTCAGGCTTGTTCTTTCTAACTGTGCCAACCATGATGATCTTCCTCTTCAGGAGCTACTGGCTGAGTTCAATTAGTAGAACACATAATCTCCATTTCTCAATGTGTGTGTGTGTGTGTGTGTGTGTGTGTGTGTGTGTGTGTGTGTGTGTGTGTGTGTGTGTGTGTGTGTGTGTGTGTGTGTCTTTGGTTTTTTGTAAACTATGTTATAACTGCCAGGTCCAAAATGACCCCAAGACTATCTTTGTACCCTGGTGGTGTACAGTTGTCATGGAAATATGAACATAGACGGTTTCACTTTTTCTAATGTTGGGGTCACTCTAGCAAAAGTCATAACATTTCAGGTTGAAAAAATATAATTTAGGGGGTTTTCTCTGCTGTTAAACATAGTGGTGGGTCACTTTTGACCCTTAAGACAACACCATGATTAATAATCCACAAACAATGTGATTGATCTCTTTTTTGTTTCGAAGAGATCTATTACATGGTTTGACATAGTTTTTAAAATTCTTAATTATCCCCATGCAAATCCTATTCACATAGAACAACTTCAACCCATTCCGTCAAGAGGACAGTCAGACATGCAACAGCATACTCTAATATCAAAATACACACCATATGTCTACTATATGGTTAGTATTTGGACCCATTGTAGGCAATCGAAAGCACAAGCGAATCTATAACAAAATATTATACAAAAATGCAAAACATGCCTGGAGATGATTTGTCCCATTTTGTTATTTTATTATACCATTAAGTGTTTTATGCAAAGTAGTTGTTTTTGTACTTTAATCACTTTTATTTGAGTAAATTGAGAATACATTTGTTTGTATGTTTTGTTTCGTTCAAATTAAATAGCCAACAACGTGAGAAAAACATTTGACAAAAATGGACAGAACATTTGAAAAACCTTATTTGCTACATGTTTGATGTGTGAGGCTTCTCAGACAATGATGTCTGTGGTATCGAGCTACACTGTCCAAGAGGAGGAGGAGGCAAGGCACGAGGAACCTGAGGCTGGACAGGGAGCACAGTCTCTGTGTTGTGAAAGGACCAGACCTACCCCTCCATCCATCACTCCAGTCTGTCTACCCACACAGACATCTCGCTCATACTTCTCTATCATTCTTTCTCTCTACATAGTCCTGTCCTTTGCACTCTCCTCTCTATATTTATTTCACTCTTTCTCTCTCTCTCCTCTTGCTGTCATTCTATCCCCCTTTATATCTCTCTCATCCTGGATGATACAGCCACCTCTAATTCTCTAAGTATGAGCCAGAGAAGGAGGAGAGGGGAGCTGAGTAATAAGCACAGGGCTGCCAGTCAGTCAGTCAGCCAGGCAGTCAGTGTGGGAGCCTCCTCCAGGGGACATCCCCCTGCAATAGAGGGGAGGAGAGGAATATGGATGTGTCTGAACAGGGATCATAAATTGAACAGTCTATAGCGGTCCCAGTCGTCAGTGTCACTCCTGTCGTATCTGGTATTAATACATAAATCAGCACTGAGCTTATGTTGTGCTGTAAAACTCAACAGATTGTCAACGTTTTACATCGGGATTAGAGGTGGTTTAGATGAAGTAAGCATGGGGAGAACTTGAGGGATAATCTAAATGGCACAGAAATCCCACTGATGCCCTCCCCTCGCTCCGCACACTTGTCTCAGTTGAAAAGTTGAGTGACTTATGGAGTTGTAAACACTTGCTCATCACATAGTTGAGAGGTCTCAGGGGGACAGGGGCCTTTGAGTGGTGCTGCTGAGCTAAATCTAATTGAGGAGGCTAGCTGCCTCCAGGTTTCTGCTCCTCTCTCCTCAGTATCAAACTCTCATTAAATAATGGTTTACTGAGCTTTCACAGATACTATGTCTTATCCTGCACTGCACAATTTAAAGATCTTCAATAAAACAGAGCCCAATGGAAAGTCTCTTTGCCAAACTGAAATCACTTGTTTTTTTTCTAATTTGTTCTCCAACAAGTCTTATGCTCCTTTTCTCTCATCTTGTTCGATAGCCAGTGATACTAGACTATCTCTGTAAGGACAAAAGACACATTTGCTTGGGACAGATAGAAGATGGATCCCGAAAGTCCCAAAAGGCTGATAAGTGCATATTTCTTTATGCTGGCACTGACATCTTGACATGTGTCTGTTATGTAGCTTTCTGTACACTCTGTAGGAAGGAACACACGGATTTACATATAATGACAGGGCCACATAGGATATTCTCTGTGAAACAACATACCAACTAATGCTAATTTAGGTGAGTTAATGTCTATTTTGTCTCCGTCATTGTTACGTTTACTTGAGTTGCACAATCTCTGATCAGCATCAGAGCACAACACGTCTCTGCCAATTTTCCAGAAAGAACTCTTATTGATGATGTAAGCCCAGTAATAACAGAAACAACCACAGGTTGCCGTGTTCTACTCCATGAGCAGTCTCTTATCAAACGCACTGTTTTGTCTGAATTATCGTGACTTTCCCCTGCGTAGATTGATCCGGTGGAGCATTGGAACCAATTTCACGAGTGAAAAACAGGGCTTCGTTTACTAGTGTGTCCCAGCTCCCAGCCTGGAGCAGGAAAAGCTTGTTTGTGCAGCGAGCTCAGCGTGAGTCAACCACAGGAGGATTGGCTTGCTTTGTACATGGTGCACAGCATATTTATGTATTTTGCTCAATTTTAATTTGTGAAATGTGCTGTTCACTGCCTCAGATGTAAAGCGTTGGTCTGAATCAGAACAACAAACGTCAAAGGAGGGATTTGTCCCTGGTACTTAGAGATCCGGTCTCTGCTGATGTTGGAGAAGATTGTTCCACAAAGCAACGCAAATCAGCATAACAATGTTCCCTTGCATTCTCCTACATTTACATACGTGGTTTGTGCTGCATTGATGAACTATGCAATTATTTCATGGGTCCGTGTGGGTTATGTGTACGTACACCAGCCGAACCCAGTGGAAACAGATGAAGCTGAGTGCTGCATGCCTCCATTCCTCCAATGTTTCACCTCTCTACCGCAGCACACGCCATCTGTGCGGTAGCATCTGCTGTTTAGATAACCTTTGACCTCAAATCAAATCAAATTTTCTTTGTCACATACACATGGTTAGCAGATGTTAATACGAGTGTAGCGAAATGCGTGTGCTTCTAGCATTGTTTAAAGTGGCAAGTGATACATTTTTTACACCAATTTCCTATCAATTTCCATTACTAAATTGAGCTGGAGTTGAGTCAGTTTGTTGGCAGCAGCCACTCAATGTTAGTGGTGGCTGTTTAACAGTCTGATGGCCTTGAGATAGACACTGAAAAACAGCTTCTCGGTCCCTGCTTTGATGCACCTGTACTGACCTCGCCTTCTGGATGATAACGGGGTGAACAGGCAGTGGCTCGGGTGGTTGTTGTCCTTGGTGATCTTTATGACCTTCCTGTGACATCGGGTGGTGTAGGTGTCCTGGAGGACAGGTAGTTTGCCCCCGGTGATGCGTTGTGCAGACCTCACTACCCTCTGGAGAGCCTTACGGTTGTGGATGGAGCATTTGCCGTACCAGGCGTTGATACAGCCCAACAGGATGCTCTCGATTGTGCATCTGTAGAAGTTTGTGAGTGCTTTTGGTGACAAGCTGAATTTCTTCAGCCTCCTGAGGTTGAAGACGCGCTGCTGCGCCTTTTTCACAACGCTGTCTGTGTGGGTGGACCAATTCAGTTTGTCCATGATGTGTACGCCGAGGAACTTAAAACTTACTACCCTCTCCACTACTGTCCCGTCGATGTGGATAGGGGGGTGCTCCCTCTGCTGTTTCCTGAAGTCCACGATCATCTCCTTTGTTTTGTTGACATTGAGTGTGAGGTTATTTTCCTGACACCACACTCCGAGGGCCCTCACCTCCTCCCTGTAGGCCGTCTCGTCGTTGTTGGTAATCAAGCCTACCACTGTAGTGTCATCCGCAAACTTAATGATTGAGTTGGAGGCGTGCATAGCCACGCAGTCATGGGTGAACAGGGAGCACAGGAGAGGGCTCAAAACGCACCCTTGTGGGGCCCCAATGTTGAGGATCAGTGGGGTGGAGATGTTGTTACCTACCCTCACTACCTGGGGCCGTCCCGTCAGGAAGTCCAGTACCCAGTTGCATAGGGTGGGGTCGAGACTCAGGGTCTCGAGCTTGATGACGAGCTTGGAGGGTATTATGGTGTTAAATGCTTAGCTGTAGTCGATGAACAGCATTCTCACATAGGTATTCCTCTTGTCCAGATGGGTTAGGGCAGTGTGCAGTGTGGTTGCGAATGTGATTGCGTCGTCTGTGGACCTATTGGGGTGGTAAGCAAATTGGAGTGGGTCTAGGGTGTCAGGTAGAGTGGAGGTGATATGGTCCTTGTCTCTCAAAGCACTTCATGATGACGGCATCCCCAGGACGCGGCTGGGGATGCCTTCTGGGCCTGCAGCCCAGATGGCTGGGGATGCCGTCTGACCTGTGTCTGCTCCGCGAGCCCAATAAGCCACCAGGGCACACTCCTCCATCCCCAAGACCCTCTGGCACATGGTGCTCAGGGAGAAAGAAGAGGGGTTCATCGTATCTTTCCAGTTTGGGAGGGGTAGACCCCAGCCCCTTCGGCCCTGTCAGCCCCTGTCGACTGGTCCCCTGTCCCTGCCGAGAGCCTTGTTCAGATGATGCATCTTTCTTTGTCACCAGTAGCACACAATATGAGATTAATGCATCAGAATGTCGTGCTATAACCATAGCAGGAAAATAGGACTGACAGCTGCATGTCCAATGACTTCTGGGGGTCTGGTCGCACCTGGATGATGTCAGTCAGGAAGGAAGCCACCCCGGTTAAGTTCCCCAACTGTGTGAAATGTGTTGACAATGTCAGGGATGACATTCTGGATCTTACTGCCTTTTCTATTATGGAGTTATGAATGTTAAATACTTTATTTTGCTTGTTTCATTTGAATGTTTTTTTTATTTTTTATTATTAAGGTGATTGCTTACTGTCAATGCATTGTGTCTCTGAGGGGTCACAACCAAAATTCAGACACATCAAAGCAGTGTTCTATTAATTCACAATACCTAGTTATTAAATCCTATTTTAAGTCTAATGCTCCACATAGACCATTCGATTACATCAGAAACAGTAGGTAATGTGGCCAATTTGTTCAGATTAACAGTCTAACTGGTCAAAGGCAGCTGCATGTTATTCCTAATGATCATCAAACATCTGGCTTCACATGACGATGTAGCTACAGATATATGATCTTCATTTGATCACCCAATTGTTGCAGGAATATTCCGGCAAGGCAGGAAATGCAAACGTGCAGTGTACTCAAGGTTTACAAAGTCTACAAAAGTTTGTAATTTGCACTTAAAAGTGTCAGACTTGATTTGACCTATCAAAAAATGTATCAACCCCTATGGCAATAATCATAATCCACACAATAATTCACCTTATTTTCCTGCTGTGAGAAACTGGTCAAATTAAGATCTGACATCTGTAGGATGAGACTGGATCAGGATGAGACTGGATCAGCCTGGATCTATAGGAGCGTAGGAGCACAGTGCCCTCTCTCTCCTGACCTGGTTTCTCCTTCACTCTTCCTCTCCTCCTCTCTTCTCCTCCTCCTCTCCTCCACTCCTCCTCTCCTCTACCAGGGCTGTTTGTGGGCCAGATTAGCATTACCCTCCATATCTTTAAACCTGTGATGTAGCTAATTTAGAGGAGAGAAGGATGATGTACAAACCACTTAAGGGAAAACGTATGTGTCCCACTAATAAGTAATTAGAATGAAGGGAGAAATAAATAAATAAACATTAATTCTGCCTACACAGCAGTTTTCACTATGGCCTGTTGGAGGGTGAGAGTGGCTTATCTGGTACTGTAAAGTGGGTCTGAGACTCATCCTCTCTAAATAGCATTATGTCAAGATGTAAATCTTCAAAGAGGCAATCAGTCAAAACAACAACAACGTTTTCCCCAGCACTGTTTTGGTTAATAGGTGAGGGATGGGGTTGGAGAAGTGTATCCACTTTCAAATTCAGAGACAGAGCTATGGATGAAAGGACTGACTGTCCATGATACCAAAAGTATAGTTTGAACCATGTTTTTAGGCTATATAGTGTCAGTTTACATTGTTTTCGTTCACAAACAATGGAGTAAAACACACTTATAAGAATTAATCAGTGCATGTCATTAAAACCCTTCAGATGCCAATAGAATTCTAGAACGCTGTTGTAGATTGAGAATTTTTAAGCTCATTTTCTCACACATTTCAAACAAACAGACATAGCTCAAAATCTAAAAACGAATGACAATTACAAGCTAACATAATATTAATTTGGCACCACATTCATGTCAATAGGAAAAACACAAATTGCGTCTTCCATTGTGTAAAGACACTCACTATCAAAAACCGATTAACACTTAACACAACAAAAAATCATTGAGTTTTTAAATTGTAGTAAATTTGACTTAATTACTCACTCAAAATGTACCAAATATAATATAACTATTATTTACATATAAATGCAACAATCTACTCATTTATGATGGCAATGTTGAACATCTCCCAAAACACATACTTCCACCATTTTCTGCCTGTGCGCCCAACATTGTAATTGCTCCTCAGTTAGCCATTTTCTTATTGTAATTCATTACAATCTCTGGAACAGATAAAAGTTCCTACCTCTTTTAAAAACAACTCCAAAACCCCTGGCATTGTCACTTTAGGCCCACACTGTGAGGTACATGGGTGAATGGTAGGACTTGTGCAGATACACGCTATGGAAACATACACTCCCCTCTTGGGTGTGCTCTCCCTCTTCTCCTCCCTTTTCCTCTGACTCTCTACATCACGTCCTTCACTTCACTGACCTAGAGGAACAAAGGAATGAGGGAGAGGAGATGAACAACAAATAGGATATAATCATCTTTCTCCCTCTCACACGGTTCCTCTCTTCCTTCCTCTTTTTCTCAACCATACACATACTCTCTTCCTTCCTCTTTTTCTCAACCATACACATACTCTCTTCCTTCCTCTTTTTCTCAACCATACACATACTCTCTTCCTTCCTCTTTTTCTCAACCATACACATACTCTCTTCCTTCCTCTTTTTCTACACATACTCTCTCCCTTCCTCTTTTTCTCAACCATACACATACTCTCTCCCTTCCTTACACATACTCTCCTACTTTTTCTCAACCATACACATACTCTCTTCCTTCCTCTTTTTTTCTCAACCATACACATCCTTCCTCTTTTTCTCAACCATACACATATCTACACATCCTTCCTTCTTTTTCTCAACCATCCTTCCTCTTTTTTTTCTCAACCATACACATACTCTCTTCCTTCCTCTTTTTCTCAACCATACACATACTCTCTTCCTTCCTCTTTTTCTCAACCATACACATACTCTCTTCCTTCCTCTTTTTCTCAACCATACACATACTCTCTTCCTTCCTCTTTTTCTCAACCATACACATACTCTCTTCCTTCCTCTTCCTTCCTTTTTTCTCAACCATACACATACTCTCTTCCTTCCTCTTTTTTCTCAACCATACCATACACATACTCTCTTCCTTCCTCTTTTTCTCAACCATACACATACTCTCTTCCTTCCTCTTTTTCTCAACCATACACATACTCTCTTCCTTCCTCTTTTTCTCAACCATACACATACTCTCTTCCTTCCTCTTTTTCTCAACCATACACATACTCTCTTCCTTCCTCTTTTTCTCAACCATACACATACTCTCTTCCTTCCTCTTTTTCTCAACCATACACATACTCTCTTCCTTCCTCTTTTTCTCAACCATACACATACTCTCTTCCTTCCTCTGTTTCTCAACCATACACATACTCTCTTCCTTCCTCTTTTTCTCAACCATACACATACTCTCTTCCTTCCTCTTTTTTTCAACCATACACATACTCTCTTCCTTCCTCTTTTTCTCAACCATACACATACTCTCTTCCTTCCTCTTTTTCTCAACCATACACATACTCTCTTCCTCTTTTTCTCAACCATACACATACTCTCTTCCTTCCTTTTTTTCTCAACCATACACATACTCTCTTCCTAATAAGGGGTTTCTATAATACATTTTGTTATACAGTTACACTCCTCCCATCCCATCCACACCCACACACACACACACACACACACACACACACACACACACACACACACACACACACACACACACACACACACACACACACACACACACACACACACACACACACACACACACACACACACACACACTCTCCTCCAATCAACTCTTGCTTTCCTGGCTGTCAAACTAACTACTGTACAGAGTTCGCCAATGTTACCTGATTAGTTATGAAGCTAGGACAGTTTCCAAATTAATTGCATCGGTAAAACAAGCAACTTGTCAGCTGGTTATAAAAACAAATATCCGACTCATCATATAAGCTGTCAAATAATAGGGAATATAGCATATTAATATATGCAAGTAGCAAACCATAAGCTAAGCCCAACAGATCAACATGAATTGTAGAAAAAAAAAGAAACGCTGCTAAGATACACAATAGTCGGTTTTGGTAGACAGAAGGCGCTCTTTGGTAAAAGGGGTAAATTATATAATTAATTAAAATGCCTTTATTTGTATTGCATGTTCTATGGAAACGAAGATTAAAAACTCTGACGTATTTCTGCTACATGGCCTTCGTCAGGGAGGACGAGGGTATGATAATGCAATAAACACGATTAACCTTCATTTCAGTGGCTAGTTAGCTGGTAGTCCATGGCTAGCTAGTGAAAGCTGAAACAGCTGAGTTTGACGCTTTGTGAGCGCAGCCCAAATTTACCGCTACGCACAACTTTTCTTGCCTGACAGACTAAGTAGTTAGCTAGCTAGCTATAGCTTGGGCCATTCCCATATGAATTACATCGGCAAGAAACAACGCTAAACAAAGATTTAGATGAGACAGAATGCAATCATTCGAGTTCGACCGCTGATGTGCTCGCCTGCACCAATCAAGTTATCATGACATGACAGGGCATGCTAATCTGTGAGCTATTCCCCAAGTTTCACAGCATCAAACATCGACAACACCAAACATATATCTGCTGTTTCCTTATTTCACTCACCTCGAAATCATCTCTTTTCAAATGCAGTGATGTGTCTGAATCCGTATCACCAACTTACATAGATAAAGCCCCTTTCACAGTGAAAAGTGTTGTCTGCTTCAGCGCTGTCATTTTGTGTAATTAGGTACATGTTTAGGGGACAAGTCAAATCAACCTTTATTTGTCACATGCGCCGAATACAACAAGTGTAGAACTTGAAATTCTCACTTAAAAACCCTTAACCAACAGTGCAGTTCAAGAATAGGTAAGAAAATATTTACCAAATAAACAAAAGTAAAAAATTATGAAAGTAACACCATAAAATAATAATAACGAGGCTACATACAAGGGCACCGGTACCAAGTGACTATGCATAGATAATAAACAGTGAGTAGCAGCAGTGTACAAAACAAATGGAGGTGGGGGGGTGTTAATGTAAATAGTCTGGTGGCCATTTGATTAATTGTTCAGTAGTCTTATGGCTTGGGGGTAGAATCTGTTAAGGAGCATTTTGATGCTAGACTTGGCGCTCCGGTACCGCTTTCCGTGCAGTAGCAGAGAACAGTCTATGACTTGGGTCACTGGAGTCTCTGACAATGTTTTGGGCTTTCCTCTGACACCGTCTATTATATAGGTCCTGGATGGCAGGATACTTGGCCCCAGTGGTGTACTGGGCCGTTCACACTACCCTCTGTAGCGCCTTACGGTCAGATGCCGGGCATTTGCCATACCAGGCGGTGATGCAAACGGTCAGGATGCTCTCAATGGTGCAGCTGTAGAAACGTTTGAGGATCTGAGGACCCATGCCAAATCTTTTCAGTCTCCTGAGGGGGAAACAGTGTTGTCGTTCCCTCTTCATGACTGTCTTGGTGTGTATTTAGAATGATAGTTTATTGGTGATGTGGACACAAAGGAACTTGAAACTCTCAACCCGCTCCACTACAGCCCTGTCGATTTTAATGGGGGCCTGTTCTGATGATCAGCTCCTTTGTCTTGCTCACATTGAGGGAGAGGATGTTGTCCTGGCACCACACTGCCAGGTCTCTGACTTCCTACCTATAGGCTGTCAAATAGTTGTCGATGATCAGTCGATGATCAATTTTTGTGTTATTGACACAAATATTATTGTTAGAAAAACAAGGCTGTGTGTGGCCGCTATAATATTTCAAGAAAGGCCGTCGACGGTCGCTATGGGTTCTAAAAGGTTTTAATTTACAAGTCCAAAAATGAATGTAGCAACTTTAGATTGTCCCTAAAGACTGGATGTGCTCGTATTTTGAGTTGTACTGTACACTCAGACAGTCATCTAATAGAGATGATGTAGTAGAGGAAATAAAGTAATTCAGAGAGCTGGAAAGTCAGAGAGCGCGAGGGAGAGAGAGAGAGAGAGAGAGAGAGAGAGAGAGAGAGAGAGAGAGAGAGAGAGAGAGAGAGAGAGCATGCCTGCAGTATCAACCAAAAATAGCTGAATCTTTACCTTTGCTATAGGGTGATACAGATAAATGTGTTTACATCGTTCTGACACAATACCTGCTGCAGTACCACACCTCTCCTGATGTGATTACTCAAAGGAGATCAGCCATGACTGTTGCTAAGAAACTGTTGCTATAGTTAGAGCTAATCACAGTGAGATAAGTAGATTTATGCGTGAAAGTACTCCTAGTAAAGGTGGTAAGGTGGTGGTGGAAGGGAGGGGAGAGTGAAATGGGGGACGTGTGTGACGGATATAGCTCCGGCTGAAGCTTAGGTGTTGAGCAAATTGTTTGCTATGATCAGGGTTTTAAAACTACTCTTGTTTTGACACATTTTGCTACGTTGCTAGTTGTAAGTAGAGTTGGCAAATGCATCTGTCACTCTGTGATGATAAAGTCAGGAAGAATAGATTGAGAGTAGCATCACATCTATGACTACAATATATCTTTGAATCTTTGTTTCTGCATGTTTACTGTATGTATTTCCCTTATTAAATACACAATCGATTCACACCTCTTCTGTGGAGAGGACAGCTTGCAAAGTGTTAGGCTATAGAGTTGGTTCTTGAAATATTCCAGCAGGCCTAAAGCTCTCAGGCAGCCAAGGCTGATATCGCACTTTGTTCTAGATTTGCCTCTGCATCACTGTCAATAATGCTGTGGGAAAGCTTCACCCCGGCTCTTCACTGGAGTGGATGATGCCTGCTCTGTTCGCTGTGCTTCAGCTGTTTATTCCCTGTTGGCCAAGTCTTTTTGGATACACCTTTCTTCTCTCTCTCATTATCCATCCAGCAGACTGTGAGATGTACTTACCTTCCAGCAGCATCTCCAAACAAGCCTGCACTGTTGATGTCATATGGTTGTGTACTTCTAAATCCACTGGGAATTAGTGTGTATGTACGGTATGTATACTCCCCAGGGTAACCTGAAATCCCAAAGGGATAGATTGATTGGTTTTGGTTTCAACAGACTATGTATGATCTGCACTGAACATGTTAGATGGATGTGCGAAACAACTTTCATATTCCACCTGAAGCAAAATGGATCAAAGTTCAGAATAACTACTGAAGGTGCACAACAGTTTTCTCTGTAACTGATTGAGGTGCACCACAGTTAGGGTGGTGTCACCTTAGTTGGAGAGGGCGGGCTCGTGGTAATGACTGGAGTGGTTTGATGCCATTTCATTCCCTCCGTTCCAGCCATTATTGTGAGCCGTCCTCCCCTCAGCAGCCTCCACTGAGGTGCAGATTAACAGAGTTTGGCAGTGTGGTTTATCCACTGTATTTAGAACTGGAACTGCTGAGGTGAGACCACAACATAATCATCATGTTCAAGATGGAGAGATATTATGGGGAACTTAACTGATAGATGAAGAGATATTGATATGAACATAAAGCAACATGCTGAAAAGACACGTTTAAATCACAGCAACACACACACTTAAAAAAGCATTGAAGTGCATGACGTGCTCAAACAAAGGAGATGGTGGCATATTTTGAGACTTAGAATGCAAATATAAGACTGCCATCTGTTTGTTCTTTTTTATCAACATCATGAGAGATCTCTCCATCTCACCTGTACATCTAATCCTTCCATGTGTCAGCTTTACAGCTTAAAAATATACTTTAGGGAAAAAAGTCATCAAGAAATTGATGATGAACCATGTCTGTCCCTCGTGAACGCAGTGACAAATACAAAGGTAGGGAGATAAGAAAGGGCACCGCCAGAGCCCAGGCGACATATACACACACGCACACACACATGCACACACACACACACATGTATGAGCCTGAGCTGTCATGGAAACAAGATAAAATGATGGGGGGTGAAAATGGCCCAGAGATGAAAGGATAATCCGTGTTCTTTGGAAACAGGAAATTAGTTGGAGAAGAGGGCCCTGGAGTGTAACTCAAAATGAAATAAAATAAAATGTTTGTTTGTCATTCCACAGAATAAAAGATGCAGTTAAATGCTTGTGTGCTAGCCCCTCAACATTGCAGTACAAAATCAATATCAATAATTATCAAAAGTTAATCAAAAATGTGACCCACCACCTGGATTTGTTCCCATGTATATACCATTTGAAATTGTGTTTTTTACATGGATAAAAGTAGAGACTCAGAGCTAGAAAATGGAATATCAAACAATGGGAAAGTAATTCTGCTTTGAAAGTTGAATTTGTAACCTCACTTTTGAGAAAATGGCCTGTGAATATTTTGGTACACCTACTGGAGAGCTTTTCTTAGTCTACACCCATTCAGCATCGTTCATAACCTCTGAAGCCTTAGACCCACCAATATCTTTAAGAATTCACATGTGAGGCCATGTGCTAAACATAGTAAATACGGTTGTGTAGTAAACAACCAAAGATTTCAACACTAAAAGTGGTGAAAGTAGTAACAAAAAGTAGTAGTGAAAATACACTTTCTAGTGCTTGGTTTATATACTAATCTGAATTTCGTGCAGGTCATGTTGTTCTTCACATTAATGTCTCTGGTAAACACACACTATATCAAATAAAATCAAACTTTATTTGTCAGATGCACAGAAGGTGTAAACGGTACAGTGAGATGGTTACTTGCAGAGTTTAGTCTTTTGTTTAGACATGTAGCTAGCGACCGAAACAATGAATCATAATCCCAACAGTGGAGGCTGCTGAGGGGAGGATGGCTTATAATAATGGCTGGAACGTGTGTTTATGTTTATGTGTTTGATGTTTTTGATGCAACTCTCCACATGCCACTCCAGCCAATACCATTAGTCCATCCTCCCCAATTAACGTGCCACCAATCTCCTGTGAATCCCAACTCATACTACCATTCACCATGCATGAATCTGCAGGTAGCTAGTAGCTATCCAAGTATGTTCAATGTGAGCTAGCTAGCTACCATTAGGCTATAACTAGCAATGACTTTCTGAGATACAAATAATATTGCTACACAGATCATACATGTAACGTTAGCTAGTGAGCAAGCCAACCAGCTAAGGTTAGCTAGACACCTAACAGTGCGCTTTAATTTGCAATGAAAACAACTTTCTGACAAAATCAGAAAAGTATCATATCTGAAAATGTGGGTAGACTTGCCCGTATACATGGATAAATGCTTCTCCCTCTTTGTCGTGGATGCCACAGTTTCCCTTAGTTTGAAGATGTAATCTGGAGACAGGTGTTTCATACAACAGCCTTCTGTATTCTCTTTTTGACTCTCCACAATCATCTCTCTGCTATTTAAAAATTCTGTAAACTTTTTCCGTGACAACAACACTGTTGATCACTGTTATCAGAAGACTCGACAATGTCTATTTCAATGAAAATATTTTTACCTAATTCAGGGATTGCCTTATTGTCAGATTCATTTTCAGAGTCAGCATGGCAAGATCGTCCTCAAGAAAGTAGTCCATCACAGCTTTTCCCACAGATCGTTGTCCATAGCGCTGTTAACTTCAGGGTAGCAATGTTGAGAGCATTAGCAACACTTGTTCAGTTCTTTATATAGTTCAAAAAAAGCTGCGGTAGAAAGGATTATCCACACATAGTGAGCAGCTCGGAATGGCAGACAAATCCAAACTCATCTCTGGACATGTCCAGCCCACCCATTGTCTCAGCCAATCATGTCTAGCCAGAAGGAATTATTCTGTGGCTGACCAACTAGGCTCATCATTTAAGTATGTATATGTATTTAAAGATGGCATACAAGTTTGTTATTAACCCTTGGCCTACATTGGCCCACGCAGAAATCACATTATAATACAACAATCCACATTAAAATCTGTTTTTTTTTTAAACTAGAGATATGTGTTTTTTTGCATGGGCTCTGTCTCAATCTAGTGCATCCACCAATATCGCCCTTCCACATTTGCAGTGAATGCTGGCATACTTTGAGCTGTGTTTTTCAGACCATGAGACATCCCAAAATTTGGTCTTCTCACAAAAACTCACAAAAACACCTGTACCAAACGGTTTGGCCAACATTACCCCTCTATGGAAGAATGAGACTCTCACGAACATTATGGTGTTCTCCGTTTTGCTCTAGGACTCCCATAAGCCTCAAGACTCATCTGAAGGTCCATGGTACCAGCTTAAAAAATGAATGAAAGTATGGAGATTTAGTTCCTAAAAAAAGTGGATAAATACATGCAATCTTTTTTATATCTCTCAGCTATAGGACAGACACTTCAGAACAAACTTCCATCAGATATTTTGGAGAGGACTATCTGTTGTTCCATGTAGTGAATCTGTTATTCAGTGCGTTTCTATTGGCTAATAGCAGTAATGCCAAATTCATTGTTTCATCCAATAAATGTTTTATATCTTTTGTTGATACCTTAAGGGTTTGGATCGGTGTCTCGCTAGTGGGACAACTTCCGGTGAAACTGGAGGGTGAGCAATTCAAATAAATAATCAAAAATATTATGGATTATGGATTTTAAACATTTATGTACATATAAGTGCCTCATATCGGCTGAAAGCCTAAATTATTGTTAATCTAACTGCACTTTCCGATTTACAGTAGCTATTATATCATAAACATGCCATGTGATTGTTTGAGGACGGCTCCCTATGTGAAAATATTTTCCAATGGCACAGGTTTCATACATTCACATATAACGGTTAAATATTCACTTACTTTTTGAAAATCTTCCTCTGATTTGTCATCCAAAGAGTCCTGCTAAAACATGTAGTGTTGTTATGTTAGATAAAATACTTCTTCATATCCAAAAAAGTATGTTTAGTTGGGCCATCGATTTGTGTAATCAACTCGTTCAACTTCCAGAGAAAGGAATCCAAAAATCGACCCCTAAACTTTGTTTCAACAAGTAAAAATACAAGTATATTTACTCTTCAGATACCCTAAAATGTAATCAAACTATAATATTTATTTAAAAAGAAGTATGTTCAATAGAAACCGGATTTAAGACTGTGTCCTACTAAAACTGATATTTCTTATTCGCCTGAAACCTTGAACATAGACTGCTGACACCCTGTGGAAGCCATAGGAATTGCATTCAGGGAGCTAATTTTCAATATGACCTTTCTCTGGCATTTCTAAGAGGATGGTCTCACAAAAAAATCATTCTGGTTGGTTTTTATTAGGATTTTCTTCTACCATATCTATTGTATTATATTCTCCTTTATTATTTTAACATTTCTACAAATTTCACATTGTTTGCCTTCCAATGGTACCAATTATTCAGGGCATGAGCTACAGGCAGCTTGGGCACGTCTTTCAGACAGGAAGTGGAGAAAAAAGGGGCCTAGCCCTGAAAAGAAAAAATCAAATAACTAAATGATCCTTGGTTTTGATAATTTTAAAACAATTCCATATGTTAGCTTAGGACACTCTCTCCTGAGTCCTGTAGTCCACAATCAACTCCTTGATTTTGATGACATTGAGGGAGAGAATGTTATCCTGGCACCACTCTGCCAGCGATCAACCCTCCTCCCTTTAGGCTGTCTCGTTGGTGATCAGGCCCACCACCATATGTGTGAGCAGCAAATTTAATGATGGTGTTGAAGTTGTGCACACAGTCATGGCTGTAAATGGAGTACAAGAGGGTGCTGAGCATGCATCCCCGGGGGGCCCTCATGTTGAGGGTCAGCATAGAAGAGGTGTTGTTGCCAAACCTCACCACTTGGTGTCTGCCCGTCAGGAAGTCCAGGATACAGTTGCAGAGGGAGGTCTTCATCCCTGAGCCTAATTACGAGAAGCACAATTGCGATTGCACCGTTTGTAGATCTGTAGGGGCGGTGTGCAAATTGGGTCCAAGTTGTCAGGTTTGTTGTAGCTGATGTCATCCTTGACCAGCCTCTCAAAGCACTTCATGATGACAGAGTCATGCGTGGCAATAGTCAGGTTACCTTCCTTTGCTTGGAACAATGGTGGACAGAATGGTGAATATTGTGAACATCTTGAAGCATTTGGGGATTACAGACTTGGGGAGGGAGATGTTGAATATGTCCTTAAACACTCCAGCCAGCTGGTCTGCACATGCTCAGAGGACACTGCGAGGCATACCATTTGGGGATGCTGCCTTGCAAGTATTCAAGTTTTACTCATGTAGACCACAGAGATCGGGAGCACACAGTCCTCTTCAGCAGTAGGGGCCCTCATAGGAGGTTTAGTGTTGTTTACCTCAACGTGAGCTTAAAAAGTGTTTAGGTCATCTGGGAGAAAGGCATCAGTGTTCGTCAAACAGCTAGTTTTAATATTATAATCTGTGATCGATTGTAATCCTTGCCACATCATTCTTGCGTCGTAGTCCTTGAATGGTGATTCCACTTTGCCCCTGTACTGTCCTTTTGCATCTTTCATGAATTCATGCAGGTCATAGTTGGTATTCTTGTTGGGACATTGTTTTCTATACATTTCCTGATGAACCCCGTGACTGAGTCAGTGTACTAATCGATTTTAGCGCAGAGGCGACCAGGGACATTTCCCTGTCCACTTGATCAGTTTTGCAGCATAGATTCTGATTGGTCAGACCAGTGTTGAGCATATCTTATCACACCTTCTTTCTGCAGAAGTTTCTGCCTTTAGCTGGGTAGAAGCAGGATAGGGGCGTGATCTGATTTGCTAAAGGGGGGACTAGGGAGGGCCTTGTAGCCATCTGGCGAGGGCCAATAACAATGGTATCTCACTGCCCCTCGTAAGACGGGGCAGTGAGATAGAACTTCGGTCTTGTTTTTTAAAGATTTACTTTAAGTCAACAGCCACAATTAATGCGGCTTCTGGATTTGTGGTTTCCTGTTTGTTTAAAGTCCTGTATAATTCCTTAAGTGCCAGCGTGATGTTGGGGAGGAGTGTAACCAGCTGTGATGATAACCGATGATTGTTCTCTTTGGAGGTAGTTGGGTCACCATTTAATCATCAGGTATTCCTGATTCATTGAACAAAATGTCAAAGTGTTTCTAAATTACAACAGTCACACCAAGAGTTGTTGATCATGAAGCATACCCCACCTCCTTTGTTTTTGTCTGACAACTCTTTTGTCCTGTCTATGTGATGTATGTGATGTATGGAGAACCCAGCAAGCTAGCTAGTTGGGTTCAGCACCGAAGGGGAGAGACATGTTTCAGTGAGGAAAAGTACATTAGTCTCTCATGTTCCGTTGGTAGGACATCCTTAGCCTGAGCTCGTCCACCTTATTGTCCAGAGACTTAACATTAGCTTGTAAAATACTAGGAAGTGGTGGGCGATTTGTCCATCTGCTCAGTCGTACTAGAACGCAGGTTATCATTCCACTTCTCTGGCGGCACCTTTTGGTTAAGGCACCAGTTATGACTGCTTCATGGTCCCGGTACGGAAAGTTGAATTTGAGGTGAGCAACCGACAATCTGATGTCCAGAAGTGCTTGGCATTCACAGGAAATAATAGGAGAAATGTTATGGCCAAGAAGGCAGGCCTGTTGCTCAGGATGACTACTCTCTGCTTATGGTGGATAAAGACAATACCTCAGGAGCTGGCCTTTTGGGTTCTGGGGAGAACACCCAGAACAACACCACTGAGGACACTTTAATGAGTCTCACATCCTCCATGGAGGAATCCCTGTGTAATGGGGATGATGTATGAGGTTACAATGGGCAGCATTCGGGGGATGCAGACCATGAGTAAGACATAATTCAGAGGCCAACCAATGAGAATGGAGAGAATAAGCTACACGGTGTTAACATGGAGAGCCCAGAGATTACCATCGTCCTAGACAGCACTATGGAGTCTGTCTAAGACTCAGCAACTCAGATTGCAGAGTCTCACATCCTCTACCGAGACAAAGAAGAAGAGGAGGATGTAAAGGATGAGTATACCAGAAGCTCTCTAGCCAGTAATATCCACTGCAGGTACTTGGCTGATCCACAAGGGGTAACTTGAAAACAGCCATGAGACCATAGGTTTATTGGTAAAATGCATGAGGGGATACTTCAGGTGTACTCAGGCAGAGTAAAATATACTTGGTGGTACAGTAATTGAAAAAGGTTGGGAACCACTGCTCTAGGCCCAGATGCATATTTGTAATATCAGCCCCTACCTGTAGGCATAATGTTGAGCTAGATACAATTTAGTAGTTGTATTTAAAATGATCAGTTTACCTTATTACACAGCATATCTGCAGATGTTAAAATAAAAAAGTATTGTGAGTGTTACATCTGAGTGTTTATTCTAGTGGGGTTAACACCAGAGGGATTGGGATTGACACCACCTGCAGTGAATTAATGAGGTGTTATTTGAGTCAGAGGGGAATCATCACCAAATTGTGTTTTTTTTGCCCGCCCTGGCGCTGCAGACTGCTATATCATTCTGCTAATACAGGACTGTTAAAGGCCAGTGCACTACTTTTGTGAAAAATATTTATTTAAAATGGTTTATTTATTTATTCCCCAAAAATGTATCACGATTTTTCAGGGATGCTGTAGCAACCTTGGCACCCTTACTTCCCGTGGCCTTGACAGTAGAAGTACAGCCCAATTAGAAACGTATAAAAGGGCTAGGATATAGGGCTATGGGCTAACAATTATTATTATTTTTTTCACCTTTATTTAACCAGGTAGGCTAGTTGAGAACAAGTTCTCATTTGCAACTGCGACCTGGCCAAGATAAAGCAAAACAGTGTGACACAGACAACAACACAGAGTTACACATGGAGTAAACCATAAACAAGCCAATAACACAATAAACACAGTAGAAAAAGAAAGTCTATATACAGTGTGTGCAAAAGGCATGAGGAGGTAGGCAATAAATAGACCATAGGAGCGATTAATTACAATTTAGCAGATTAACACTGGAGTGATAAATGAGCAGATGATGATGTGCTAGTAGAGATACTGGTGTGCAAAAGAGCAGCAAAGTAAATAAAATAAAACAGAATGGGGATGAGGTAGGTAGATTGGGTGGGCTATTTACAAATGGACTATGTACAGCTGCAGCGATCAGTTAGCTGCTCAGATAGTTGATGTGTAAAGTTGGTGAGGGAAATAAAAGTCTCCAACTTCAGCGATTTTTGCAATTCGTTCCAGTCACTGTCAGCAGAGAACTGGAAGGAAAGGCAGCCAAATTAGGTGTTGTCTTTGGGGATGATCAGTGAGATATACCTGCTGGGACATGTGCTACGGGTGGGCGTTGTTATCGTGACCAGTGAACTGAGATAAGGAGGAACTTTACCTAGCATAGACTTATAGATGACCTGGAGCCAGTGGGTCTGGCGACGAATATGTAGCGAGGGCCAGCCGACTAGAGCAGACAGGTCGCAGTGGTGGGTGGTAAAAGGTGATTTGGTAACAAAACGGATGGAACTGTGATAGACTGCATCCAGTTTGCTGAGTAGAGTCTTGGAAGCTATTTTGTAGATGACATCGCCGAAGTCGAGGATCGGTAGGATAGTCAGTTTTACTAGGGTAAGTTTGGCGGCGTGAGTGAAGGAGTTTACAGTCAAGCCAGACACCTAGGTATTTATAGTTGTCCACATATTCTAGGTCGGAACCATCCAGGGTGGTGATGCTAGTCGGGCGGGCGGGTGCGGGCCGCAGACGGTTGAAAAGCATCCATTTGGTTTTACTAGCGTTTAAGAGCAGTTGGAGGCCACAGAAGGAGTGTTGTATGGCATTGAAGCTCGTTTGGAGGTTAGTTAGGACAGTGTCCAAGAAGGGACAAAAGTATACAGAATGGTATCGTCTGCGTAGAGGTGGATCAGGGAATCGCCCGCACCAAGAGCACATCATTGATATATACAGAGAAAAGAGTCGGCCCGAGATTTGAACCCTGTGGTAACCCCATAGAGACTGCCAGAGGTCCGGACAACATGCCCTCCGATTTAACACACTGAACTCTGTCTGCGAAGTAATTGGTGAACCAGGCGAGGCAGTCATTAGAAAAACCAAGGGTATTGAGTCTGCCGATAATAATACGGTGATTGACAGAGTCGAAAGCCTTGGCCAGGTCGATGAAGACGGTTGCACAGTACTGTCTTTTATCGATGGCGGTTATGATATCGTTTAGTACCATGAGCGTGGCTGAGGTGCACCCGTAACTGGCTCGGAAGCCGGATTGCACAGCAGAGAAGGCACGGTGGGATTCAAAATGGTCAGTGATCTGTTTATTAACTTGGCTTTCGAAGACTTTAGATAGGCAGGGCAGGATGGATATAGGTCTGTAACAGTTTGGGTCTAGAGTGTCACCCGCTTTGAAGAGGAGGATGACTGCGGCAGCTTTCCCAATCTTTAGGGACCTCGGATGATACGAAAGAGAGGTTAAACAGGATATAGGGGTTGCAACAATGGCGGCGGCGGATAGTTTTAAAAAGAGAGGGTCCAGATTGTCTAGCCCAGCTTATTTGTACCGGTCCAGATTTTGCAGCTCTTTCAGAACATCTGCTGTCTGGAGCACAGGGGCAAACCAACACAGCAGAGGTCCCCGGTCCAAATCACTTTTAACTCTACTTCTGGGGTGTGTTTATCAATTATTTTGGGGAAGGAGGTGATAGGGAATTGGCAACAGCTGTCTCAAATCAATGTAGTCCATTCCAGTCTGGGGGATCACAGCACACCATGCAAGCAAACAAATAGTTAATTAATGCAATTCAATTTCATACGTGAGATTGTCAGAAATTATGTAAAAGGCAATTGTAAACCTCACAGCACGCAATTAAAAATAATGACAGTCTCTAGTTTATTAAGAGTCAGTGTCACTTGTGACAGTGAGACTTCCTCACATCTCAATCTGCATAGGAGATAGGAGGTTTTAGTCATAGGAATCGTGAACCTTTGTGCTACCAATGCGACCAGTGTGCCTCCATTTATTCTCCTATTGTGAATGCCCCCCATCCCCTTTCATCCACCATACATTTCAAAATTACACTCAATTGATTGGGACTTTCAGTCTGCCTTGTGCTTGTGGTTTTGCTGAGCTTTTAACTGGTGGGGTGAAGACCCGTCCTCTGTACAGGACTGGCAGGGTGCACAGACCAATATCAAACCAGGGATGCTCTGAGGGACTCTGCTTGATACGTTCATCTGCTTCTATATAAAAGGAGACCTTCAATCTCCAAATCCTGTCCAGCATTACAGAATTGCTTTGACAGCCCCCCTTTAGCAGCCCAGACCAGCTCTAGATGAGACAGATTACAATCACGTCTTTTATAAAAGCAGACTAAAGGGCTTATTTTTTATTCCGGGCTCCCTCCCTCTCCTCACATGTGACTGAACGAGAGAGAGAGAGAGAGAGAGAGGAGTGTACGAGGGAGGGACGGAGGGAGGGAGGGAGAAAAGGAGAAATAGAAAGAGGAAGGGAGATTTGGAGGGAGTGTGTGTGAGAGAGAGAAAGAGGGAGGCTAAATCTAATGCAATGCTGTAGAGTGCTGTGACAGCCTAGGCATTTACTTGAGCAGAGACTGCTGCTGTAGCAGGAAGGACACAGCAGCGCTCACCAGTGTGCTGTCACTCACTGCCTCCGCCCCAGCCACGCCACGAACACGCCACGGGGGACGCCGAGAAGGGGAGGTACACAGGACGCACACTGGGAGAAACCACTACACCTCTCACATGCCACCAGCATTACGACTCTCGGAATACACTGTTGTCTTTTTTTCCTTAACTTTCCGTTACAGTTTGTCTCTCTACACCCTTCATCTTCTCCTCCAGCTCTATCCATCACCTCCCCACTGCTATTTTCTTCCTCCGCTTCTGTTTGAAGGGCGATTCATGAAAAGAGGGAGTGTGGCTTGAATGAGAGAATCAACTGCTGGATCTCTCCAGGTCAGGCAGAGAGGCAGTACCAATAGAGACCTTGAGGGGCATCTTCTGCATCCCCAGAACCTCGATCTCTATCTCCCTGGGACTCCTCCTGCCCTCCACACTCCCTAGAGGTCCTGCCCTGCATTGCCCTGTCTTGAGAGCTTCAGCCAGGCTCAAAAAAAAACAGTGGATGTGTTGATATTGTGTGACTGAGAGGAAGAGCAGTTGTGTTAAAATCTAGGCCTCAAGCTGTTTTGAGTCTTCCTGGCACACAGCTGAATTCTAAAAGTTAAAGGTGGTAAACTCATTGGATCTTGAGTTATGTTTTTTGTGTTACTTTGCTGCTGCCATATCAGCACTTACAAGAAACAAAATGAACTGAAGTGAGTTGACACTGTGCTCAGAATATATTGGAGCTAGAGAAATATAAATACAGATATTTATTTTCACAAACTTTTTCTCTGCTCATGAAATTGCGCATCGTTCATCAAGCATTCCGAGAGCACTTGAGAGACCCTGTGCAACTCCATGACTCTGCATGTTAACTATGTTAACTGGACATTTCCTTGCACTGGTGAGTGTTTTTCCCGTTTTACATTTTTATGTAAATTTTACACTGAATTTAGAATGTTTGAATATTGCAAACACAGCGGACACGTCTCTTTTTCCCGTTTGTGGGTTATCATCTGTGTGAACATGACTTGGTGTATTATAGGAAAAGACAGTGTCAGCAGTTTCTCCTGACTGTGCATGTGTTTGTCATGCATTTAGTTACATACAATTGTGTAGAAATATGTGGGTAGGCTGTGGAACAGTCTGTCTGGGCTTCTCAGTCATAGTGTGCAACTAATTTCTGTGTTTGTGGTCAATTATACAACAATTTGATTGGTGTGAGCTACAAATGTTCATTGACTTGTTGTTCTTACAGTACATTTTCTTGCTGAGTGCTGGTGGAGAGGCAGTACTGGTGGAGAGAGATTGTGTCAACTACAGGAAACACCAGGAAATATCTGGGTCATTTTTATAAAATTTCACTACCCTAAAGGCACTCAATTGGTGGAATGAACCACCTATTGAGTTATTGCAATAGTGGTACAGTAGTTCCCTTGTCTGGTAAAAAAAAAAAACTAGATGCCTGGCAGGTGATTGTAAGTCAGTTTCAGTATATACACTCTTACTCACCTTCAATGGCATCCTAGCTTTAGGAAAAAAACACCACTATTACTCATATTAGTCATCCGAATGTGTAATGCATGCACTGTCAGCCTGACAAAGCTGTTAGCCTGAAGCCAACTTACTAGCTGCCTGGAAGCCCTTTTATTGGTGGAATGGTTGTGGAAACACATCCTCTAGTCTGTCACATTAAGTGTTGTCTTTCTGAAAAAAAACGTATTCAGTATGTTTCATAATTGGGTAGGAGGACTGGGCACAATAAAGTGTTTGATTATGTTTTTTCATGGAAAGCTTTTGTTGAGATAATTATTTTAAAACAAAGTGAATGGTAACTGAATGGTTTATTTCAAGTATTTGAAAGAAAAAAATACTATTCAAAGCCAGGTGTGATTTGCACAGAATGATCATCTTCACAAGTACCACTTTGATGCTATTGGTGTCCCTGCCTCCCACCTGCTCCCACCCCACCTCTCATCACATCAACTGTAATTACATATTACTATAATCATGTATATGAGAGACTGAGGGTTCACCTCACTATAATACACTGTTGCTAAAAGTGGATGCCTGATCTCTGTGTGCTCTGTCTAGGTGTCTGGAGAGCAGTCAGTTGGTGGGCGGTTTCTATTTACCTCAATCACACTTGTTTGACACCCGCTGTCTATGGAGATAAGAGGTGAACACCTCGCAGCTCACACATGCTCAGATTACGGTAGCCCTTTTGTTTGTCTGCAATCAGGAGGTCTAAGATGCTGCGGTTAACGTCCCCCTGGGAGGGTGGGTATGCACTGAAGCGTGGGGGTGGGATGGTGTGTGGTCCCCTTGATGGCCCTCAGATGAGTCTCAAAGCAGAGAGGAAGTCATTACAGCTGATTAAGTTATTAGTAATACATTTTTTACTCATGCATAATGGATCACAAGCATCATCTGCCTGGGTCTTCTAAACCAGAGGGAACAGGATTCATTCAGTAATATTGTGTCAGTCCTCGCTCAAATAGGCCATCAGAAATCCATGAACTACTTTACTTTCAATATGAATACTGTATGCATAGATCTGAACACACAACACTTAAACACCAGTCCCATACTATCTGATGTAGGATAAATCATTTCAATGACATAGTAGTAAGACATACACTTGTGAAGTACAGATAAGATATGTAATGGAGTCACTCAACACCAACTCTGACTATCAATCTCATCGTTTAATGTAGACGCTACCCACTCTGGTTAAAACTAACAAGATTGACAAATGACTGTTCCTTTCTCTTTTCACCAAACCACCCCAAAGAGGGGCTGGCAGAGTGTGCCAGCAGTGAACAATAGAGTGTCAGACATTCTTTAGAAGCCTAATCCAGCTCAAATTCCACACAGGTAGCACTAGTCTCAGAATAAATGCCATATGTTGTTGAACAAGGAAAACAATTGGAACAGCATCAAATACATGAAGAGAACAGGGGCACAATGGAGGGTGAGGTGCAGTTGGCTTCCATCAGAGGAGGGAGGGCTTATAACATGGTGTTCTCATACAAGGCTTCTAAAATAACCCATTAACTTATAGCAGATTTTTTCAGATTTATTTTATTATAATTTTTTTTTCACCTTTATTTAACCAGGTAGGCTAGTTGAGATCATTTGCAACTGCGACCTGGCCAAGATAAAGCATAGCAGTGTGAACAGACAACACAGAGTTACACATGGAGTAGACAATTAACAAGTCAATAACACAGTAGAAAAAAAGGGGAGTCTATATACATTGTGTGCAAAAGGCATGAGGAGGTAGGCGAATAATTACAATTTTGCAGATTAACACTGGAGTGATAAATGATCAGATGGTCATGTACAGGTAGAGATATTGGTGTGCAAAAGAGCAGAAAAGTAAATAAATAAAAACAGTATGGGGATGAGGTAGGTAAAAATGGGTGGGCTATTTAACGATAGACTATGTACAGCTGCAGCGATCGGTTAGCTGCTCAGATAGCAGATGTTTGAAGTTGGTGAGGGAGATAAAAGTCTCCAACTTCAGCGATTTTTGCAATTCGTTCCAGTCACAGGCAGCAGAGAACTGCTGTTGGCTTTAGGGATGATCAGTGAGATACACCTGCTGGAGCAGTTGCTACGGATGGGTGTTGCCATTGTGACCAGTGAACTGAGATAAGGCGGAGCTTTACCAAGCATGGACTTGTAGATGACCTGGAGCCAGTGGGTCTGGCGACTAATATTTAGCGAGGACCAGCCGACTAGAGCATACAAGTCACAGTGGTGGGTGGTATAAGGTGCTTTAGTGACAAAACGGATGGCATTGTGATAAAGTGCATCCAGTTTGCTGAGTAGAGTGTTGGAAGTCGAGGATCGGTAGGATAGTCAGTTTTACTAGGGTAAGTTTGGCAGCGTGAGTGAAGGAGGCTTTGTTGCGGAATAGAAAGCCGACTCTTGATTTGATTTTCGATTGGAGATGTTTGATATGAGTCTGGAAGGATAGTTTACAGTCTAGCCAGACACCTAGGTACTTATAGATGTCCACATATTCAAGGTCGGAACCATCCAGGGTGGTGATGCTGGTCAGGCGTGCGGGTGCAGGCAGCGAACGGTTGAAAAGCATGCATTTGGTTTTACTAGCGTTTAAGAGCAGTTGGAGGCCACGGACGGAGTGTTGTATGGCATTGAAGCTCGTTTGGCGGTTAGATAGCACAGTGTCCAAGGACGGGCCGGAAGTATATAGAATGGTGTCGTCTGCGTAGAGGTGGATCAGAGAATCGCCCGCAGCAAGAGCAACATCATTGATATATACAGAGAAAAGAGTCTGCCCGAGAATTGAACCCTGTGGCACCCCCATAGAGACTGCCAGAGGACCGGACAGCAGGCCCTCCGATTTGACACACTGAACTCTGTCTGCAAAGTAATTGGTGAACCAGGCAAGGCAGTCACCCGAAAAACCGAGGCTACTGAGTCTGCCGATAAGAATATGGTGTTTGACAGAGTCGAAAGCCTTGGCAAGGTCGATGAAGACGGCTGCACAGTACTGTCTTTTATCGATGGTGGTTATGATATCGTTTAGTACCTTGAGCGTGGCTGAGGTGCACCCGTGACCGGCTCGGAAACCATTTTGCACAGCGGAGAAGGTACGGTGGGATTCGAGATGGTCAGTGACCTGTTTGTTGACTTGGCTTTCGAAGACCTTATATAGGCATATCTATGATTTAAGGGCAATTCATGTTTACATAGCCATTGGTGTTTCTTTGTCTGTGTAACTTTTTTCTTCCCACTTTATGACTCATCTGTAGAATGAGTTTTGTTGTGACATTACTCCTGTTTTAGGAAAGTGTGGAGAGCCATAGGGCAACAGGCACATTTCAATAACAAAGTGGGAAGCCTTGGCTTGGTGACTCCACATGGGCTCAGTGAGGTGAGCAACCAACCCTGCATTGAGCTCCTCTATCCTGGGGATGCATTTGTTCTGTGTCCCTGTGCTTATCTAAGCTCCACACTCTCCCTTATGTAGCTGTGGAGTGGCAAGCATGGGAGAAATAGGGAGATACGAGAGCTAGCGAATGAACAGAGCTCTTCACTCCTGTCCTCTGCTTCAGTCCAATCGGAAAAAGATGCATTGCCAGGTTATCACTTATGATCCTTTCTCTTTTTACAAAACCACCCCAAAGAGGGACTGGCAGAGATGTCAGGGAGAAATAGGAAGATACGAGAGCTAGCAAAAGAACAGAGCGCTTCACTTCTCTCCTCAGTGGCGTGGTGCAGGGAGATTTGGGGACTTGATGCCTTATCGAATGGCCCTGCCACCACAGAGGCGTGGTGCCAAGGAGAGCAACAAGCCCACTCCGTTCGACAGGCTGACCTGAGAACAGAAGGTTGTCTTTAAAAAGACTCAAACCACACCACAAAGACATTATGGTGAGTTGGACAATGGACGGTGGATTTCCAGACGTTCAAAGCAAGACTTCTAGCCTTCCAAGTCATGACTGGCAGATAAAAACTTGAGGAATGTGAGTAGTCCTGCATAGAACCTGGGTAACTTCCAGACTTCTACTATACTGTAGGTGAGAGGGAGTGAGGGCTCCTGTCATGTACAGTACCAGTCAAACGTTTGGACACCGCTACTCATTCCAGGGTTTTTCTTTATTTTTACTATTTTCTACATTGTATAATAATAGTGAAGACATCAAAACTATGAAATGACACATATGCAATCATGTAGTATCCAAAAATGTTTTATAATTCATATTTGAGAATATTCAAAGTAGCCACCCTTTGCCTTGATGACAGCTTTGCACACTATTGGCATTCTCTCACCCAGCTTTATGAGGTAGTCACCTGGAATGCATTTCAATTAACAGGTGTACCTTGTTAAAAGATCATTTGTGGAATTGCTTTCCATTTTAAAATGCGTTATGAGCCAATCAGTTTTGTTGTGACAAGATAAGGGTGGTATACAGAAGATAGCCCTATTTGGTAAAAGACCAAGTCCATATTATGTCAAGAACAGCTCAAATAAGAAAAGAGAAATGATAATCCATCATTACTTTAAGACATGAAGGTCAGTAAATTCTGAACATTTCAAGAACGTTTCTTCAAGTGCAGTCGCAAAAACAATCAACCGATATGAGGAAACTGGCACTCATGAGGACCGCCACAGGAAAGGAAGACCCAGTTACCTCTGCTGCAGAGGATAATCTCTTTACAGTTAGCAGGCTCAGAAATTGTAGCCCAAATAAAAGCTTCACAGAGTTCAAGTAACAGACACATCTCAACATTCACTCCTCAGGGGAGACTGTGTGAATCAGGCCTCCATGGTCGCATTGCTGCAAAGAAGTGACTACTAAAGGACACCAATAAGAAGAAGAGACTTTCTTGGGCCAAGAAACACGAGCAATGGATATTAGACCTGTGGAAATCTGTCCTTTGGTTTGATGAGTCCAAATTTGAGATTTTTGGTTCCAACCACCAAGTCTTTATGAGACGCAGAGTAGGTGACGGATGATCTCCGCGTATGTGGTTCCCATCATGAAGCATGGAGAAGGAGATGTGATGGTGTGGAGGTGCTTTGCAGGTGACACTGTCTCCTTCAAGACTGTTGGAAAAGCATTCCAGGTGAGGCTGGGTGAGAGAATGCCAAGAGTGTGCAAAGCTGTCATCAAGACAAAGGGTGGCTACTTTGAAGAATGCAAACTATAATATATATTTAGATTTGTTTTAAACTGTTTTGGTTACTACATGATTCCATATGTGTTATTTCATAGTTCCGATGTCTTCACTATTATTCTACAACGTAGAAAATTATCAAAATTAAGAAAAACCTTTGAATGAGTGTGTGTCCAAAATTTTGACTGGTACTGTATGTGTTGTTACTTCCTGATGATGATCAAGTGGACAGGACTAGGTTTTGCATCTGCTTGACTGTGTCTCATGGTGGAACTATTGGGTGTATCCTCCATTGGTTCCCGATTAAGCCATCTTATGCCCCATACACCCGTTTGACAGATTCAGATTAGTTGCCTGCTTGTCTGTCTGTCTGTCTGTCTGCTGCTTAAGCATTTAGCCTCTGAGAGGGGAGAGAGAGAGAGAGAGAGAGAGAGAGAGAGAGAGAGAGAGAGAGAGAGAGAGAGAGAGAGAGAGAGAGAGAGAGAGAGAGAGAGAGAGAGAGAGAGAGAGAGAGAGAGAGAGAGAGAGAGAGAGAGAGAGAGAGAGAGAGAGAGAGAGAGAGAGAGAGAGAGAGAGAGCACCAATGTATGACAAAAGTGAGATGGCAGAGGTAATGAACTGCTCCCGCCCTGGCTCACCTCTCTGTCTGTGGTTATCTGCCCACCATCTGAGCCGAGATTGCCTCTGAGGATAACTAAGGCTGATGATGGATGGGAGGGAGTCACGGAGGCAAGCTGGTTATGTGCATGTAGCTAATGGAGAATTATTCAATATGCCTGTTCAGATCTACCAATATTTAATGATTGGAACCTCTAAAGAGCCTTAGTTAGTAAACATTCACCAGCGGTACAGTAGAATCTACCGATGATAGATAATAGAGCAATAGTAGGCTTAGACATTGATCCGTTTATAGAATTAGACCAATGTGTTTTAATGGATGGTGTTAGTGCCTGAAATCTAGACAAGGTAAACATGCTTACAATCTTACTCTAAAGTTTTTCTCAATTGCTAAAACACTAGCAATTGGCTGAACAAAGTTCTCAGTTGCCTGGACTCATTTAGCTAATTATGCAGTCTGTTGTCAATACCTTAAACCATTTCACATGGTAAAACACAATTTGCAGATCTCACTTAGACTTTTCAGCAAAGCTCTAAACACATTCTCATTCTCAAAACACATTCTGCACTCTAATGCACATGTCATCCATACTGGTAAACACAAGTGGCAACAATCAAATACAAATAGAGAACATATGTCATTGATTGAACACAACCACTCACAATTGATTTAACCTGTTTCAAATAATGCGACACAACCAATATAAGCCAGTTCAGAGAGCAAACAGGTTGTTGAAGGTGGGAAGGAGAAAGTCTGAGAATGGATACTGTAGTACAGTGCATTGTGGGCTGTATACTGTACAATAGACAAATTGTATGGCCCTGAACATTGTGCTTTCCATTTATTAACAGTACTGACTACTCAATAGATTTTGACTGGTTGCAGGTTCATATCAACAAAGAACAAGAATTACAGTATCACAGGGACAAAGGACAGTTTGTGAAATGCAGGGTACAGTACGGTAAATATAGGGGTACACGGAGGAGGAAAAACAGAAAACAAAATTGCAAAGAGCAAAGCAGAGAAGTCATTTCTGGTCAATTTTGAACTACTATGACAGAACATGTTTTCGTTCATCAAAAGGAAAAATATGAATATATTCGGGCGTTCTCTGTACCTGAGACCATCTGGAACAGACGAGAGAGAGAGCGAGAGAGAGTAAGAGAGAGTGAGAGAGAGAGAGAGCGAGAGAGAGAGAGAGAGAGAGAGAGAGAGAGAGAGAGAGAGAGAGAGAGAGAGAGAGAGAGAGAGAGAGAGAGAGAGAGAGAGAGAGAGAGAGAGAGAGAGAGCGAGAGAGAGAATGTCTGGCTGGGTCTGCCCTTAATTTGTATTTCATCATAATTACAGGCAGACTGCAGACTGACGGCTCTATTTAGAGTGACTAAAGAGGGTGAACAGCAGGAAGAGGTTCAACTTCTGAGTGGCAGTAATGTCCGCCCCTGACGGTGGGAGAAGGAAGCTGGGGGTGGCAAGGCTGACAGGGGAGTCTGTTGTATAAGATGGAAAGGGAAAGGCAAAAATTTAATTTGAATGAAGAGAGTAGCTATTGAGAATAATCTTGTGTCATTTAACTATTTGTACATTGTATATATATATATATATCATATGACATTTGTAATGTCTTTACTGTTTTTAAACTTCTGTATGTGTAATGTTTACTGTTAATTTTTGTTGTTTTTCACTTTATATATTAACTTTGTATGTTGTCTACCTCACTTGCTTTGGCAATGTTAACACATGTTTCCCATGCCAATAAAGCCCTTGAATTGAATTGAATTGAATTGAATAATTAGTAACTAGGTTAGTAGCACTCACTTTCAATGGCCATTATATAATATAATATTTGTATTGTTTGATCCATTGGTAAAAATAAATATCTATTTACACAGTATATATTTTATTTATTTAACCTTTATTTAACTAGGCAAATCAGCTAAGAAAAAGTATTATTTACAATGACGGCCTACCCTGGCCAAACCCGGACGACGCTGGGTCAATTGTGCGCCGCCATAAGGGACTCCCAATCACGGCCGGTTGTGATACAGCCTGGAATCGAACCAGGGTCTGTAGGGACGCCTCTAGCACCGAGATGCAGTGCCTTAGACCACTGCCACACTCAGGAGCCCATGTGTCAGTTGGTCTGCATTTCCGTTCTTCCAGATGACCTGCATGCTAACGGAGTCTTCAGTTCATTCCATTCTATTTCTTACTGTTGATTAGGTGTTCATGTATTCCTCTCTTCCTCCGCTGGCTCTAATTAGACCGCACACTGCCAGATTTCCCATGCTTCACAGGGCACCCACTGGTCAATTGTCAGGCACCATCTGTAGCATGGCAGAGCATAGTAGGACATTGACACCACATACCATGATAAGCTGGCTACCATGTTACAGAAAGAGGCCAATCATCTCAACATCCCACTCTTCATTACCCTGTTTTTACCTCCAGAAGACTACCATAGATGAATATTAGCCCTTAAATGACTTGCTGATATAAATGTATTCACTATTTTGGTGACTACTTAGTATTGTTTTAAACCTGTAAGTGGTGGATTTGTCAATGTGTAGTTCATACATGCATAATCTATGAGCAGATTTACTCTCTTTTAACTCAATTTGCTACAAAATTCCTAGTTTGAAAGCAAAAGTTTTTCTGAAATCTGTGCTGAGCCATTTTCCCTACATTTCCCTCCATGTGGGTCAGCCCCCTAGCAGTTATATTTCTAGCCAATGAGCTTCAGCCCCTCGCCATTTAAGTGACAGCTAGTAAGATGCACACACAGAAGAGCAAGAGAGAGAGCAATGAGGTGGTGCATATTTATGTACACGCTGTAGACGCAACATTGACCTAATTATGAGTTGAACACCCCCCTTCAATCTATAATAATTCAAATGGATTTAACAAGCGACCTCCATAAGGGATCACAACTTTCACCTGAATTCCCCTGGTCAGGCTATGTCAATGAAAGAGCAGGTGTTCTTAATGTTTTTTATACTCAGTGTACAGTATGTGAGGTAGTACAACATTTTCAGGGACTACTTTTGGCTCGTGAGCGCTACTTTTAGAACTACTGGTTAAAAAGTACACAAAAGCACCAGTTAATCTCTATAATGAAAATCTAAACAGATTGTTTATGTATGTTGTTCAGAAATACCCCTTGTGTCAACAGATCATTAGATTGTCATTCGAAGTAAAAAGGGCTCAGTGGTGGATTACGGGGTAGTTGATATAGGATGTAAACCTTTATCTTTTCAAGATGTACAAAGTCGATACATATATAATAGATAGTCAATTGTCTGTACGTCAAGGGGAACTTATTTGATGTTCTCAGCTTTGTTCGGTAGTCTGTGAATCCAACAATCTGGATGATTTACCAAATTGTGACACATGGCACTTTGTTATTAGTACAGTTTTTCTCTGAGGTGCCAAAACTGACCTGGCTGCGTCATCATCCAGACTGTGGAGCTGAGAAAGCAGAGCTAACAGTCTGCGGCATCAAATGGATCACGTTGTGATAGCACACACGGCCTCATATACACACACACACACACACACACACACACACACACACACACACACACACACACACACACACACACACACACACACACACACACACACACACACACACACACACACACACACACACACACACACACACACACACACACACAGACTGAGCTCTCTGATTTCCTTCCAGTTGCAAACCTTGGCGGCTGAAGCCTCTCAAAACCATTCTATAAATATTGTTTTATTTGGACATTAATCTCTGTTCATTTTTCCAACATCAGATGAGGAGGAAAAAAGACATTTGTCAAAAGATTATCTCTTTCTTGGTTTAGGGGCTTCTATGTTTTTTTTCATGATGCTGCTTCCCTTTATTCCTTGTCTGATTCTTCACACTTGCTTAGGATATGGATGTTCTCTCCCTGAAGCCATCACCCTCTTTTCACTTAGCCTGTAATCACATATTGAATAATTGCAATACAGAGACCACAGTGGTAGGTACGCCTAAGAGAGGTCACATGGGGATTTATGAAGATTTTTTTTAGATTCATAGACACATCCACACATTCTAATACACACATTCATCTCATGCCTATTGAACAATTAAGACCGTACCAGAATGGCTGGTAAAGCAACACATTTATGCCAGTTAAATTAATTAAAACGAACAACACCAATGGCCAATATCCTGGCAATAAAAATATATTTTAATGCCAAATACAAAAAATAACAATAAACAGTATCCACTTCCATTGCCATAATAAACACTATATCATCGCCAGCACTGTAAATAAGAGGGTGTAACAGGACCCAGTCATTCCTCAGTAGTAGGTTCTTAACAGCTTGAGGCATATGGAGGGGAAATGGGCGAACCAGTGTTGTTGGCAGTTGAACAGCAATTATTAAGAAACACCTGTTTGGCTGGCTGGCGAGGCGACTCAGGTTCCCACTAAACAGCGGCGGGCTAATGAAGGTCTCCTCTCTTTAATTGTTCCTACTATAAATAGTGATGGATGGGAGGGCGGAGAGCACCAGACTGATCCCCGCGTGTCACTATCAACCCCCGGAACATATCATTACACCTACATGGCTCAAATAACTATGGTGGAGAGTGCTACTGTGTGCATGTATGTATGCATGTGATTGGGTAAGGGTGTGTAGTTACTATATTTAAGAGTGTGTGTAAAGTATAGTATATATACTATAGGTACTGCTTATCCCCCTCCTGTTTTATATCATTCATATATTCCAGCTATTCAGCAGATGACAAACCAACTGTTTTCAAGATTTGGGTAAGGGTGGGTAAAGGGTGTGTAAAAGATCAACTTTGCTCAGACGTTTTAGAAATGCAGTTCATTTCACCCGTACACTGTCACAGCATAAGAACAAGTGCCTCGAAAATAAACAATAGACAGATTGACTTTTGAACTGATATACTGTACATTTTTTATCAGTTCCATATAAGGACAGCTAGAT